>NC_084620.1:49347200-49429700 GCF_033978795.1 Nerophis ophidion | reverse complement strand
ACATCCTCGGTAGGCCCACATAAGGGCAAGACTATTACTGTTTTTTCAGTTAGTCGTCTTGGCGACATTACTCTCTGTTCATGCCATAGTTTCACGCTCTTTTCATGCCGTAGTTTCATGCTCGTGTCATGCAATTGTTTGCTTGCCAAGCAAGTTTTTGTTTGTTCATGCCATATTTTGGTTAGATGTTTTCATGCCACAGTTTCATATTTTTTTTCTTGCTATGCCATAGCTTATGCTAGTAGTTTACTTAACTCCAAGTGCGATCAGCCTTGTTTTCCGTTTTTTGTACCTTTTTTGAGTGAAGATATGAAATATATTCCTACCTTCACGCCTGGTCCAGAGTAGTCTGTTTGCATCCCGGGAGAACAAACCCCGCAGCTAGCTGCGAACCCTGCATCCCACAGATATTCTTTATTTTGTGTTTCTGCACCTGCGGTTCCCACACAAGGCCGCAACATTGTTTGTCAACACGATCTTTTCTCATTTTCTCGCACATTTGACCCTCTGATGTTCCGTGTACCTACATTCTGTCCTCCTCCTGTCTAGGCCTGCTCTGTGTATGTGTGTGGTACAGAGAACATACATTTCCACACTTCTGTTAGCCCCGGGTCCAGATGACCCGGACATCTTATATGCAATAGAAATGTTTATGGTTTGTGGTCATTAAATATGTATTTTGATATATGTACTTCACAGATAATGAGCCAAAGCTGAGTAACAACAATATAAACTTTGCACGGAAAATTTTCTCGCCCAGTTTCTGCATCCCACAGGGATTCTTATTTTGTGTTTCTGCACCTGCGGTTCCCGCACAAGGTCACAACATGGTTTGTCAACACGCTCTGCTCTCTATTTCTCGCACATTTGACCCTCTGATGTTCTGTGTACCTACACTCTGTCCTCCTCCTGTCTAGGCCTGCTCTGTGTATGTGTGTGGTACAGAGAACATACATTTCCACACTTCTATTAGCCCCGGGTCCAGTGGACCCGAACATCTTATATGTAATAGAAATGTGTATGGTGTGTGGACATCAAATATGTATTCTGATATATGTTTTTCACAGATAATGAGCCAAAGCTGAGTAACAACAATATAAACTTTGCACGGAAACATTTCTCTCCCAGTTTCTGCATCCCACAGGGATTCTTATTTTGTGTTTCTGCACCTGCGGTTCCCGCACAAGGTCACAACATGGTTTGTCAACACGCTCTGCTCTCTATTTCTCGCACATTTGACCTTCTGATGTTCCGTGTACCTACACTCTGTCCTCCTCCTGTCTAGGCCTGCTCTGTGTATGTGTGTGGTAAAGAGAACATACATTTCCACACTTCTAATAGCCCCGAGTCCAGTGGACCCGAACATCTTATATGTAATAGAAATGTGTTTGGTGTGTGGACATTAAATATGTATTCTGATATATGTTTTTCACAGATAATGAGCCAAAGCTGAGTAATAACAATATGAACTTTGCACGGAAAGTTTTCTCTGCCAGTTTCTGCATCCCACAGGGATTCTTATTTTGTGTTTCTGCACCTGCGGTTCCCGCACAAGGTCACAACATGGTTTGTCAACACTATCTGCTCTCATTTTCTCGCACATTTGACCCTCTGATGTTCCGTGTACCTTCACTCTGTCCTCCTCCTGTCTAGGTCTGCTGTGCGTGCGTGGTACACAGAACATACATTTCCACACTTCTATTAGCCCCATATCCAGTGGACCCGGGCATCTTATATGTAATAGAAATGTGTGTGTGTGTGTGTGTGGGGGGGGG
Organism: Nerophis ophidion; assembly: GCF_033978795.1. Taxonomy (NCBI): domain Eukaryota; kingdom Metazoa; phylum Chordata; class Actinopteri; order Syngnathiformes; family Syngnathidae; genus Nerophis; species Nerophis ophidion. The sequence continues at coordinate 49,427,925 of NC_084620.1, read as the reverse complement.
CTGTATGGTGTGTGGTCATTAAATATGTATTCTGATATATGTTCTGCACAGAAAACGAGTGCAGTGATTTTTCCAGATTCCAAAGCCACAGCCATTTATCAACAACACCCAGTCAGTGAGTCTCAGCTTGAAAAATTAATTAACTGTATTATTTTTCTTTTAATAAAGAATGAAAACGGGTCCCACAGACCGGAACATCACACTGATATCATTCGTGTAGATATTGTATCTACTGTTGTGATGTAGTTCTGTGGCATCTGTAAAACTACAAAAAGGCCGAGGCCGATCTAGGTCAAAAATGGCAACTAATCCGATAATCGCTCCATCTGACGAGATGCAAGGACATGTTCGGCGTGGCTGGGCGGGAACGTACATGTCACATGTCTGACAGAGTCACACCATAAAGAGGAAGGTGAGAAAGACGGACTCATCCTCAACGGCCGTCCCCTTTGATGGCGGGCGCCATGGAAACCTTGCAGCCATTTGTCGGTCAGCGTGTCCCGGGTGCGAAGCTCATAATTACCCGTGCATGGTGATTACCCCGAGTCGGCATGATCGTGTCTTTAGACCGGCTTCTCTCCTGGTCTCCCTCGCCTGATGCCAGCTCGCAAGGGCTTCCAGGCGATTTATAAAAGAGGCAATTATATTTACAAATCACTTCACTCAACAAAAAAATGAAACACGAGCGGGCTTTCTCCCCCTTGCCTTGTCGCTGTACAACCTCGGCCAACATGGCGTAATGATGATAACAAGGCCGGCCTTCAAGGGCGTCAGCGCTTTAATTGCAGCGATGGTATCGTTAATGAAGCAAATCCCCCCTGCGCTGGGGAAAGGACGGGGTCGTGTCTGCAGGGTCACGTCTCGCTGCCACGACCAGGCTTTGTCTAGAAGGGTTTTGTCCCACGCTCAGGAGAGTCCAGCATTTTGTGGCAAGTCGGGGTTAAAAAAAAGAAGCATTTTTAAAAATTGATTGGGTAATGAATTTACAATTCTGAGCAGGGAGAGTACAAGTCAGCAAAGCAATCCGTCTTTTCATGGGATGACATGCAGACATAACTTATACTTATATACTTTTTTTCCGTCGTAGAATCTCATATGTGTGAATGTCCAACATTCACACATATGAGATTCTACGACGGAAAAAAATAAAAATAAAAAAATATTATTATTATTATTATTATTATTATATGTGAATCTCCAACATTCACAAATGAGATTCTACACAAAAAAATATGTATTATTATTATATGTGAATCTCCAACATTCACACATACGAGATTCTATGCCGAATAAATAAATAAATATATATATTATTATTATTATTATTATATGTAAATCTCCAAAATTCACACGAGACTCTACTCAGAAAAATTTATAAATATAAATATAATAATAATAAGAATAAATAATAAGAATAGTACATTTATTTTTATTTTCGGCATAGAATCTTATATTAGTGAATGTCGGACATTCACATACAATAATAATAATAATAATAATAATAATAATATGTGAATCTCCAACATTCACACATATGACATTCTACGCCGAAAAAAAACATTATTATTATTATTAATTATATGTAAATCTTGAACTTTCTCACATATGAGATACTACACCCCCAAAAAATTGTTATTATTATTATATGTGAATCCCCAACAAACACACATATGAGATTCTACACCGGAAAAAAAATTATTATTGTTATTATTACTATTATTATTATCATTATATGTGAATCTCCAACATTCACACATGAGATTCTACGCCGGAATTTTTTTTTTATAATTATTATTATTATATGTAAATTAACAAACATTCACACATATGATATTCTACGCCGAAAAAAAAACATTATTATTATTATTAATTATATGTAAATCTTGAACTTTCTCACATATGAGATTCTACACCCAAAATTTTTTATTATTATTATTATTATATGTGAATCCCCAACATTCACACATATGAGATTCTACACCGGGAAAAAAAATATTATTATTATTATTATTATATGTGAATCCCAAACATTCACACAATGTTGGAGATTCACATATAAAAATAATATTATTAATAATATGTGAATCTCCAACATTCACACATATGAGATTCTACACCAAAAAAATGTATGTATTATGATGATGATTATTATTATTATTATTATTATTATTATATGTGAATCTCCAACAATCACACATATGAGATTCTACACCGAAAAAAATATATTATTATTATTATTATTATAATTATTATTATATGTGAATCCCCAACATTCACACATATGAGATTCTACACAGGAAAAAATAATAATAATAATAATAATTACTATTATTATTATTTGTGAATCTCCAACATTCACACATTAGATTCTATGTCGAAAAAAAAAATATTATTATATGCAAATCCCCAACATTCACACATATATGATTCTACACCGAGGGGAAAAAAAATACTATTATTTTTATTATTATATGTGAATCTCCAACATTCACACATGAGATTCTACGCCGAGAAAAAAAATACTAATACTAGTATAACTGTTATTATTATATGTGAATCTCCAACATTCACACATGAAATTCTATGCAGAATTAAAAAAAAAATATTATTATTATATGTGAATCCCCAACATTCACACATATGAGATTCTACACCGAAAAAAAAGATATATATATATTATTATTATATGTGAATCTCAAACATTCACAGATGAGATTCTACGCCGGAAAAAATAAATATGTATATATTTTATTATTATTTATTATTATTATTATAAGTGAATCTCCAACATTCATACATATGAGATTCTACGCCGACGAAAAATATATGTATTATTATTATTATTATTATTATATGTGAATCTCACACATTCACACATATGAGATTCTATGCCGGAAAAAAACATTACTATTCTTATTATTATTATTATTAATAATAATATTATTACAAGTGAATCTCCATCATTCACAAGTATGAGATTCTACGGCGAAAAAACATTAATATTGATATTATTATTATTATTACTAATAATAATATTATATGTGAATCCCCACCATTCACACACGCCACATTTTTTAAAATATTATCATTATTATTGTTATTATTATATGTGAATCTTCAACATTCACACATATGAGATTCTACACCGAAATTTTTTTAAATATTATTATTATTATTAATATTATATGTGAATCTCCAACATTCACAGATGAGATTCTACGCTGAAAAAAATAAATATAGATATATATTATTATTGTTATTATTAATATTATTATTATTATTATTATTATATGTGAATCCCCAACATTCACACATGAGATTCAATGCCAAATAAAAATTATTATTATAATTATAATTATTATTATCATATGTGAATCCCCAACATTCACACATGAGATTCTACGCCGAAAAAACAAAACAAAAAAAACTTGTATTATTATTATTTCCGCCCGATTGTAGCTGAGATAGGCGCCAGCGCCCCCCGCGACCCCGAAAGGGAATAAGCGGTAGAAAATGGATGGATGGATTATTATTATTATGTGTGAATCTCCAACATTCACCCATGATATTTTACGCTGGAAAAAAAAACTATTATTATTTATATTATTATTATTATTATTATGTGTGAATCTCCAACATTCACACATAGGAGATTCTACGCCGGAAAAAAAACAATTAATAATAATAATTATTATTATCATTATTATTGTGGGGATGCTTGGACAAATCACACATACTGTATAATATTGTATGTTATTTTTTCTCTGCAAATATTAGCTCATTTGGAATTTGACGCCTGCAGCATGTTTCAAAAAAGCTGGCACGAGTGGCAAAAAAGACCTGAGAATTGTAGCTGAGATAGGCACCAGCGCCCCCCGCGACTCCAAAGGGAATAAGCGGTGAAAATGGATGGATGGATGGCACTTCAGAAAATCACTGTCAGTAACCACAGTTTGTCGCTACATCTGTAAGTGCAAAGCCACAGCCATTTATCAACAACACCCAGAAATTCCACCGGCTTCGCTTATCTAAGATGGACTGATGCAAAGTGGAAAAGTGTTCTGTGGTCTGAAGAGTCCTCTTTTCACTTTGGTTTTGGAAACTGTATATGTCGTGTCCTACGGACTTAAGAGGAAAAGAACCATCCGGCGCAAAGTGTAAAAACCAGCATCTGTGATGGTATGGGGTTGTAGTAGTGCCCAAAGCATAGGTAACTTACACATCTGTGAACGCAGCATTAATGCTGAAAGGCTTTGGAGCAACATATGTGGCCAATCAAGCAACGTTACCATGGACGCCCCTGCTTATTTCAGCAAGACAATGCCAAGCCACCTTCGAAGTAAAAGAGTGCGGGTACTAGACTGGCCTGCCTGTAGTCCAGACCTGTCTCCCATTGAAAATGTGTGGCGCATTATTAAGCCTAAAATAGCACAACGGAGACCCCGGACTGTTGAACGACTTAAGCTGTACATCAAGCAAGACCGGGAAAGAATTCCACTTAAAAAATGTGTCAGTTAACGATTATTTGCAAAAAAATGAAGTTTCTCAGTGTGAACGTTAAATATCTTGTCTTTTGCAGTCTATTGAATTGAATATAAGTTGAAAAGGATTTGCAAATCATTGTATTCTCTTTTTATTTACCATTTACACAAGGTGACAACTTCACCGGTTTCGGGTGTTGCATATCCTGTCAAGTTCACGTTAGTGTGGTGTCTGCTTGTGGATTACATGAGCAAAAAGAAATGTCTTGTTTTGAACGTGCTCTAATTGGCAACACATTTATATAGCGCTTTTCTCTAGAGCAGGGGTCACCAACCTTTTTGAAACCAAGAGCTACTTCTTTGGTCCTGATTAATGTGAAGGGCTACCAGTTTGATACACACTTAAATAAATTGCCAGATATAGCCAATTTGCTCAATTGACCTTTAACTCTGTTATTATTAATAATTAATGATATTTATCTTTGTGGAAACACTGATCATCTTAATGATTTCTCACAATAAATATATATTTTTGATGACATGTTTTAAATAGGTTAAAATCCAATCTGCACTTTGTTAAAATATATAACAAATTGGACCAAGCTATGTTTCTAACAAAGACAAGTCGTTATTTCTTCTAGATTTTCCAGAACAAAAATGTTAAAAGAAATTCAAAAGACTTTGGAATAAGATTAAAATTTGATTCTACCGATTTTCTAGATTTGCCAGATTATTTTTTTTGAATTTTAATCATAATAAGTTTGAAGAAATATTTCACAAATATTCTTCGTAGAAAAAACGGAAGCTAAAATGAAGAATTAAATAAAAATGTATTTATTATTCTTTACAATAAAAAAAAGAAATTTACTTGAATATTGATTTAAATTGTCAGGAAAGAAGAGGAAGGAATTTAAAAGTTAAAAAGGTACATGTGTTTAAAAATCCTAAAATCATTTTTAAGGTTGTATTTTTTTCTCTAAAATTGTCTTTCTTAAATTTATAAGAAGCAAAGTAAAAAAATGAATGAATTTATTTAAACAAGTGAAGACCAAATCTTTAATATATTTTCTTTGATTTTCAAATTCTATTTGAGATTTTTCTCTCATAGAATTAAAAATGTCAAGCAAAGCCAGACCAGCTTGCTAGTAAATAAATACAATTAAAAAAATAGAGGCAGCTCACTGGTAAGTGCTGCTATTTGAGCTATTTTTAGAACAGGCCAGCGGGCGACTCATCTGGTTCTTACGGGCTACCTGGTGAAACCCCATATCTAAATTAGATTTTAAGCAGTGTGGGTGGGCACTAAGTATCTTGCCAGAGGACACGACGGCAGAGACTAGGATGGCGGGAGCGGGGATCGAACCTGGAACCTATAAGATTTCTTGTTAAAAAATATATATCATGTAAAAAAAAAAAAAAAAAAAAAGTCAATATTGCAATATCAACTATTTTCCGGATGAGGCCTAAAGAGTGGCGTGATGCCCGGTGGGGTACGTTGTGGACGTTTCCTGGCATTGCACAGCTGCAGCCTTTTTTTATTTTTTTTTATTTTTTTTTTCCCACGCTGTCGTGCTGCGTGTTTCCTCTCCTCCTCCGTCCCCTCCCACCCGCGTCACGCGACTCCACCTGCAGGTGAACACCCAACATGCAGCCTTTGCCCTTCGTTTGCGCACGCGCACACGCCCGTGGGGTGGGGGTCTGCTTTTTTTTTTTTTTTTTTTTTTTTTGTAGGCTGCACGATGGCGCGCTTTGCCGCGAGAAAGAGCCCGGGAGGCGCGCCGTGTCGCACCGGGAGTGTGCGGACGTGACGGGAGGATGACAGTTCGATCCGGCGGCAGCTGCGTGGGCGCCAAGGTGAGCTCTCTCTCGCGTGTTGATTGCTCTTTGTTGATTTTAAACTTTAAAAAGAATATCAAACGGATTATGTCACCCTTGGAAAGACACTTTATCAGAGACAGGACTCGACCTTTGCGATTTCTTGCAACGATATCGCCACACGTATCGGACACTGTCCGATAGTGATACGTGCGACACCGGTGATTTTTTTTCTCTTCGATCCGATACCAGCTCAAATTGAGGCTGGTATCGGCGATCACGATCCAATACCGATACCTCATATGTCTGCTAAAATGCAAAAAAAAAAAAAGTTGTGTATTTTCTAATGATAACATATCTCGTATTGAGACGTATTTATTTATGCATTTCAAAATATGAAGTACGTTGAGGTAGTGCCATGAAAAGAAAGTACTACAATGACAACATTAAAATACAGTAGTGTAGTAGACCTAAGTATTCATTAAGAACCACCATGATGACAACATTAAAATACAGTAGTAGAGTAGACATAAGTATTCATTAAGTACCACCATAAAGACCAACATTAAAATACAGTAGTGTAGTAGACCTAAGTATTCATTAAGTACCGTCATAATGACAACATTAAATACAGTAGTCTAGTACACCTAAGTATTCATTAAGTACCTACCACCATGATAACATTAAAATACAGTAGTGTAGTAGGCCTAAGTATTCATTAACTACCACCATAATGACAACGTTAAATACAGTCGTGTAGTAGACCTAAGTATTCATTAAGTACCATCATAATGACAACATTACAACATTACAGCTGAGTAGTGTAGTAGACCTAAGTATCCATTAAGTACCACCATAATGATAACATTAAAATACAGTAGTGTAGTAGACCTAAGTATTCATTAAGTACCACCAAGATGACATCATTAAAATACAGTAGTGTGGTAGACCAAAGTATTCATTAAGTACCACCATAATGACATCATTAAAATACAGTAGTGTCATAAACCTAAAAATCTATTTCTTAGATGATTTTCAATATGTATCATATTTGACACAACCGGTCACAAAATATTATTTTCACGTTATTTTCCACACCACCAAACTGTAATACAACACACAGAATTAAAGGACTACTGAAATGAGATTTTCTTATTCAAACGGGGATAGCAGGTCCATTCTATGTGTCATACTTGATCATTTCGTGATATTGCCATATTTTTGCTGAAAGGATTTAGTAGAGAACATCCACGATAAAGTTCGCAACTTTCGGTGCTAAGAGAAAAGCCCTGCCTGTACCGTCACATGTTTGATGGCTCCTCACATATTCACATTGTTTTTAATGGGAGCCTCCAACAAAAAGTGCTATTCGGAACGAGAAAACAACAATTTCCCCATTAATTTGAGCGAAGATGAAAGATTCGTGTTTGAGGATATTGATAGCGACGGACTAGGAAAAAAAAAAAAAAAAACGCGATTGCATTGGGACGGATTCCGATGTTTTTATACACATTTACTAGGTTAATTCTGGGAAATCCCTTATCCTTCTATTGTGTTGCTAATGTTTTAGTGAGTTAAATAGTACCTGATAGTCGGAAGGGTGTGTCCACGGGTGTCTTGACGCGCAGTGTCTCAGGGAAGTCGACGGCAGCTATGGACGGCACAAGCTCAGCTTTTTTCCGGTAAGAACTGACTTTTTAATCACAATTTTCTCACCGAAACCTGCTGACTGCGCTCTGATCCGTAGGAAAGTTTCACCTCCAGGAATTTTAAACAAGGAATCACCGTGTGTTTGTGTGGCTAAAGGCTAAAGCTTCCCAACTCCATCTTTCTACTGTGACTTTTCCAATATTAATTGAACAAATTGCAAAAGTTTCAGCAACACAGATCTCCAAAAAACTGTACAATTATGCCGTTAAAGCAGACGACTTTTAGCTGTGTGTGTATGCAGCGCTCATACTTCCTAAAAACCTGTGACATCTTGTGTACACGTCATCATTACACAACGTTTTGAAGACGAAACTCCCGGGAAATTTAAAACTGTAATTTAGCAAACTAAAAAGGCCGTATTGGCATGTGTTGCAATGTTAAGATTTCATCATTGATGTATAAACTATCAGACTGCGTGGTCGGTAGTAGTGGGTTTCAGTAGGACTTTAAGTACCTACCACCATGATGACAACATTAAAATACAGTATAGTAGACCCAAGTATTCATTAAGTAACAGCATAAGGACCAACATTAAAATACAGTAGTGTAGTAGACCTAAGTATTCATTAAGTACCTACCACCATGATGACAACATTAAAATACAGTAGTGGAGTAGACAAAAGTATTCATTAAGTACTATCATAATCACAACATTAAATACAGTAGTGTAGTAGGCCTAAGTATTAATTAAGTATCACCATACTGACAACATTAAAATACAGTAGTGTAGTAGATCTAAGTATTTAATAAATACCACCATAAGGACCAACATTAAAATACAGTAGTGTAGTAGGCCTAAGTATTCATTAAGTACCACCATAATGACAACATTAAATACAGTAGTGTAGTAGGCCTAAGTATTCATTAAGTACCACCATAATGACAACATTAAAATACAGTAGTTTAGTACACTTAAGTATTCATTAGGTACCTACCACCATGATAACATTAAAAGACAGTAGTAGAGTAGACCTATGTATTCATTAAGTACCACCATAAGGACCAACATTAAAATACAGTAGTGTAGTAGACCTAAGTATTCATTAAGTACCATCATAATGACAACATTACAACATTACAGCTGAGTAGTGTAGTAGACCTAAGTATCCATTAAGTACCACCATATTGATAACATTAAAATACAGTAATGTAGTATACCTAAGTATTCATTAAGTACCATCATAATGACAACATTACAACATTACAGCTGAGTAGTGTAGTAGACCTAAGTATCCATTAAGTACCACCATATTGATAACATTAAAATACAATAGTGTAGTAGACCAAATTTTTCATTAAGTACCTCCATAATGACAAGATTAAAATACAGTAGTATAGTAGACCTAAGTATTCAATAAGTACCACCATAAGGACCAACATTAAAATACAGTAGTGTAGTAGGCCTAAGTATTCATTAAGTACCACCATAATGACAACATTAAGTACAGTAGTGTAGTACACCTAAGTATTCATTAAGTACCTACCACCATGATAACATTAAAATACAGTAGTAGAGTAGACCTAAGTATTCATTAAGTTCCACCATAAGGATCAACATTATATATGTATGTATATATGTATGTATATATATGTATGTATATATGTATATATATATATATATGTATGTATATATGTATGTATATATATGTATGTAAATATATATGTATATATATATATATCTATTTGTATATTTACGTGTATATATGTATATACAAGTGTGTGTGTATATAAAAAGGGTATATATATAATGTGTATGTATGTATGTTTGCATGTATATATATGTGTGTGTGTGTATGTATATATGTATGTATGTATATATGTATGTAAATATATATTTTATATACACACATTCATATATTATGGATGTATAAATATTTCAGGCGTATATATATATATATATATATATATATATATATACATATATATATATATATATATATGAGTGTATGTATGTATGTGTATATATATATATATATATATATATATATATATATATATATATATATATATATATATATATATATATATATATATATATATGTATATGATTACACAGGTTGCATATTATCATAATAATATAATGGGTATATAATAGCTGAGAAAGACTCCAGCAACGGTCGGACGTTCCCTAAGTCCCTCCCTAGGCAGGCATTCGGGTGGCATCCTGACCAGATGCCCAAACCACCTCATCTGGCTCCTCTCCATGTGGAGGAGCAGCTGCTTTACTTTGAGCTCACCCCGGATGGCAGAGCTCTCCCTTAGAGATAGGGTGACTCTTAGTAAATTATTTGAAACACCTCACCCGGACTGTAATTTGGACACTCCTTTAAGACGTAGGTTTGACTTATGGTGTAGAGTTAAATTTTCCTGTTCTGTAATCCTGTACAATGTTTGTTTAATCTTGAACGGGTTTGTGGTGACGATGAAAATTGTGCGATAACAATCAGGAGCAGACCAGTTATTCCTACAATCGGGTAGCCATCTCTCCATCGTAGTCAGTATTGTTCACGTATTATCTTTGCAAAGGCAGAGTTCTTGAGTTGGATTTACTAATAAAACATGTTTAATGTTTGTCTTCCTCAGCTGGTAAAGCCGACACGTGCGAGACGGTAACCAGAGAGTTTGAGCCAGGATGCATCTCACGGCGTCACGACTGCGAGGCAACCCCCCGGCCGTTGCATTGCTCCTCTCCCTGTGTCTTGGCTTCCCGGCCCGGGCGCTGCCTTGCCCGCCTTGCTGCCTGTGTGCCAGCGATATTATTTGCTGCAGTGCTAGCAATCTGTCAACGCCGCCCTCAGACCTCCCCGGCTACACCACGCACCTAGACCTGAGCCACAACTACCTCGCCACGCTGCCCGCCGGTTGGACGAACGGGACATTGGAGCGGCTCGCCACGCTGATCCTCTGCCGCAATCGGATCGGGGGCATCGAGGCGAACGCCTTCGCCGGCACGCCACGTCTCCTCCACTTGGACTTGTCGTCCAACAAGCTGTCAGCTCTCGACGCATCCATGTTTGCCGGACTCAAAGATCTAAGGGAGCTGCTACTGTTTGGCAACCAGATTGTCTACATCCCTCCTGATTCCTTCAGTGGTCTCCCAAGCATTGTCAAGCTCTACCTGTCTGGAAATCAACTGACGTCAATTCCTGTAGGTCTCATGGACCTCAACTGGACCTTCCTGGACCTGTCCTCCAACAAGCTCTCCGGTGTCCACGTCCACGTTCTGCTCTCCCGGAGCCTACGTGGCGAGATCTATTTGCAGGGGAACCCGCTGGTGTGCGACTGCGCTTTGCTGGCTTTGCTGGAGTACTGGACGTGGACGCGGTATCGCCCCCTAGTGGACTTTCGAGACGAATACCCTTGCGGAGCCTCAACGTTCAACTGCAGCCTGGATGTCGACTCGGTCAAGGGCAGGAGATACCAGGTGGATCCTGGGAAGTGGGTGTGGGTGTCGTGTCCTGGCTTTGCGCCGCTCCCTATGGAGGATGCGGTCGTGTTCTGGGTGACGCCCACGACCGTGCTCAATTCGTCGACGCACGACCCCCACGCTCGCCTCGCCGTCCTCCCTAACGGAAGCCTGGAGATACGAGGCGCTCTGATGGAGGATTCTGGCTCCTATGCGTGCGTAGCGGCTCGCGGGCGTGACTACGACCCCGACGTGGTTCTTGGAAACACGAGCGGCGTCGCTTCCGGCGGCTCGGTCACCCGCAGCGGGACTGAGCACTTCAACACGGCGTTCACCACCCTGGCTTCCTGCGTGGTCAGCATCGTTCTAGTGTTGCTTTACTTGTACCTGACGCCGTGTCGGTGCACGGGGAACAGGGGCGGTGCATCGAGAGGGTGCGGCGGGCGAGCTATGATGCTCTGCTCCGACCCCAGAGAAGTGGAGGCGGGACAGAGGAGGTCCAACGGGAAACGGGTGGCGTTTTTGGAGCCCCAAGCGGAGGACGCCAATACCGGTGGTGCGAAATCCCCGACCTTGAGTCCTGTGACCACGGAGGGCATTCTTAAAAACGGAAGCAGGACGGTGGGACAGACCCTCACAGACACAATCCTTGTGGCGTAACAGGAACAGGGGCGGTGCATCGAGAGGGTGCGGCGGGCGAGCTATGATGCTCTGCTCCGACCCCAGGGAAGTGGAGGCGGGACAGAGGAGGTCCTACGGGAAACGAGTGGCGTTTTTGGAGCCCCAAGTGGAGGACGCCAATACCGGTGGTGCGAAATCCCCGGTTACAAGTCCTGTGACCACGGAAGGCATTCTTAAAAACGGAAGCAGGACCGTGAGACAGACCCTCACCGATACGATCCTTGTGGCGTAACGCCAGAAAAAACTATATCACTAAAAACGTAGTCTGCATTTCGCTTATATTACGTCGGAATCTGGGGTGTAGCGATAAACGCTATTCACGATAACTGCGGTGAAACTCTCAACAGTTAGTGTTGTCGTTTTTAATTCAAACGATTCAAACCGTGACTGATAGTCGCACTTTGATAAATTTGCTGATCGACTGGCGCTAGCTCGCTAGTTTAAATGCTAACACGCCAACATCTAAGACACGGGTGCCCAAAATTGTTCCACTGAGGGCCACAGACTGACAAATCAAAGCATGCAGGGGCCAGTTTGGTAGTTTTCACCTAAAAAGATTTATTTTTGCGAAATTAGAAGATGCAACTTCGATGGACGTTTCGTGTGTACGTTGAAGAGCCAAAGCCGAACTGATAAGCTAACTGTTAACACGCTGGCCAGATAGTGCCAAGTAACAAAAGAATAGGGGCGAAATAGCATGCTAACAGCTAACGTCAAATCCCAAAATATGACATAGGTGTACACCTACAAAATTAGTAGGAAAAAAAGCTAGCATGCTAACGTTAGCATATTAACAGGTTATTTATTTTTATTTTCACAGAATTAGAACAATGCAATTTCAATAGACATTTCGAGCCAAAACCAAACTGATATGCTAGCAGTTAGCGTCAAGAGAAAAAAAAAATATGGGCAAAATGAGCTAACAATCGCATGCTTACAGTTAACCTTAGAAGAAATACCAAATTATAAACTGCTAAAAACCTACTATTTAACTGAAATAGCTAGCATGCTAATAATAGCATGCTAAAATACTGACGAACACATGTCAAGTACCACAATATATGAGCCTGAGGTGTGTGCCCGAAAAATGTGTTTAAAATAATAGCATGCTAACGTCAAATACGTCAAGAGAAAAAGCCAGCATACTAACGTTAGCATGTTAACAGGTTATTAATATTTTTCTTTTCATAAAATGATACCAAATATCAAATTATAAACTGCTATAAACCTACTATTTAACTAAAATAGCTAACATGCTAACATTAGCATGCTAAAATACAGATGAACACATATCAGTCTGAGGTGTGTATCTGAAAAATGTGTTTAAAAAATAGCATGCTAACATCAAGAAAAAAAGCTAGCAGACTAACGTTAGCATGTTAACGGATTGATATTTATTTTTTTTACAAATCATACCAAATATCAATTTATAAACTGCTAAAAACCTCCTATTTGACTAAAATAGCTAGCATGCTAACATTAGCATGCTAAAATACAGATGAACACATATCAGTCTGAGGTGTGTACCTGAAAAATGTGTTTAAAATGATAGCATGCTAACATCAAGTACGTTAAGAGAAAAATGTTGTATACTAACGTTAGCATGTTAACAGGTTATTGATATTTATTTTCACAAGTGATACCAAATATCAAATTATAAACTGCTAAAAACCTACTACTTAACTGAAATAGCTAGCATGCTAACATTAGCATGCTAAAATACAGATGAACACATATAAGCCTGAGGTGTGTATCTGAAAAATGTGTTTGAATAATAGCATGCTAACCGTCAAGAAAAAAAGCTAGCATACTAATGTTAGTATGTTAACAGGTTATTGATATTTATTTTCACAAATGATACCAAATATCAAATTATAAACTGCTAAAAACCTACTATTTAACTGAAATAGCTAGCATGCTAACATTAGCATGCTAAAATACAGATGAACACATAGAAGCCTGAGGTGTGGATCTGAAAAATGTGTTTAAATAATAGCATGCTAACCGTCAAGAAAAAAAGCTAGCATACTAATGTTAGCATGTTAACAGATTGATATTTATTTTTTTTACAAATCATACCAAATATCAAATTATAAACTGCTAAAAAACTCCTATTTAACTAAAATAGCTAGCATGCTAACATTAGCATGCTAAAAATACAGATGAACACATATATCAGTCTGAGGTGTGTACCTGAAAAATGTGTTTAAATAATAGCATGCTAGCGTCAAGAAAAAAAGCTAGCATACTAACGTTAGCATGTTAACAGATTGATATTTATTTTTTTACAAATCATACCAAATAATCATGATGTATTCAAATGCATGTGGTGTATATATATATATATATATATATATATATATATATACATACTATTTGAATTTGAATATATCATGATTATATATGTAGATAATCATATATATATATAAAAATATATATATATATATATATATATATATATATACACACACACATGTATTTGATCATATACAAACTTCGTTTCCATATGAGGTGGGAAATTGTGTTAAATGTAAATATAAACGGAATACAATGATTTGCAAATCATTTTCAACCCATATTCAGTTGAATATGCTACAAAGACAACATATTTGATGTTCAAACTGATAAACATTTTTTTTGTTGCAAATAATCATTAACTATAGATGCCAGCAACACGTGATAAAGAAGTTGGGAAAGGTGGCAATAAATACTGATAAAATTGAAGAATGCTCATCAAACACTTATTTGGAACATCCCATAGGTGTGCAGGCTAATTGGGAACAGGTGGGTGCCATGATTGGGTATAAAAACAGCGTCCCAAAAAATGCTCAGTCTTTCACAAGAAAGGACGGGGCGAGGTACACCCCTTTGTCCAAAACTGCGTGAGCAAATAGTGTGAGGGTCACCAATTTGTAAGCAAATTGTCAAACAGTTTTAGAAGAACATTTCTCAAAGAGCCATTGCAAGGAATTTAGAGATTTCACCATCTACGGTCCGTAAAATCATCAAAAGGTTCAAAGAATTGGAAAAATCGCTGCATGTAAGCGATGATATTACGGACCTTTGATCCCTCAGGCGGTACTGCATCAAAAACCGACATCAGTGTGTAAAGGATATCACCACATGGGCTCAGGAACACTTCAGAAAACCACTGTTAGTAACTACAGTTGGTCGCTACATCTGTAAGAGCAAGTGAAAGCTCTACTATGCAAAGCGAAATCCAGTCATCAACAACACCCAGAAACGCTGCCGGTTTCGCTGGGCCCAAGCTCATCTAAGATGGACTGATGCAAAGTGGAAATGTGTTCTGTTGTCTGACGAGTCCACTTTTCAAAATCATATTTGGAAACAGTGGATGTGGTGTCCTATGAAACAAAGAGGAAAAGAACCATCCGGATTGTTTTGGGCGGAAAGTTCAAAAGCCAGCATCTGTGTATTAGTGCCCAAGGCATGGGTGACTTACACATCTGTGAAGGCACCATTAATGCTGAATGGTCCATACAGGTTTTGGAGCAACATATGTTGTCATCCAAGCAACATTATCATGGACGCCCCTGCTTATTTCAGCAAGACAATGCTAAACCACGTGTTACATCAGCGTGGTTTCGTAGTAAAAGAGTGCGGGTACTTTCTTGGACCACCTGCAGTCCAGACCTGTCTCCCATCAAAAATGTGTGGCGCAATATGAAGTGTAAAATACGACAGCGGAGACCCCGGACTGTTGAACGACTGAAGCTCTACATAAAATGTTAAAGAATTCCACTTTCAAAGCTTCAACAATTAGTTTCCTCAGTTCTCAAACGTTTATTGAGTGTTGTTAAAAGAAAAGGTGATGTAACACAGTGGTGAACATGCCCTTTCCCGACTACTTTGGCACGTGTTGGAGCAATGGAATTCTAAGTTAATTATTATTTGCAAAAAAAAAAATGAAGTTTATCAGTTTGAACATCAAATATCTTGTCTTTGTAGCATATTCAACTGAATATGGGTTGAAAAGAATTTGCAAGTCATTGAATTCTGTTTATATTTACATCTAACACAATTTCCCAGTTCATGCGGAAAAGGGGTTTGTATGTATACTACATGCTTGTATCCAGCGTTTCATCCATTTTCTACCGTTTATTCCCTTTGGGGTCCAGGGGGGCGCTGGTGCCTATATCAGCTACAATCGGGCGGAAAGCACTGTACACCCTGGACAAGTCGACACCTCATCGCAGGGCGCTTTTGTGTGTGTGTGTATATATATATATATATATATATAAATCATCATGATATATTCAAGTTAAAATACAAGCATGTAGTATATATATGATCATATACACACACGCATATGTGTAAACATATATATACATATACACATATACTTTTTAATATATTAAAATTCAAATACACGCATGTAGTATATATATATATATATATATAATTATACATACACACATTTATATATATACTACATATTTGTGTGTATGTTTATATATATATATATATATACATATATATATACATATATTTACATATATATATACATATATATATTAGAGATGCGCGGATAGGCAATTATATCATCCGCAACCGCATCACCAAAGTCGTCATCCACCCGCCGTCCACCCGAACCAACATTGTTTTAGAACCGCAACTGCCCGCCACCTGCCCGCTGAAATACATCAGAGTTCGGCCACCTTTACCACTCACAGAGCTATTTAAAACCTGTTTCACAGAGTAATGAAGACAATTGGAGCCGCTAACGTTCTCGCGAGTATCCAATTGGCGTTCATCCTGCTGACAAGAATATGGGCGTGCTGTGAAGCCATTGCCTTCAACAACATGTACAAACCGATTTTTAGTGCGGCAACATGTTGTGTGCAGCTTCCGCAATCACACGTACAAGATTGAAAGGCATACTGGATGATACAGAGTACACCGATGGTTGTGATATCAACAACTTTAACACTTACTAATATGCGCCACGCTGTGAAGCCACATCAAACAAGAATGACAAACACATTTCGGGAGAACATCCTCACAGTAACACAACATAAACGCAACACAACAAATACCCAGAATCCTTTGTATCCGTGAGAATTCCTGAATATATTTTACACCCCCGCGCCCCCAACCCCGCCCACCTCACCTTTGCTGCTAGCGGGGTGTATAAAATAGTCAGGATGTGTCATGGATACAAAGGATTCTGCGTATTTGTTGTGTTGCGTTTATGTTGTGTTACTGTGAGGATGTTCTCCCGAAATGTGTTTGTCAATCTTGTTTGGTGTGGCTTCACAGCGTGGCGCATATTACTAACAGTGTTAAAATTGTTTATATCACAACCATTAGTGTACTCTGCGTCACCCAGTATGCCTTGCAGTCATGTGCGTGTGTCTGCGGAAGCCTCACACAACATGTTGCTGGACTGACAAGCACATCTTACATGCTTTAGGAGGCGACAAAACCAATGACTTCATAGCACGCCCTAATACTTATTATCTGGGTGACTGCCGGCAGTCATTCTAGAGAATATTAGTGTCTCCTATTGTCTTTTTCGTTTTGTGACACGGGTCTTAAATGGCTCTTTGAATGGCAAAGGATACCGATCACAGAATCATGTATATCAAATATTTCTGGATGGTTCAACCGCCACCCGCCCGAATCTAATTAAAATCTATTTTTTCGTCATGTCACCCGCCCGATCCGCGGTTTATCCGCGGACTCCGCGGATGAGACCGCAAACCGCGCATCTCTAATATATATATATATATATATATATATATATATATATATATATATATATATATATATATATATATATATATATATATATATATGTATGTATATAAATATGCCAAGTATTTTCTCAAAACTTGGTAGAATTAAGATTACGACTTGGTTGATTAATAAATATAAAATAATAATAATTCAAAAAGAAAAAATATATGTATATGTAAATATATATTTACATATACGTATGCACACACACATACACACACATGTATATGTATATATGTATAGTTACCTTTTTTTAAGCTTCTTCACAAAAATCTAATGAAAATTTTTTGGGGAGTATTTTCTAAAATGGTTGCCTGAACATGCGTTTGTCCACCTTGGCAGCCTCGCTTTGGCGGGGACCGAAACTGAAAGTTAACTTGGCTTGGCATGTGTGTGTGTTGAGCCTTCACACATTCTTTTTAAAGCCTTTTCACAAAATGTAAAGTATCAAAACTACCCGTCAGTATCCTTGAAGTTTTTCTGGATGTGGCCCTCGTTGGTCAAAGTTCGGCCCACCGCCCCTTGGGTGGACTTTGCTCTGTTTCTACACAAGCTCCATCTGGTTTATATTTTTTTTGAGTTGAACATATGTTTGAGAAACAATTGTACAAAAGTATCAAGCAAATGTTCACTGACATTGAACTGAAATTGCTGAGGTGTTCATGTTGAACTACCTTTGAACTCTGTAAGCCAATTTATGACCTGCCACTACAACTGAGATAGGCGCCAGCGCCCCCCGCGACCCCGAAAGGGAATAAGTGGTAGAAAATGGATGGATGGATGGACTACAAGTCTGTAATATGTCACAAGTTTGATGAGCATTGTCTTTTTTCCAGAAAAAACAGTCAAGTCAGAAACATGGACTGACCACAACTAAGCCTGCCCCTGCTCTTCAGGGGATTTAAGAAAATCCCTGATGACCTTCTCTTCAGGGGAAACCTGTGAAACAGGCTTCTAGGGATGAAATAGTCTCCGTGTTTTTTCCTGACCGACCTAACGAATATTCTGCTCTACCCCGGTATACAAAAAAAAATAAAAAAAAATAAATAAAAAAAAAAAAATATATATATATATATATATATATATATATGGATGTAGATTTGTTTTCGTATTGTATTACATGTACTTCCGACTCCAATTCCTGGGGTGACGATACGATTCAGAATTCTGGGTTCAAACCCATTCTTTCAAATGGTTATTAAGTAGAGTAAATATAATTAAGACTTTTTCAAACCGGGTAGGAAGTTTTAAAATCGTTCCTTCTGGTTGCATGGACATTGGCGTAAACACATTTTAAAAAAATATATTTTTTTAATGACAACTATAATTTTATTCATACATTTTTAATTTATTTTATTTATAAAAAATAAATATTTTTGGAATAAAAAAATAAATATTGTAATCACTAAAAAAAAGGATTAAAAAAAAACATATATATATATATATATATATATATATATATATATATATATATATATATATATATATATATATCAGTATATAGTATATATATATTTTTTCCTTTCTCTCTAAAAAAATTTGTGAACATTTTTAATTGATTTAGAATAAGGATTAATAAGAATACCCATTCGGATGTGAAACGATTTTTTTAGTATTTTATTATATGTTCTCCCGACTCCGATTACCGGGGTGACTATTCTATTCAGAATCGATTCTCGATTCAACATGATTCTGGCTTAAAACCGATTCTTGCAAATTATTATGAAGTAGAATAATTATAATTTTTCAAAATAGATTAGAAGGTTAAGCAAGTTCCTTCTGGTTACATCTTTAAAAAAAAAAAAGTACCTAAAAACAAAACAAAAACAAAAAAAACATTTTAATGAAAAAATAATTTTATTCATAAAAAAAATTAATACTTAGAATGATTAAAAACAACGTTTTTTTAATTAAGAAAAAAATAAATAAAGATCAAATATATATATATACACATTTTATTCTTTTTTTGTCAATATATTTTAGAAAATTTTTAATCGATTACAAAAAACGGTATCTTTAAAAAAAACTGTAAAAAACATTTTAATGAAAAAATGAGTAATTTTATTCATAAAATGTAAATGAATACTTTGAATTATTAAAAAACAAAAACAATGTTTTTTAAAATTAAGAAAAAATATATATACACACACATTTTTAGGCGTCTAGATATATATATATATATATATATATATACCTGCCTTCCGCCCGATTGTAGCTGAGATAGGCGCCAGCGCCCCCCGCGACCCCGAAAGGGAATAAGCGGTAGAAAATGGATGGATGGATGGATGGATATATATATATATATGTGTCAAAATACTTTTTGGAAAATTTTTGTTTCATCTTAAGTAAACATTAAAAAAAAATATAATGAAAAAATAAATATTTGTATTCATAAAAAACTAATAATTTTAGTTATTAAAAAAACAAACATTTTTTTTTAAATAAATAATTTAAAAAATATATCAATCAATCAATGTTTATTTATAAAGCCCTGAATCACAATTGTCTCAAAGGGCTGTACAAGCCACAACGACATCCTCGGTTTGGATCCCACATTAGGAATATATATATATATATATATATATATGTATATACATATATATATATATATATTTGAATACATTTTTGAACATTTTGTATCGATTTAGAATAGGCATGAATAAGAATCGCCATTTGGATGTGTATTTGTTTCCCCGTCCAGCCCTCCTGTATTGTATTACATGTTCCTCCCGCACAATGGAGACTGTATTCACTTCACATCTTTCAGAAGCCAGTCGCCTGCTTTATTTAGAATATGAACAAAAAAAACAAACACTCGTCGACTTTGATCACTCTACTGTGACAAAGTACCGGCATAGTTGGAAAAAGTGACCTGTGAGCGGCTGTCATTGGAGCCGTTTAACGGCAGCACTGAATTAGAAAAGCCTTGACCCACATTCTCCCCTTTGTCTGGTATTTTTAGCCCGCCCGGTGTCACCTCCAAGGTGGCCCAAAAGTGAACGCTTGTTGTCCTGCCTTCTCCACGCACAGTATTGTTCTTCTCCGAATAAAATGTTGGCTTGAGGAGGGTGAACGTATGATATCCTGTTTTTTTTTGGGGGGGGGCGATAAAAATGAAAAGTAGCGTTACATCAGAAGGGTTTAATAACCTCTTAGTGAGTCGGCAAATCACAATTTCACCAAAAATCCTCTTATAGCTTTTTTATTTGCACTTCCCCCCCCCTCCTCCGGCAGCCCCAAAGCACTTCATATGATTGTCCAGTCGTTTGCCGTGCAGGGAGGACATAAATGGAGGCTTTTCCTCCGAGACAGAGAAATTGTCTGGTGCTGATGGATCCCGCTGGGACCAATCTCAGCACCTCAGCACTCCCAGGTGCCCGGGTTGTTCTCACGCCTGACACCATGACTTTTAATGAGCGCCTGCACCGGACCGCTCACTTTACCGCTCATCATTACGGTGGAAGTGGAACTTTAAAAACAAGTCGGCTTTGTGCGCCTAATTGTGTGTCATTGTATGCATTAAAGCAGACCTGGGCAAATTAAGGCCCGGGGGCCACATGCGGCCCGTTAAGCTCTTCAATCTGGCCCGCCGGATATTACCAAATACTTTTTTTAGATCTTTAAGAGGAAAAGTGTAGCTGACATTATGATGTGCACTCATGTTTTCTCAGTCTTCAACCATACAAAGTATTGGTTGGAATCCGCGCCTTTGGATGATATACCAGTTACTATGGTCATCTAATTAGTTGCTACAAAACTCAGTTTCCATTTGAGTTGGGAAATTGTGTTAGATGTACATATAAACGGAATACAATGATTAGCAAATCATTTTCAACCCATATTCAGTTGAATATGCTACAAAGACAACATAATTGATGTTCAAACTGATAAACATTTTTTCTTCTTCCAAATAATCATTAACTTTAGAATTTGATGCCAGCAACACGTGACAAAGAAGTTTGGAAAGGTGGAAATAAATACTGATAAAGTTGAGGAATGCTCATCAAACACTTATTTGGAACATCCCACAGGTGTGCAGGCTAATTGGGAAAAGGTAGGTGCCATGATTGGGTATAAAAACAGCGTCCCAAAAAATGCTCAGTCTTTCACAAGAAAGGATGGGGCGAGGTACACCCCTTTGTCCACAACTGCGTGAGCAAATAGTCAAACAGTTTAAGAACAACGTTTCTCAAATTGCAATTGCAAGAAATTTTGCGATTTCAACATCTACGGTCTATAATGTCATCAAAAGGTTCAGAGAATCTGGAGAAATCATGGCCGGAAACCAACATTGAATGAACGTGACGTTCGATCCCTCAGACGGCACTGTATCAAAAACTGACATCAATCTCTAAAAGATATCGCCACATGGGCTCAGGAACACTTCAGAAAACCACTGTCACTAAATCCCGTTCGTCGTTACATCTCTAAGTGCCAGTTAAAGCTCTACTATGCAAAGCAAAAGCCATTTATCAACAACATCCACAAATGCCGCCGGCTTCTCTGGGCCCGAGATCATATAAGATGGACTGTTGCAAAGTGGAAAAGTGTTCTGTGGTCTGCCGAGTCCACATTTCCAATTGTTTTTGGAAATATTCTACATTGTGTCATCCAGGCCAAAGGGGAAGCGAACCATCCAGACTGTTATCGACGCAAAGTTCAAAAGCCAGCATCTGTGATGGTATGGGGGTGCATTAGTGCCCAAGGAATGGGTAACTTACACATCTGTGAAGGCACCATTAATGCTGAAAGGTACATACAGGTTTTTCATGGACGCCCCTGCTTATTTCAGCAAGACAATGCCAAGCCACATTTAGCACGTGTTACAACAGCGTGGCTTCGTAAAAAATAGTGCGGGTACTTTCCTGGCCCGCCTGCAGTCCAGACCTGTCTCCCATCGAAAATGTGTGGCGTATTTTGAAGCGTCAAATACGACAGCGGAGACCCCGGACTGTTGAACGACTGAAGCTCTACATAAACCAAGAATGGGAAAGAATTCCACTTTCAAAGCTTCAACAGTTAGTTTCCTCAGTTCCTAAACGTTTATTGAGTGTTGTTAAAAGAAAAGGTGATGTAACACAGTGGTGAACATGCCCTTTCCCAACTACTTTGGTACGTGTTGCAGCCATGAAATTCTAAGTTCATTATTATTTGCAAAAAAAAAATAAAGTTTATGAGTTTGAACATCAAATATGTTGTCTTTGTAGTGCATTCAATTGAATATGGGTTGAAAAGGATTTGCAAATCATAGTATTACGATTATATTTATATCCAACACAATTTCCAAACTCAGATGGAAACGGGGTTTGTAGTTACTATATTCATCTATATCAGGGGTAGGGAACCTATGGCTCGCGAGCCAGATGTGGCTCTTTTGATGACTGCATCTGGCTCTCGGATAAATCTTAGCTGACATTGCTTAATATGATAAGTAACGATTGATTCCACTTGTAATCACAGTGTTAAAAATAATGTTCAAAATATAAAACATTCTTATGCATCTTTAATCCGTCCATCGTTTTCTACCGCACCCGTTCAAGAATTTGCGTTGATGGTAAGACGTTATTTATTTATTCTTCTTTAGTGTGGGGTTTGCCTTCCTGGGGTTTGTCAGACCACCAAGGACCAACATGAGAGCCTGTTTCAGGGTTACAATATTGCTTTATTTTTCAATAAGTCTCTCAGTTGCTTTCCAGCAATTGTATTTTTCTCTTTCATTTTCGCTCGAGCGCTGGCTCCAGCCCCAACCCCAACCCCGTCTCTCCTCCTGGCTGCTGCTTATAACAGAGCGACAGGTGATTAGATAACAAGGCCCAGGTGGGCCGTCTACGCACCTGTCGCTGATTTCGAAGCCGGTTCTGGCACACCCCAGTTCGCTGCAGGCCAGCAGGCCACGCCCCCTCAACAGTTAGCTCGAGAATAACAATGTTATTACAAAGAATAAGAGACCTATTATACTCTAAAAATGTTGGTCTTACTTAAAAATGTACGTGTTTAGTTTTGTTCAGTGTAAAAAAAATGTTATATGGCTCTTACGGAAATACATTTTAAAATATTTGGCTTTTTGGCTCTCTCAGCCAAAAAGGTTCCCGACCCCTGATCTATATGGTAATGTAAGTTACAGCAGCTCAGACGAGGTGACAAGCAGTGTGGGCGGGAAGCTTTTCCACAGACGAGGAAGGAGATTTTCACAATAAAGTTCTAAAGCTGAGTGATGTGTCAGATATAACAGATTGTAGGAGGGTTTATTTTGTACCCTTCGCATTCATATGTCACTGTTTGTTGCATTTTTGTTGCGTTTCATTTGATTGTAAAATGTGTCGACATTTATACTTTGTCAATATTCAGTGTTTTATCCTTCATAGACTAATGTAAAATTCCATTACGTATCATAAGGCGGTCTGTCATAAAATTTTTAGCATTCAATCAGACATTATTGTGAGGTTTTGTATTAGTGTTCCTAAAAATAGATATAACGGCCCACGGACACATTTTTTGCTCTAAATGTGGCCCGAGTCAAAATAATTGCCCAGGTCTGCACTAAAGCATATCCGATTGTGTTTACGATCCGCAAAGTGTGTGAAAACACTTGCTAAAACACTTGTCAAACTCGAGGGCCGTTAAAACAATTAGCCTTTCTTACTAAATGTTTTCATTGTTTCCAGTTTGACAGAAAAAAAATGTATGTAATACATAGGGTTGTATGGTATACCGGTACTAGTATAGTACCGCGACACTAATTAATCATATTCGGTACTATACCGCCTCTGAAAAAGCACTGGTTGTAAGGACTGGTTGGCATGGTAATGCCGGGTTTGTCCCTCCTTGGATGCGTCGACAAGAACACAGCAATGGTAAGTTTAAATGATTTATTAAACTTAACAGAAGCAGGCTACGAACAAAAAGACTGGAGCTAACAGACAAAATAAACCAAGGGCGTTAGCATAAAAGCTAGGAATAGAAAACAGAAAAACTAAGACTGGCACGAAGGCACACAAAAAGGAAAAACAATTCATCAGCGTGAGAGCTGGAATAAAACAAAGGCTTAGCGTGACAAGCTAGCGAGAATATACGTACGTGAAGTCAGTCGATACTTGTTGCTCAAAGGCAAATTTATGGACCCAGACTGAACAAAGAAAAGAGGAAAGCTTATATAGGGAGAAATCAAGGAGAACCAGGTGTGTGTAGAAAACGAGGAGCAGGTGAAATCAATGTGTGACCATGGTAACGGACTAAACAGGAAGTAAGTGGGTCAGAAGAGAATTAAACAAAGATGGAAAAATAAACATGTGAAGATCTGAGTCACGGATCACAACACCGGTCCCCCCACCCTCCCGCCGTCATCACGTCGTGTCATTGCTGGTTGTACGAGCAAGGGAGCGTGTTCGGCAGCGCGCGCACACTGAGTACTTACAAGCAGACGCAGTGTGTAGACAGGAAAGGGAAACTGGACGTATTTTGATTCAAGATTCAAGATTTTTTATTGTCATATGCACATTTAAACAGACAGAATGCCGTACAATGAAAATCTTACTTTGCTAGTCCACCCTTCAACAAGTCACACGGTACTTAGCTAAAAATTTAAATAAAAATGTATATACAAGGCACAGTAAGTAGCATAACATTATTGCACATTCTGATTGACAGTCAACAGTATAAATATGGAGGTGACCTTGGGTCACAGCAGCAGTTAAAGTGTCTTTAGTAATCAGAGGTGAAAAGTGTCTACAGTGATGGTTCACAGTTCGAGGGTGGTCAAGGTAGCTGTCTTTTGTTCAAAAAAGACAAAAGTAAAAACGGGGGGCGTTGGGAGCTAGCATTCACAAGTTAGCATTCACAAGCCTGATGGCCTGTGGGTAGAAACTGTTTGTCAGTCTCGTCGTAGTCCTGGGTTTCAGGCTCCTGTATCGTCTGCCTGATGGTAGGTGACTGAAGAGACTGTGCTGGGGGTGTGTACCGTCCTTTATGATGTTGTGTGCTCTCCTGGTGGCCCTGGTAGAGTACATGACCTGGAGTGAGGGGAAGGCCGCTCCTGATATGTACTGAGAAGTCTTAATCACTCGCTGGAGTGCCTTCCTGTCCTTAGCAGTGCAGTTTCCATACCAGACCGTGATTGAGCTGGTAAGGACACTCTCAACCGTACTTCTATAGAAGTTGCTGATAATTTTGGGTGGCATGCCAAATTTTGTCAGCCTTCTTAGGAAGTATCAATCAATCAATCAATGTTTACTTATATAGCCCTAAATCACTAGTGTCTCAAAGGGCTGCACAAACCACTACGACATCCTCGGTAGGCCCACATAAGGGCAAGGAAAACTCACACCCAGTGGGACATCGGTGACAATGATGACCCAGTGGGACGTCGGTGACAATGATGACTATGAGAATCTTGGAGAGGAGGAAAGCAATGGATGTCGAGCAGGTCTAACATGATACTGTGAAAGTTCAATCCATAATGGATCCAACACAGTCGCAAGAGTCCAGTCCAAAGCAGATCCAACACAGCAGCGAGAGTCCCGTTCACAGCGGAGCCAGCAGGAAACCATCCCAAGCGGAGGCGGATCAGCAGCGCAGAGATGTCCCCAGCCGATACACAGGCAAGCAGTACATGGCCACCGGATCGGACCGGACCCCCTCCACAAAGGAGAGTGGGACATAGAAGAAAAAGGAAAGAAACGGCAGATCAACTGATCTAAAAAGGGAGTCTATTTAAAGGCTAGAGTATACAAATGAGTTTTAAGGTGAGACTTAAATGCTTCTACTGAGGTGTTACCGTTACAGTTTCTTTATTGTTTGTTGGGTGTTGTGATCCCAGGTGAGGCCCTGTGGGTCCCGAGGAATTTAAAGGTTTTCACCCTGTCCATCTTTGTCCCCCCCTATGTACAAAGGTGTGTACTGTGCACTCCTTCTCCGTGGGTCAATAATCATCTCCTTGGTCTTGTCTGTGTTCAAGAAGAGATCATTATCCTGACACCAAGCCACCAGTTCCGCTACCTCCCTTCTGTGCGCTGCCTCAGCTCCCCCGGTGATAAGTCCGACGACCGTCGTGTCATCTGCAAACTTGATGATACTGGTGTTGTTTTGGGAGGCCACACAGTCGTGTGTGAAGAGGGTGTAGAATAAGGGGCTCAGCACGCAGCCTTGGGGGGTCCCTATATGCTTAGAACAGTGCTTCTTAACCTTTTTTGAGATACCAAACCTCACCAGTTTCATATGCACATTCATCGAACCCTTCTTCAAATTCAAGACAAAGTTACAGTGGTGCAAAAAAGTATTTAGTCAGCCACCGATTGTGCAAGTTCTCCCACTTAAAAAGATGACGGAGGTCTGTAATTTTCATTATAGATACACTTCAACTGTGAGAGACAGAATGTGAAAAAAAAAATCCAGGAATTCACATTAAGGGAATTTTAAAGAATATATATGTAAATTATGGTGGAAAATAAGTATTTGGTCAACCGTTCACAGCTCTCACTGATGGAAGGAGGTTTTGGCTCAAAATCTCATGATACATGGCCCCATTCATTCTTTCCTTAACACGGATCAATCGTCCTGTCCCCTTAGCAGAAAAACAGCCCCAAAGCATGATGTTTCCACCCCCATGCTTCACAGTAGGTCTGGTGTTCTTGGGATGCAACTCAGTATTCTTCTTCCTCCAAACACGACGAGTTGAGTTTATACCAAAATGGATACATGGATGATACAGCAGAGGATTGGGAGAATGTCATGTGGTCAGATGAAACCAAAATAGAACTTTTTGGTATAAACTCAACTCGTCGTGTTTGGAGGAAGAAGAATACTGAGTGTTGTATCCCAAGAACACCATACCTACTGTGAAGCATGGGGGTTGAAACATCATGCTTTGGGGCTGTTTTTCTGCTAAGGGGACAGAACGATTGATCCGTGTTAAGGAAAGAATGAATGGGGCCATGTATCGTGAGATTTTGAGCCAAAACCTCCTTCCATCAGTGAGAGCTTTGAATGGTTGACCAAATACTTATTTTCCACCATAATTTACAAATATATTCTTTAAAATTCCTATAATGTGAATTCCTGGATTTTTTTTTTTAACATTCTGTCTCTCACAGTTGAAGTATACCTATGATGAAAATTACAGACCTCTGTCATCATTTTAAGTGGGAGAACTTGCACAATCGGTGGCTGACTAAATACTTTTTTGCCCCACTGTATGTATTTTTACTGGTGCTCAAAATGAGTCGTTCATCAACATAACCTTGTTCAAAGAACAAAACTAACACAGTGCATGAACTCACAACAAATTATACACCTGCAAATCAGTCTGACTTCTGCTGTTGCCGTATCCATAAAGCCGATAGGGAGAAGTTTTTATTTACACGATGAGTCGGGTGTGTCTTGACAGTTGAACCCCTGAGGCTGACTCACCGAACCCCTAGGGTTCGATCGAACCTAGGTTAAAGGGGAACATTATCACAATTTCTGAAGGGTTATAACCACTAAAAATCAGTTCCCAGGGACTTATTTAATTTTTGGAAGTTTTTCTAAAAATTTTACCCATCACGCAATATCCTGAAAAACGGCTTCAAAGGGCCAAATTTTTTACCATCAGTATATCCACCTGTCCATTATCCTGTGACGTCACAGCGTGAAGCCACCAAAAACAAACATGGCGGATAGTAAAGAAAGGTATTAGCTCGGATTCAGACTCGGATTTCAGCGGCGTAAGCGATTCAACAGATCACGCATGTACTGAAAGGGATGGTTGGAGTATGGAGGCAGGTACCGAAAACGAAATTGAAGAAGAAACTGAAGCTGTTGAACCGTATACAAGCAAAACCGACGAAAACGACACAACAACCAGCGACATGGGAGGAAGCAAGGACGAATTCGGCGATCGCCTTCTAACCAACGATTGGTATGTGTTTGTTTGGCATTGAATGTGGGTGGAGGGAAAGGCTGGATGCAAATATAGCTACAAATGAGGCATAATAATGCAATATGTACATACAGCTAGCCTAAATAGCATGTTAGCATCGATTAGCTTGCAGTCATGCCGTGACCAAATATGTCTGATTAGCACATTCCACATAAGTCAATAACATCAACAAAACTCACCTTTGTGCATTCATGCACAACGTTATAAGTTTGGTGGACAAAATGAAATAGAAAAGGAAGTGGCATGAATCATATCCAGGGGATTTTCCTCGCTCGTCTGCGGGAAGAGACTGCCGTCGTCCCTGAATAGCTCGCACTCCAGCAGATTCAGTGGTCTATTTTCCAATATTGCAGATTTCGTTGACTTTATTGTTGGAAATGCATCTGCTTTGAGTTCACAGGATATCTACACATTCTCGCCATCTCTGTCGTAGCATAGCTGTCGTCGGTAAAGTGTGCGGAACAAACGAGGGACTTTCGCATCTTTCGGCCACTAGTGCAACTTGAATCCGTCCCTGTTCGTGTTGTTACACCCTCCGACAACACACCAACGAAGCATGAGGTTTCCAAGGTACGGAAAACGGTCGAAAAAACGGAAAATAAAAGCTGATTTGACTTGGTGCGTGTATTAAGATTGAGAAAATGGCGGATCGCTTCCTGTTGTGAGGTCACGGGTGAAAGGTCATTGCTCCAACAGGCTATCATTTAAAAGGCGTTTGAATCGCCAAATTCACCCTTTTAGAATTCGGAAATCGGTTAAAAAAACATATGGTCTTTTTTCTGCAACATCAAGGTATATATTGACGCTTACATAGGTCTGGTGATAATGTTCCCCTTTATAGGGGAACATTATCACAATTTCAGAAGGGTTAAAACCAATAAAAAATCAGTTCCCAGTGGCTTATTTTATTTTTCAAATTTTTTTTCAAAATTTTACTCATCCCGAAATAACCCGAAAAAAGGCTTTAAAGTGCCCGATTTTCGCTATCTGTGAAGCCACCGTCCATTTTCCTGTGACGTCATCCAGTGATGCCAATACAAACAAATGGATAGCACAGCATTAGTTCGGATTCAGACTCGGATTTCAGCGGTTTAAGCGATTCAACAGATTACGCATGTATTGAAACGGATGGTTGGAGTATGGAGGCAGATAGCGAAAACGAAATTGAAGAAGAAACTGAAGCTATTGAGCGAATAGCTATTGACACTATTCGGCCATGTCTGCCTTAGCATCGACGGTAAAATGTGCAGACCAAACGTTCGGGACTTTCGCATCTTGTGACGCTGGATCAACTTAAATCTGTCGATTCGTAAGTGTTTGTTTGGCATTAAATGTGGGTGGAGGGAAACGCTGGATGCAAATATAGCTATAAATGTACATACAGCTAGCCTAAATAGCATGTTAGCATTGATTAGCTGGCAGTCATGCCGCGACCAAATATGTCTGATTAGCACATAAGTCAATAACATCAACAAAACTCACCTTTAAATAAATGATAAATGGGTTGTACTTGTATAGCGCTTTTCTACCTTCAAGGTACTCAAAGCGCTTTGACATTACTTCCACATTTACCCATTCACACACACATTCACACACTGACGGAGGGAGCTGCCATGCAAGGCGCCAACCAGCACCCATCAGGAGCAAGGGTGAAGTGTCTTGCTCAGGACACAACGGACGTGACGAGGTTGGTACTAGGTGGGATTTGAACCAGGGGCCCTCGGATTGCGCACGGCCACTCTCCCACTGCGCCACGCCGTCCCTTACCTTTGGAATTTCGTTGACTTTATCGTTGGAAATGCATCCGCAGGATATCCATTCATCTCTGTCCCATGTCTGCCTTAGCATCGCCGGTAAAATGTGCAGATAGTCCGGCACATTCAATGGGGGTCTGGAGGAAGATTTCTTGCCACTTTATCGTTGGAAATGCATCTGCTTTGAGTGTCGCAGGATATCCACACAATCTTGCCATCTCTGTAGTAGCATAGCTTTCATCGGTAAATGGTGCGAAACAAACGACTGACCATTTCGTCGGCCTTCCCCACACCCTCGTATTTTGAACACATTTCGTCCAATTGCTTGCCACTTTCGCATCTTTGGGCCTGTGGTGCAACTTGAATCCCTCCCTGTTAGTGTTGTTACACCCTCCGACAACACACCGACGAGGCATGATGTCTCCAAGGTGCGGAAAACAGTCGAAAAAACTGACAATAACAGAGCTGAGACCCGGTGTTTGTAATGTGTTTGAGAAAATGGCGGCTTTATTACCTATGTGACGTCACGTTCTGACGTCATCTCTTTGAGAGCGATAAATAGAAAAGCGTTTGAGTCGCCAAAATTCACCCATTAAGAGTTCGGAAATCGGTTAAAAAATATATGGTCTTTTTTCTGCAACATCAAGGTATATATTGACGCTTACATAGCTCTGGTGATAATGTTCCCCTTTAAGAACCACTGGCTTAGAACCTTTGTGCCTGATGTCTGGTTGCCGATTCTGACTGACTGGGGCCGGTTTGTGAGAAAGTGCAGGACCCAGTCACAGAGTTGGTGTCAGACCAACAGTGAGGAGTTTAGCAGTGAGTTTTTGTGGGATGACCGTGTTAAAAGCAGAGCTGTAGTCGATGATTAAAAGCCTGGCATAGGTGTCCTTGCCCTCTAAGTGGGTGAGGGTGGTGTGGATGACGGTGTTGACTGCATCCTCAGTGGACCGGTTCTGCCGGTAGGCAAACTATAGAGCAGGGGTCACCAACGCGGTGCCCGCGGGCACCAGGTCGCCCGTAAGGACCAGATGAGTCGCCTGCTGGCATGTTCTAAAAATGGCTCAATTAGCAGTGCTTACCAGTGAGCTGCCTCTATTTTTTCAGTTTTTATTTATTTACTAGCAAGCTGGTCTCGCTTTGCTCGACATTTTTGATTCTGAGACAAAACTCAAATGGAATTTGAAAATCCAAGAAAATACTTTAAAGACTTGGTCTTCACTTGTTGAATAAATTCATTTATTTTTTTACTTTGCTTCTGATAACTTTCAGAAAGACAATTTTAGAGAAAAAATACAACCTTAAAAATGATTTTAGGATTTTTAACTTTTAAATTCCTTCCTCTTCTTTCCTGAAAATTTAAATCAATGTTCAAGTATTTTTTTTTATTATTGTAAAGAATAATAAATACATTTTAATTTAAGTATTCATTTTAGCGTCTGTTTTTTCGACGAAGAATATTTGTGAAATATTTCTTCAAACGTATTATGATTAAAATTCAAAAAAATTATTCTGGCAAATCTAGAAAATCTGTAGAACCAAATTTAAATCTTATTTCAAAGCCTTTTGAATTTCTTTTAAAATTTTTGTTCTGGAAAATCTAGAAGAAATAATGATTCGTCTTTGTTAGAAATATAGCTTGGTCCAATTTGTTATATATTCTAACAAAGTGCAGATTGGATTTTAACCTATTTAAAACATGTCATCAAAATTTTAAAATGATCTTGATCAGGAAAAATTACTAATGATGTTCCATAAATTCTTTTTTTAATTTTTTCAAAAAGATTTGAATTAGCTAGTTCGTCTCTACATTTTTTTCGGTTAAATTTTGAATTTTAAAAGAGTCGAAATTGAAGATAAACTATGTTTCAAAATTACATTTTGTTTTTATCCGCGTTTTCTCCTTTTTTAAACCGTTCAATTAAGTGTTTTTTTCATCATTTATTCTCTACAAAAAAAAACCTTACGTAAAAGGAAAAAAAAGGTAAAATGACACACAGAAATACCTATTTATATATATATATATATATATATATATATATATATATATATATTTATATATATATATATATATATATTTATATGTATATATATATATATATATTTATATATATATATATATATTTATATTTATATATATATATATATATATATATATATATATATTTATATATATATATATATATATATTTATATGTATATATATATATATATATATTTATATATATATATATATATATATTTATATTTATATATATATATATATATATATATATACATATATATATATATATATATATATATATATATATATATATATATATATATATATATATATATATATATATATATATATATATATATATATATATATATCAAAGGTAAATTGAGCAAATTGGCATTGGCGCTTCCTCGTCGTATTTTTTGGTAAAATGAAGCCGTGCCTTGAGGCGTTTTTTTCCCCGGTCCATTATTTTTGCTGCTTTCTGTATCTGCCGCCTAATGACTGAGATACGTCATTTCCTGTGATGTCCCACAGGGCATTTCCTGTGGGATGGGATTCGTTCTCAGGGATTCGGATAAAGAACCAACTCTTTTTCTTTACTATAGTGGCCTTGATAACAGGAACCGAGTCCATAGAATCGGTTCTTTTCTTATCGAACAACCGGGAGAACTGGTTTCGAACATCATCCCTACTGTCATCTGAGATTAAAAACTTCTCCCCGAGCCTTTAAATAACGTTCATCATGTTGGCAGGCATATCCAAGTCGTAAAGGTATTGTACGTTCTCCATAATATTACAGCCGCTCCTTAGAAATAGACTGTAGCGCCTTCACATCCTTCGGTTTTAATTGTAGGTCATGAGAGGGCTATGTCCATGTAGCGAGATGAAATATTGTGCTTGTTGCCAAAGGGCTCCTTTAATAAAGTTTTGGCTTTCATGCACCCATGGTTTAGGTTCATGAAATGAAAGCTTTAAACCAGGGCTGGGCAGATTAAGGCTCGGGGGCCACATGCGGCCCATTAAGCATTCAATCTGCCCTGCCGGACACTGAATTGCGTCATTTGCTCCTACCCCCCTCCAGACTGAGCCTACTCCCTCCCTCCCACCTTGTATTCATCCATCTATCCATCCATTTCCTACCGCTTATTCCCTTCAGGATTACGGGGGGCGCTGGAGCCTATCTCAGCTACAATCGGGCGGAAGGCGGGGTACACTCTGGATGAGTTGCCACTTCATCGCAGGGCCAACACAGATAGACTGACAACATTCACACTCACATTCACAAGCCGGGACAATTTTGGGGTTGCCAGTCAATCTATCACCAGGTGCAATTCTTTGGAGTTGAGAGGAAGCCGGAGTATCCGAAGGGAACCCACGCAGTCACGGGAGAACATGCAAACTCCACACAGAAAGATCCCGTGCGTCGGATCGAACCCAGGACCTTTGTATTGTGAGGCAGACGCACACACACACATATATGTATATATATATATATATATATATATATATATATATTTATTATATATTGTATATTGTATATTGTAGATTGTCACAACGTTGTTCTCCCAGGATTCAAACGGACTATTCCGGACAAGGCTTGCAGGTAGGTACATATCTAATAATATTCAGCGGCAGGTGGAAATCAAATGCAATCATGGCAACCAAAACAAACAAGAGTGCACAAAAAACAGGAACTAATGGAGTTAAACTAACAAAAAATGATGGAAACATGATCCAGACTGTGGATCATGACATAAATAACAATAGCGCAATCAAATAAAACATGAATAAACATATATATATATATATATATATATATATATATATATATATATATATATATATATATATATATATATATATATATATATATATATATATATATATGTCTTGATTGGATTATCCAGAGAATAGTGCTCGATACCGTGGTAGAGCGCAATATGTATGTGTGGGAGAAAATCACAAGACTACTTCATCTCTACAGATCTGTTTCATGAGGGGTTCCCTCAATCATCAGGAGATTTTAATGGAAGCAT
Source organism: Nerophis ophidion (assembly GCF_033978795.1). NCBI lineage: Eukaryota > Metazoa > Chordata > Actinopteri > Syngnathiformes > Syngnathidae > Nerophis > Nerophis ophidion. The sequence continues at coordinate 49,393,359 of NC_084620.1, read as the reverse complement.
TCACATACAATGGTTTATATAGAGCACAGAGTGGGTGGGTACAGGCAGGCGTAGGGTGTGGTGATTGGCTCATGTGTTACCTAGGAGGTGTTTCCGTCTGTGGCGGCATGTTGAAATGATTTCACTGCGCTTGTTGAGGGATGATAGATAAATGATAAATGGGTTGTACTTGTATAGCGCTTTTCTACCTTCAAGGTACTCAAAGCGCTTTGACACTACTTCCACATTTACCCATTCACACACACATTCACACACTGATGGAGGGAGCTGCCATGCAAGGCGCCAACCAGCACCCATCAGGAGCAAGGGTGAAGTGTCTTGCTCAGGACACAACGGACGTGACGAGGTTGGTACTAGGTGGGGATTGAACCAGGGACGCTCGGGTTGCGCACGGCCACTCTCCCACTGCGCCACGCCGTCCCATGATGATATATAATAAACAGTTTCTTTTTTAAGCATAGGTTGCATCTTTTATTACCGCTGTTGTAAGGTGTGCTGGATGCAATAATTTGCCATGTTATTGAATATTCAACATTATTGTCTTTGAGGTTCCAAATGTGTTTGCTGAGTTCTGTAGAATTCTGCAAAGTCTGGTTTCTAAAGGAGGCGTTGTGATTATTCCATCTTGTTTTGAACGCTCCTCCGGTTAATCCTACGTATGTGTCGGATGTGTTAATGTCCTTGCGTGTTACCTTTGCTTGGTAAACGACTGATGTCTGTAAGCACCTTCCGTTGAGAGGGCAATCAGGTTTCTTGCGACAGTTACATTCATTATTGGTTTCAGAGTCGTTTAGTCTGGGGGTAGGCAGTCCTTTTGCAATTGCTTTGTTGTGGTTTGAAATGATTTGTTGCATGTTATTCATACAGCTGTAGCTCAATTTAATGTTGTTCTTGTTGAATATTTTTCTTAGGGTGTTGCCTTTGGGGAAGTGTTTGTCGATCAGAGTGAGGAACTTGCAGCCGATGTTGGTTGAGACGTCTTTGCTGAATGGCGGATTGTACCAGATGATGTTGTTTCGTTTTCTGCTCTTTTTTGGTTGGTTTCCTGGAGTAGGTTCATAGGTGAGGGTGAAGTTGTATCCGCTTTCATCAAGTGCTTTCTGGTATGGGGGGGTTGCTTGGTCGAATTCAGCTCTGCTGGATGACAGCATCGATAGCCTTTTATTAATTCCGGTAGGTATTCTTTTGGTGGTGGTGGGTGGGTGGTTGCTGTCATGGTGCACGTATTGGAGTGTTGTGTTGGGTTTCGTGAATGGTTGGTGGCTGTTATTTCTCAGGTTGAAAGTGACGTCGAGGAAGTTGACGGTTTGCTTGTTGGCTTCAATCGTGATCCGTAGGCCGTTTTCTTTGAAGATTTGGCATATGCGCTTCTTGGTGTTCTCGCTGCTCCTTGGCGAGGCGCGGCACACTGCCAGTCCGTCATCACGGTAAATACCAAGGTTCAGGTTGAGGCTAGCAAGCTGGGAGAGGAGGAAACTCCCAACGAGTTCGCACGTTTCTGCTCCGTCAAAACTCCCCATAGTAACGTCAAATGTTGAATTGTTCTTTTTTTGCCATGGTGTACTGTTGTGGATGAGTATGGAGTTCTTTGCGTGGATGATGATGTTTCTTTCGTTGCCTGTGATTGAGTCGTAGTCCGAGGCGAAGTTTAGTGCTTGGGTCAGTAGGTCTTGCGTGATGGAAGGGTAAAATTCTTCGATGTCGAAGGAGATAAAGTTGTGTTGTTGTTTGTCTTGGATGTTGTTAAACCATTTGATTACTGCTGCTGTATTTCTCCATTGGTTGAGTGGTGTTTTGTCCTTGATTTTTGCGTTGATTCTGTCCAGGATTATTTTGCTGATTTTTCCTATTTCGGATTTAGTTGGGTTTATTAGTCGGCATGTTGGGTTATTTGCGAAGTTGGGTTTGTGGTCCTAATCACAACGCCTCCTTTAGAAACCAGACTTTGCAGAATTCTACAGAACTCAGCAAACACATTTGGAACCTCAAAGACAATAATGTTGAATATTCAATAACATGGCAAATTATTGCATCCAGCACACCTTACAACAGCGGTAATAAAAGATGCAACCTATGCTTAAAAGAGAAACTGTTTATTATATATCATCCAGATCTATCATCCCTCAACAAGCGCAGTGAAATCATTTCAACATGCCGCCACAGACGGAAACACCTCCTAGGTAACACATGAGCCAATCACCACACCCTACGCCTGCCTGTACCCACCCACTCTGTGCTCTATATAAACCATTGTATGTGAATGCTTCCATTAAAATCTCCTGATGATTGAGGGAACCCCTCATGAAAAAGATCTGTAGAGATGAAGTAGTCTTGTGATTTTTTCCCACACCTACATATATATATATATATATATATATATATATATATATATATATATATATTTATATATACAGTGGGGCAAAAAAGTATTTATTCAGCCACCGATCATGCAAGTTCTCCCACTTAAAATGATGACAGAGGTCTGTAATTTTCATCATAGGTACACTTCAACTGTGAGAGACAGAATGTGAAAAAAAATCCAGGAATTCACATTTTAGGCATTTTAAAGATTTATGGTGGAAAATAAGTATTTCGTCAACCATTCAAATCTCTCACTAATGGAAGGAGGTTTTGGTTCAAAATCTCACAATACATGGCCCCATTCATTCTTTCCTTAACACGGATCAATCGTCCTGTCCCTTTAGCAGAAAAACAGCCCCAAAGCATGATGTTTCCACCCCCATGCTTCACAGTAGGTGTGGTGTTCTTGGGATGCATCTCAGTATTCTTCTCCCTCCAAACACGACAAGTTGAGTTTATACCAAAAAGTTCTATTTTGGTTTCATCTGACCACATGACATTCTCCCAATCCTCTGATGTATCATCCATGTATCCATTTTGGTATAAACTCAACTCGTCGTGTTTGAAGGAAGAAGAATACTGATTACAAATGCAAATACTTATTTTTCCACCATAACTTACAAATAAATTATTTAAAATTCCTACAATGTGAATTCCTGGATTTTTTTTTCACATTCTGTCTCTTACAGTTGAAGTGTACCTATGATGAAAATTACAGACCTCTGTCATCATTTTAAGTGGGAGAAGTTGCACAATCGGTGGCTGACTAAATACTTTTTTGCCCCACTGTATATATATATATATATATATATATATATATATATATATATATATATATATATATATATATATACATATATGTATATGTAAGTATGTGTATATATATATATGTGTGTATATATGTATATGTACATTATATATGTGTGTATATATATAAATGTCTGTGTGTGTATATATATATATATGTATATATATATATACATATACATATATATATGTATATACATACATATATATGTATATATATATATATATATATATATATATATATAACAAAAACATGATCCAGACCACGTATATATATATATATACATATATATATAATGCATGTATATATATATAGTGTATGTATATATATATGAAAATGTGTGTATATATATACACTATACATATATATGAATATATATATATATATATACTGTATATATATATATATATATATATATATATACACTGTATATATATATATATATATATATATATATATATATATATATATATATATATATATATATATATATATATATATATATATAATGTTTTTTTTTTTTCCAAGATGGCGCTGCTGTAGTGGCTGCTGTAGGCAGGAGCTCTGTGCTCTTGTGTCATCCTTTTGTGTTTCCCTCTTGTTTTCATGTGGTATTATATTTTTTTGCATTTTGGTCCGGGACCCTTTGGGACTGTGTAACAAGGGGTGGCACTTTCGTGACCTCTGTGGTGCTTTTTTGTGGACTTCTGGATCTACCTCCCGGGAACCTTTTGGCCATGGAGACCAGCTGCAGGGTCTCTGCTACACCAGAGGGTGTTTGGATGTACTGGAGGAGATGCAAATGAGGGGACAGGACTGTGGAGCTAGCACTGAGCTACTGGGACGGAGAGGCTTCGCGGTGTCTTGACTGGGTGAGCAGGTGTCGGACACCTCAGTCACCTTGGACGTATCTTCGCTCATCCATGCGGACTGGACATTGGCCGAGAGTGGAGTCGGCTGTCTTGGTTGCTTTGTTGGGTCTGCTTCTGTCTCTGGCCATGCTCCCTCCACCCCAGCGGACGATGGCGTGGAACACCGCAGGGGCCACCACAGTGTATATGTTTATTTTACTTTTTATTCATAGCTGTATGTAGAAGTGTCTGCTTGTATCTGCTGCTTTAATGTCTTTAATGTCCTCTGTGTTCTTTGATGTTTGATGTTTCCCTCTTACACACATGGAAGAGGGATGTGTACTATGGCTATGAGTGCACCCCCACTCCAGGGCCTAGGCTAAGACCGATTTTTTAATTTTATTTTAATCTTCTATCTTCAGAAGCTTGTGGATGGCTACCAAAAGTGCCTCAGTGTAGTTAAACTTGCCAAGGGACATGTAAGCAAACATTAACATTGGTGTATGTATACTTTTGACCCAGCAGATTTGCTCACATTTTCAGTAGACCCATTATAAATTCATGAAAGACCCAAACTTCATGAATGTCTTTGGTAACCAACAAGTATGTGCTCCAATCACTCTATCACATACAAATAACAGTTGTAGAAATTATTGGGAACTCCAGACAGCCCGCCACTGTATATTTGCAAGGCCATTTTCAAGAGGGATATTTAAAGAGACACTAGATCTTACGAAACTAGGTCGGCCGACCTGGCGGTGAAATAGTTTGCCTGCCGCTTCCACTCAAATCACACAACTACGAGTGGTATACCAATGGCTTTACAAATTGTGAGTTCAAATACATTTTTTCACATTCAATATATATGTATTTTTTTTACATTTATTTTAGTTTTGATAGCAGGTTTAGTAGTTTGTAAATATGCCAAAAAATCGTCCGTTTTGTATACTAGTGACAAATTGAGGCGTTTCAATGCCCAGTCGTACGCAAGTGTGTTTCTGTATATATGTTTAACAAGCCGTGGTCATGTGGCGACATAAATTATGGTATTTTGATTATTATGGTATCACTGAAGGTAGGGCTGGGCGATATGGCCTTTTATTAATACCTCGATATTTTTAGGCCATGTCACGATACACGACATATATCATGATATTTTGCCTTAGCCATGATTTTACACTTGATGCAAATAATCACAGCAGTATGGTGATTATATGTGTCTACATCAGGGGTCGTCAACCGTTACCACTCAAAGAGCCATTTTGACCCTTTTCACAAATTAAAGAAGACATTGGGAGCCGCAATTATTCTCGCGAATATCTGCTGGTGGTCACCCATATAATGAAGCCATTGCCTTTGACGCCTTCTACAACATGTACAGACAGCTTGCCAGTCCAGTCACATGTTGTATGTGGCTTCCGCAGATACACGTACACGACTGGGTCTGGGTGACACAGAGTACACTGAAGGTTGTGATATAAATTACTTAAACACTCTTACTAATATGCACCACACTGTGAACCCACACCAAACAAGAATGACAAACACATTTCTGGAGAACATCCGCACTGTAACACATTATAAACGCAACATAACAATTACCCAGAATGCTATGCATCCATGACAATTTCAGGCTATATTATACACCCCGCTAGCACCATAACCCGCTCCCCACCTTCCGTGCGTCGGTTAAGGTGGGCGGGGTTGGGGGCGCGGGGGCTCCCGTTGTCTTCTTTATTTTGTGAAACGTGTCAAAATGTAGACGGTGCTAAAAGTAAAGCCATCACGGCACGCCCTCAATATTGTTGTCCGAGTGAAAATCGATGAATGTTGACCCCGGGTGATGTCCGGAAGAGGCTCCGAGAACCGGAATCCCCCCGTAACAATCGGGGGTTCGGCGATTGTGCAGCTGAGCCACATCAGAGTGGCCAAAGACCCGCATGCGGCTCCGGAGCCGCGGGTTGCCGACCCTTGGTCTACATTAAGACATTCTTCTTATTACTGCATTAATATATGCTCATTTTAAACTTTCATGCAGAGAGGGAAATCACAACTAAGTCAATGTACAAAAACTGTATTTCTTAAACCGTTATTAAGCAGTGGCACAAACATTCATGTCATTTCCAAAACACAAAGTGCAAGATTGTAGAGACATTTTAAAACAGAGTGCACTTTTGTGCATGATGTCACACAAGATATTTCAATAACTGTCACATAAAAATGAGCTGCGTCATACGAAATAAAATAGTGTATGTCCTTCGCTATGTGGTAGGTTCGTCCGGACGTTATATCCTTCTGTTGTTGACTTTTTCTTTCATACGGTGTTGGTCTGGAAATGGTAGCTTCGGCGTTTTGTTGGTGTGGCACCGGCCGGAGATTTTGACATGCACAGTTTCAAGTGCTCTTCATTCTCTAGCGCAGTGGTTCTCAAATGGGGGTACGTGTACCCCTGGCGGTACTTGAAGGTATGCCAAAGGGTACGTGACGTTTTTTGAAAATATTCTAAAAATAGAAACAATTCAAAAATTCTTTATGAATATATTTATTGAAAAATAGCAACAATTCAAAAATCCTTTATAAATATATTCAACAAAACATGAATGTAAGTTCATAAACTGTGAAAAGAAATGCAACAATGCAATATTCAGTGTTGACAGCTAGATTTTTTTTGTGGACATGTTACATAAATATTGATGTTAAAGATTTCTTTTTGTTTAGAATTAAGTTCATGGATCTGTTAGGAAGTTTGCATGTTCTCCCCGTGAATGCGTGGGTTCCCTCCGGGTACTCCGGCTTCCTCCCACCTCCAAAGACATGCACCTGGGGATAGGTTGATTGGCAACACTAAATTGGCCCTAGTGTGTGAATGTGAGTGTGAGTGTTGTCTGTCTATCTGTGTTGGCCCTGCGATGAGGTGGCGACTTGTCCAGGGTGTACCTCGCCTTCCGCCCGGTTGTAGCTGAGATAGGCGCCAGCGCCCCCCGCGACCCCGAAAGGGAATAAGCGGTAGAAAATGGATGGATGGATGGATCTGTTAGGATCCGCTGCTCGGATCATACATTATTTGGTCGTTGAGTCCTTTGGTGTATCTTGTTTGGTCGTGGACTCTTCCGATTCTTAGTTTGTGCACTTCTTTGTTTGTTTTGTCACCATGGTAACTTAATTTTCACCTGCCTTTACGCACACCTGTGTTTATTAATCACATTCTGTATTCAAGCCGCCCCTTTCCGTTCACTCGTTCTCTCCTTGTCGTTTAGTGTGCATACAGTTTGTGTTCACTAGTGACGACCCGGCTACCTGTGTTTTGGACTCGCTAATGCTCTCGCGCTTAGCCGCCTTTTGTTCTCCTAGCTCTTATGCTAGTTAGCTCTTTGTTTTGCCTTTTGTACCCAGTGTTTTTGTTATTAGCCTGTTTTTAGTTAAACAAATCCTTATTTCTTACCTCCACGCTGTGTCCGTTGCCCGACTGCATCCAGGAAGAGCACCACTCGCATAACGATGCCCCCGAGACGTCACAGGATCTCTATTACAATCCCCAAAGAGAGCATTTTAAGTTGATTTATTTTATGTGTATACATATTTATTTATAGATAAATCACAAGTTTTTTTTTCAACAAGTTTTTAGTTGAGTTTTTTATATCTTTTTTCCAAATAGTTCAAGAAAGACCACTGCAAATAACCAATATTTTGCACTGTTATACACTTTAATGAACCAGTAACTGATGACATAGTGCTGTATTTTACTTGTTTATCTCTTTTTTTTAGCCAAAAATGATTTGCTCTGATTTGGGGTTACTTAAATTAAAAAAATGTTCACAGGGGGTACACCACTGAAAAAAGTTTGAGAACCACTGCTCTAGCGGGTGACTTTCAAATGATGCTTGTGGTGGGCGTGGCCTGCGGACGTGCAGCAAAGCGGGGTGTGGCAGAACTGGCTTTGAGATTAGCGACAGGTGCGTAGACAACACAGCTGAGAGTGTTTGTCGAATCACATGTCGCTCTGTTAAAGGCAGCAGTCGGGAAGGGTAAGGGGAGTTGTTGATGGCAGCGAGAGGGAGCGAGAGACAGCCACGAACAAACACTTGCTGAAAAGCACAACAGAAAGACTTTATTGCAAAATAACACCGTGTTGTAACCCGGAAACTGAGAGAAACCTCCACAATGCTACATTAGCAGTGCTGCTACTTTTGCCGCATAAATGTTGAACATATTCCTGCTTGTATCCAAACCACTGCCGCACGATGGATCCCGTGCTGTTTTTCTTGGTAATTAATTCTTCCTCCATTTGTTACCAGATTCCCACCTTCTCTCTCTCTCGTATTACCACTCGCACCACACTGTTAGGATCACAGCTAACGTTACCATGTCGCTACCTCTCTGCTCCGCGGGAGCGAGTGACGTTGCACACATGACAGAGTATGTGACTGTGACAGTCTCTTGCTGTCGTGCGGCTTCTCCGGACCATCAAGGAAGGACATTGTTGCGCAGGTTAGACTTTCTTTTATTTTTCAATAATAAGAGTCTCTACGGGTTGCTTTTCACCCTTGCTGCGTCCTGCTTCCCCTGTAGCTCCACCTATTCAGTCGCGTGCGTCATCGTCTTCCTGTGGCTCTTTCTCGCTCTCGTTCAGCATCCGCTTGCTCCTGGTTCCTTCTCTCTACATCTCTTCTATCTCCTCCGGCGTTTACGGCCACTGCCATTTTATGTAGTGTGAGAGGAGTTTTAATTATGCCCAGCTGGGCGACTCACGCACCTGATAATATTTGCGGGGATGATTCAGGCGTGCCCCGCCTCGCTGCCTGCTCGTAGTCCACGCCTCCTCGCCGTAATCTTGGGCCGGGCTGCGGCCCGCCCTGCCTCGTTGTTGGACTGCCGGCCACGCCTCCTCGCCGCCATCTTGGGCCGGGCTACGGCGTGCCCTGCCTCGCTGTGGGGCTGCCAGCTCCGCCTCTCCACGTTGACGTTTGTAAGAAGGTGCGCTTGGTTATTTTTTGTCTCTGTGAGAAAAAGAGACAAGAAAGAGTGGGGAACGCATGTAGTGTAATGCCCGCAGCTAAAATCAACTGCGTCAGAACGTATACTCGAATATCACCATATAGTAATTTTCTATATCGCACAGAGACAAACCCGCGATATATTGAATATATCAATATATCGCCCAGTCCTAACTGAAGGCCTAGGTGGGAAAGGCACGGCCCGCCATTGCATTTTTTTTTTGGTGTTATTTTTGCTGGTAACCACCAACCAGTTCGGGGGCCAGGTGGGACTGGGTCTCCATCCGCCTCTCCCCCCTAAATCTCCCTCCTCCATGGGCCTCTTCGCCAGCAGAAGCTTGCAATAATACTTTATATCCCAGGCTCAGAGTTACGACCGGCGCTAAAAACCCAAAATACTGCATTACGTAACCAAGTCTTTGTGGGGATATAACGTGGACGCACTTAGCTTTAACGACCGCTGCCTTGATCGATTCTCACCATCGAGACATTTCATCTGCTGCGACTCGCTGATGGTCCATAATTCAAACGTTGCAGAAATGTAATGAAAGTGTGGCGCTTATTGCTAAAATAGCACCATTTATGGGAGCCATTTGGCAACTGGTGCCCCCTCTTTAATTACGGTGCTCTCCAAGCTCCATTCACCTTGTTCAGACTGTTCAGTCCAGAGTAGTGTAATCCAAAATTATATCATTTACCTCCATGTTTATTTTTTTAAATAAAACTGCTGCAATGCATGCCCTCGGTAGACCCAATGCTTGATAGCCGAAGCACCTTTTGCCGCAATTATTTTGGCGTGACTATTATTTCCCTCCATGGGAAGTGAAGGCAGTGGGCCGGCTCACACGCAAGGTTGATGACTGAAAGCTTGTCAAACTTGCATCAACAATTAATGCAGAGTGACGGACACCGCTGTTCATAACAACCCTGTTGTTCATAACAACAACCTTGTTGTTCATAACAACTTTGTTGTTCATTACAACAACTTTGTTGTTCATGACAACAACCTTGTTGTACATAACGACAACCTTGTCGTTCATAACCACAACCTTGTTGTTCATAACGACAACCTTGTTGTTCATAACGACAACCTTGTTGTTCATAACGACAACTTTGTTGTTCATAACGACAACCTTGTTGTTCATAACGACAACCTTGTTGTTCATAACGACAACCTTGTTGTTCATAACGACAACCTTGTTGTTCATGACGACAACCTTGTTGTTCACGACGACAACCCTGTTGTTCACGACGACAAACCTGTTGTTCACGACGACAAACCTGTTGTTCACGACGACAAACCTGTTGTTCACGACAAAAAAACCTGTTGTTCACGACATGTTGTTCATAACAACCCTGTTGTTCATAACAACCCTGTTGTTCATAACAACAACCTTGTTGATCATAACAACAACCTTGTTGTTCATAACAACCCTGTTGTTCATAACAACAACCTTGTTGTTCATAACAACCTGGTTGTTCATAACAACAACTTTGTTGTTCATAACAACTTTGTTGTTCATTACAACAACTTTGTTGTTCATTACAACAACTTTGTTGTTCATAACAACAACCTTGTTGTTCATAACGACAACCTTGTCGTTCATAACCACAACCTTGTTGTTCATAACAACAACCTTGTTGTTCATGACGACAACCTTGTTGTTCATGACGACAACCTTGTTGTTCATGACGACAACCTTGTTGTTCATGACGACAACCCTGTTGTTCACGACGACAACCCTGTTGTTCACGACGACAAACCTGTTGTTCACGACGACAAACCTGTTGTTCACGACGACAAACCTGTTGTTCACGACGAAAAAACCTGTTGTTCACGACGACAAACCTGTTGTTCACGACGACAAACCTGTTGTTCACGACGACACCACTGTTGTTCATTACAACAACCCCCTTGTTCATGACAACAACCCCCTTGTTCATGACGACAACCCCCTTGTTCATGACGACAACCCCCTTGTTTATGACGACAACCCCCTTGTTCACGACGACAACCCCCTTGTTCACGACGACAACCCCCTTGTTCATGACGACAACTAGGGATGTCCCGATACAACTTTTTCACTTCCGATACGATACCGATATTGTAGCCTTGAGTATTTGCCGATACCGATATCAATACGATAGGATATAGGCACGAATCATACATATATTTATTCCTTATTTTGTTTTGTAGAATGTTAGAAAAGGCTTGATAAAGTGATGTTACTGTTACTGATGTTGTAGTGTTAAAACAGAAAACAATAGTCAGCAAGAGTAGGTATAGGAAAAACTGACCCATTTATTATTAACCAATTGGTTACATAAATTTTAACCTTCAACAGAAGAGTATTACCTCAACAAATCCAATAAAAACAAAATGTTATATTTAAAGTGCAAAATAACCACAAATAAATGGGTTGTACTTGTATAGCGCTTTTCTACCTTCAACGTACTCAAAGCGCTTTGACACTACTTCCACATTTACCCATTCACACACACATTCACACACTGATGGAGGGAGCTGCCATGCAAGGCGCCAACCAGCACCCATCAGGAGCAAGGGTGAAGTGTCTTGCTCAGGACACAACGGACGTGACGAGGTTGGTACTAGGTGGGAATTGAACCAGGGACGCTCGGGTTGCGCACGGCCACTCTCCCCACTGCGCCAATACCAACATAATTATACAATTGAATAGAATAAATTAAAAATAAATTAGAAGACCCTGAAAAATAACCTAAATAAATCCAATAAAAAAAACAAAAAACGTTTTAAAGTGCAAACAATTCAAGTTCACTTCAGTTATTTTTTTACTGTCAGCATATGTTGGAAACAACTGTGGGCAGGGACAAAAACCACAAAAACAACACAATATTGTCCACTGTCCAACTGCTCTAAATTAAGAGTTCACAGCTCCAGTTTCACTGACTGACTATGCCCAAAACAATGTAGTAATTACTCTTAGTCTTCACTGAAGAATAGTGTAAACACAATAAACATATCACTCTAATAACAAGAGCATAAAACAAATAATAATCAGTCAGTGCTGACTACCCTTACTACTCCTCCTCCTCCTTCTCCACTTTCTGCAGTCCGAGCATAATGTGGAGATTTTTTTTAAGAAGATAAGCATTTCGGCATGCTCTCCATTTCACAGATCGCCCCTGTGGTGATCTGGTCAGACGGACCTGCTGCTGTGCTGCTCTCCTCCAGTATTTCGTCAAAGAAGCTGCCAAGGCTGCTGCTTGCACCCGCCATCCGTGGAGTCTTGTCCACTGGCTCGGTCACATCAGGTGGAGGCGTGGTCTTCAGCTCCTCTTCTACTTTACATACCGCTGCCTTTAACGCTGCTTTTGCATGTCCCAGGTTTTCCGGGATTGTGAAGTACCTGGCATAAATATAAAATATAAAAAATAATGTAACATGAATATTTTAGTAATATAACCTGTAATCTTATTTTATGCACTCACAACACAGTCACATAGGCTACAACCAACTCACTGTAAACAGTACAGTTTTTCTCATATACATCAGATTAGGCTAAATAAATGTAAGAATTTAACATAAATTCCCTTACCTTTCTTTATAACGTGGATGCAGCAGTGTTGCCACGGTGTAGAGGGGCTCGGATTCCACATGCCTGAAACGTCTGTGGACTGCATCCAGAAGGGTGGCTTTCACAGTTAGGATCCCATGATCATCTTCACTCTCCTTGCTGAGAAACCGTACCAGTGCATGGACAGAGGGGATGACATCGGCTGTGGTAGCAGACGTGGCACTGACTAGAGTTGTTAGCTCTTCAAAAGGGGTCAGAACCTTTGAGGTCTTCTCCAACAGCCCCCACTGGTTTGCTGTTAGAATAGCTGGCAGGGTGTGGTTTTCTTCAGATGAGTAGGCATGCAGTGGCCGTTTTTGATGAATGAGGCTGTCAATCATGTACTTTGTACTGCTCCATCGTGTCTAGACATCCTGCTGGAGACGTTTTGGTGTGACATTCAGCTCTATTTGCAGGTCTTCAAGGCTTGAATAAGCCTTGGGGGAATGTTTGAAGTGGCCCACTATTTTTCTCCCGTTGGCTAGTGCATCACTTACAGCTCGCTGTGACAAGACCCCTTCATGGACTACAAGCTGAAGAGTGTGAGCAAAACATCCTAAGCTTGATACACCTAGCTGATCCATTGCCTTTTTCATGTTGGCAGCATTGTCTCTTAAAACGACATGGACCTTATTTTTCTCAATCTTCCAGTCATGCAGCATCTCCTTGATTGCATCAGCTGTGTGCGATCCCCTGAATTCACGTGCATGTAACACTGCTCTCTGCAGTGTGAAGTCAGGGTCCACCCAGTGCGCAGTCAAGCTCAACAGAGACAGCGGACGATGGTCTGAGCTCCAGATGTCTGTGGTGAAGCTTATAGCGTTTGCCTTTTCCACGTGTGCGGCAATACACTTTTTAACCTCTTCGTGCATCTGGGGAATAGTTTTGTCTACAATGTAGTGGCGGCTAGGAATAATGTAGCGAGGTTCGAGGTGCTCCATTAAGCGTTCAAACCCGACATTACTCACCACCGACAGGGACTGGTCATCAAGCACAATAAAGTGGGCTATCTTTTCGGTTATGGCCATTGCCTTTTTGCTGTACCGTGGTAGTTTGTCACGTCTTGCAAAGCTTTCGGCCAGCGTGGGTTGCTGAAGCGAGCCAGAGGTGTGTAGCTTTGCCTTGCTGCTCTCGCGAAAATCCTCATGTTCTTTTTTGTGGTATTTTTTCAAATGTGCGATGAGGTTGCTTGTATTGAACCTTCCCGGTTCTGTCCCTCCACGGGACACTTGCGCCTGACAAATGGTGCATTTAGCGCCAACGTCTTTGTCTGAGTTTAAGTTAAAATACTTCCACACAGCCGACATCACTACACTTTGCTGAGCACACGCGTTGTCGTTGTTGTGATCACGTGGGCTGTGCATTCTGGATCAGAGGCGCTCTTCTTCTGCGGCCGCCACCAACGTTAATTAAGGGGCATTGCCGCCACCTACTGTGTTGGAGTGTGATCAAACCAGTCACCTATTATAGAAGTGCTGGAGCGGCAAATGGACAGCTTATATCGGAGCGCTTATATCGGAGTTTTTAGATTCAGTCCGATAAAATCCGATATTCACTTTTTTGGCTAATATTGGACCGATTTCCGATCTCAATATCGGATCGGGACATCCCTAACGACAACCCCCTTGTTCATGACGACAACCCCCTTGTTCATGACGACAACCCCCTTGTTCATGACGACAACCTCCTTGTTAATGACGACAACCCCCTTGTTCATGACGACAACCCCCTTGTTCATGACGACAACCCCCTTGTTCATGACGACAACCCCCTTGTTCATGACGACAGCCCCCTTGTTGTTCACAACAACAAACCTGTTGTTCACAACAAACCTGTTGTTCACAATAACAAACCTGTTCATAACAAAAAAAACTTGTTGATAACAACAACCTGTTGTTGACATCAACAACCCTGTTGTTCACAACAACCCTGTTGTTCAAAACAACAACCCTGTTGTTCACACAATCAACCCTGTTGTTCACAACAACAAACCTGTTGTTCACAACAACAAACCTGTTGTTCACAACAAAAAACCTGTTGTTCACAACAACAAACTTGTTGTTCACAACAAAAAACCTGTTGTTCAAACCAACAAACCTGTTGTTCACAACAACAAACCTGTTGTTCACAACAACAAACCTGTTGTTCACAACAACAATCCTGTTGTTCATAACAAAAAAAACTGTTGTTGATAACAACAACCTGTTGTTCTAAACAACAACCTGTTGTTCAAAACAACAACCCTGTTGTTCATAACAACAATCCTCTTGTTCACGACAACAAACCTGTTGTTCACGACAACAAACCTGTTGTTCACGACAACAAACCTGTTGTTCACGACAACAAACCTGTTGTTCACGACAACAAACCTGTTGTTCACGACAACAAACCTGTTGTTCACGACAACAATCCTGTTCACGCCAATAACCCTGTTGTTCACGGCAACAACCCTGTTGTTCACGACAACAACCCTGTTGTTCACGACAACAACCCTGTTGTTCACGACAACAACCCTGTTGTTCACGAAAACAACCCTGTTGTTCACGCCAACAACCCTGTTGTTCACGACAACAACCCTGTTGTTCACGACAACAACCCTGTTGTCCACGACAACAACCCTGTTGTTCACGACAACAAACCTGTTGTTCACGACAACAAACCTGTTGTTCACGACAACAAACCTGTTGTTCACGACAACAATCCTGTTGTTCACGACAACAATCCTGTTGTTCACAACAAAAAAAACTGTTGTTGAAAACAACAACCTGTTGTTCACAACAACAACCCTGTTGTTCAAAACAACAAACCTGTTGTTCACAACAACAATCCTGTTGTTCATAACAAAAAAAACTGTTGTTGATAACAACAACCTGTTGTTCACAACAACAACCCTGTTGTTCACAACAACACACCTGTTGTTCACAACAACAATCCTGTTGTTCATAACAAAAAAAACTGTTGTTGATAACAACAATCCTCTTGTTCACGACAACAAACCTGTTGTTCACGACAACAAACCTGTTGTTCACGACAACAAACGTGTTGCTCACGACAACAAACCTGTTGTTCACTACAACAATCCTGTTGTTCATGACAAAAAAAACTGATGTTGATAACAACAACCTGTTGTTCAAAACAACAACCCTGTTGTTCACGACAACAACCCTGTTGTTCACGACAACAACCCTGTTGTTCACGACAACAACCCTGTTGTTCACGACAACAACCCTGTTGTTCACGACAACAACCCTGTTGTTCACGACAACAACCCTGTTGTTCACGACAACAACCCTGTTGTTCACGACAACAAACCTGTAGTTCACGACAACAAACCTGTTGTTCACGACAACAAACCTGTTGTTCACGACAACAATCCTGTTGTTCACGACAACAAACCTGTTGTTCACAACAAAAAACCTGTTGTTCACAACAACAAACTTGTGTTCACAACAACAAACCTGTTGTTCACAACAAAAAACCTGTTGTTCACAACAACAAACTTGTTGTTCACAACAAAAAACCTGTTGTTCAAACCAACAAACCTGTTGTTCACAACAACAAACCTGTTGTTCACAACAACAAACCTGTTGTTCACAACAACAAACCTGTTGTTCACAACAACAAACCTGTTGTTCACAACAACAAACCTGTTGTTCACAACAACAATCCTGTTGTTCATAACAAAAAAAACTGTTGTTGATAACAACAACCTGTTGTTCTAAACAACAACCTGTTGTTCAAAACAACAACCCTGTTGTTCATAACAACAATCCTCTTGTTCACGACAACAAACCTGTTGTTCACGACAACAAACCTGTTGTTCACGACAACAAACCTGTTGTTCACGACAACAAACCTGTTGTTCACGACAACAAACCTGTTGTTCACGACAACAAACCTGTTGTTCACGACAACAATCCTGTTCACGCCAATAACCCTGTTGTTCACGGCAACAACCCTGTTGTTCACGACAACAACCCTGTTGTTCACGACAACAACCCTGTTGTTCACGACAACAACCCTGTTGTTCACGAAAACAACCCTGTTGTTCACGCCAACAACCCTGTTGTTCACGACAACAACCCTGTTGTTCACGACAACAACCCTGTTGTCCACGACAACAACCCTGTTGTTCACGACAACAAACCTGTTGTTCACGACAACAAACCTGTTGTTCACGACAACAAACCTGTTGTTCACGACAACAATCCTGTTGTTCACGACAACAATCCTGTTGTTCACAACAAAAAAAACTGTTGTTGAAAACAACAACCTGTTGTTCACAACAACAACCCTGTTGTTCAAAACAACAAACCTGTTGTTCACAACAACAATCCTGTTGTTCATAACAAAAAAAACTGTTGTTGATAACAACAACCTGTTGTTCACAACAACAACCCTGTTGTTCACAACAACACACCTGTTGTTCACAACAACAATCCTGTTGTTCATAACAAAAAAAACTGTTGTTGATAACAACAATCCTCTTGTTCACGACAACAAACCTGTTGTTCACGACAACAAACGTGTTGCTCACGACAACAAACCTGTTGTTCACGACAACAATCCTGTTGTTCATGACAAAAAAAACTGATGTTGATAACAACAACCTGTTGTTCAAAACAACAACCCTGTTGTTCATAACAACAACCCTGTTGTTCACAACAACAACCCTGTTGTTCACAACAACAACCCTGTTGTTCAAAACAACAACCCTGTTGTTCACGACAACAACCCTGTTGTTCACGACAAAAACCCTGTTGTTCACGACAACAACCCTGTTGTTCACGACAACAAACCTGTAGTTCACGACAACAAACCTGTTGTTCACGACAACAAACCTGTTGTTCACGACAACAATCCTGTTGTTCACGACAACAATCCTGTTGTTGATAACAACAACCCTGTTGTTCAAAACAACAACCCTGTTGTTCACAACAACAAACCTGTTGTTCACAACAACAATCCTGTTGTTCATAACAAAAAAAACTGTTGTTGATAACAACAATCCTCTTGTTCACGACAACAAACCTGTTGTTCACGACAACAAACCTGTTGTTCACGACAACAAACCTGTTGTTCACGACAACAAACCTGTTGTTCACGACAACAAACCTGTTGTTCACGACAACAATCCTGTTGTTCATTACAAAAAAAACTGTTGTTGATAACAACAACCTGTTGTTCAAAACAACAACCCTGTTGTTCACAACAACACACCTGTTGTTCACAACAACAATCCTGTTGTTCATAACAAAAAAAAACTGTTGTTGATAACAACAATCCTCTTGTTCACGACAACAAACCTGTTGTTCACGACAACAATCCTGTTGTTCACAAAAAAAAAAACTGTTGTTGAAAACAACAACCTGTTGTTCACAACAACAACCCTGTTGTTCAAAACAACAAACCTGTTGTTCACAACAACAATCCTGTTGTTCATAACAAAAAAAACTGTTGTTGATAACAACAACCTGTTGTTCACAACAACAACCCTGTTGTTCACAACAACACACCTGTTGTTCACAACAACAATCCTGTTGTTCATAACAAAAAAAACTGTTGTTGATAACAACAATCCTCTTGTTCACGACAACAAACCTGTTGTTCACGACAACAAACGTGTTGCTCACGACAACAAACCTGTTGTTCACGACAACAATCCTGTTGTTCATGACAAAAAAAACTGATGTTGATAACAACAACCTGTTGTTCAAAACAACAACCCTGTTGTTCATAACAACAACCCTGTTGTTCACAACAACAACCCTGTTGTTCACAACAACAACCCTGTTGTTCAAAACAACAACCCTGTTGTTCACGACAACAACCCTGTTGTTCACGACAAAAACCCTGTTGTTCACGACAACAACCCTGTTGTTCACGACAACAAACCTGTAGTTCACGACAACAAACCTGTTGTTCACGACAACAAACCTGTTGTTCACGACAACAATCCTGTTGTTCACGACAACAATCCTGTTGTTGATAACAACAACCCTGTTGTTCAAAACAACAACCCTGTTGTTCACAACAACAAACCTGTTGTTCACAACAACAATCCTGTTGTTCATAACAAAAAAACTGTTGTTGATGACAACAATCCTCTTGTTCACGACAACAAACCTGTTGTTCACGACAACAAACCTGTTGTTCACGACAACAAACCTGTTGTTCACGACAACAAACCTCTTGTTCACGACAACAACCCTGTTGTTCAAAACAACAACCCTGTTGTTCACAACAACAACCCTGTTGTTCACACCAACAAACCTGTTGTTCACAACAACATCCCTGTTGTTCACAACAACAACCCTGTTGTTCACAACAACAACCCTGTTGTTCACAACAACAACCCTGTTGTTCAAAACAACAACCCTGTTGTTCATAACAACAACCCTGTTGTTCACAACAACAACCCTGTTGTTCACAACAAAAACCCTGTTGTTCAAAACAACAACCCTGTTGTTCAAAACAACAACCCTGTTGTTCAATACAACCCTGTTGTTCACACCAACAAACCTGTTGTTCACAACAACAACCCTGTTGTTCACAACGACAACCCTGTTGTTCACAACAACAACCCAGTTGTTCACAACTACCACCATGTTGATCACAACAACAACCATGTTGTTCACAACAACAACCCTGTTGTTCAAAACAACAACCCTGTTGTTCACGACAACAACCCTGTTGTTCACGACAACAACCCTGTTGTTCACGACAACAACCCTGTTGTTCACGACAACAAACCTGTAGTTCACGACAACAAACCTGTTGTTCACGACAACAAACCTGTTGTTCACGACAACAATCCTGTTGTTCACGACAACAATCCTGTTGTTGATAACAACAACCCTGTTGTTCAAAACAACAACCCTGTTGTTCACAACAACAAACCTGTTGTTCACAACAACAATCCTGTTGTTCATAACAAAAAAACTGTTGTTGATGACAACAATCCTCTTGTTCACGACAACAAACCTGTTGTTCACGACAACAAACCTGTTGTTCACGACAACAAACCTGTTGTTCACGACAACAAACCTGTTGTTCACGACAACAAACCTGTTGTTCACGACAACAATCCTGTTGTTCATTACAAAAAAAACTGTTGTTGATAACAACAACCTGTTGTTCAAAACAACAACCCTGTTGTTCACGACAACAACCCTGTTGTTCACGACAACAACCCTGTTGTTCACGACAACAACCCTGTTGTTCACGACAACAACCCTGTTGTTCACGACAACAACCCTGTTGTTCACAACAACAACCCTGTTGTTCAAAACAACAACCCTGTTGTTCACAACAACAACCCTGTTGTTCACACCAACAAACCTGTTGTTCACAACAACATCCCTGTTGTTCACAACAACAACCCTGTTGTTCACAACAACAACCCTGTTGTTCACAACAACAACCCTGTTGTTTAAAACAACAACCCTGTTGTTCATAACAACAACCCTGTTGTTCACAACAACAACCCTGTTGTTCACAACAACAACCCTGTTGTTCAAAACAACAACCCTGTTGTTCAAAACAACAACCCTGTTGTTCAATACAACCCTGTTGTTCACACCAACAAACCTGTTGTTCACAACAACAACCCTGTTGTTCACAACGACAACCCTGTTGTTCACAACAACAACCCAGTTGTTCACAACTACCACCATGTTGATCACAACAACAACCATGTTGTTCACAACAACAACCCTGTTGTTCAAAACAACAACCCTGTTGTTCACGACAACAACCCTGTTGTTCACGACAACAACCCTGTTGTTCACGACAACAACCCTGTTGTTCACGACAACAAACCTGTAGTTCACGACAACAAACCTGTTGTTCACGACAAAAAACCTGTTGTTCACGACAACAATCCTGTTGTTCACGACAACAATCCTGTTGTTGATAACAACAACCCTGTTGTTCAAAACAACAACCCTAGTGTTCACAACAACAAACCTGTTGTTCACAACAACAATCCTGTTGTTCATAACAAAAAAAACTGTTGTTGATAACAACAATCCTCTTGTTCACGACAACAAACCTGTTGTTCACGACAACAAACCTGTTGTTCACGAGAACAAACCTGTTGTTCACGACAACAAACCTGTTGTTCACGACAACAAACCTGTTGTTCACGACAACAATCCTGTTGTTCACGACAACAATCCTGTTGTTGATAACAACAACCCTGTTGTTCAAAACAACAACCCTGTTGTTCACAACAACAAACCTGTTGTTCACAACAACAATCCTGTTGTTCATAACAAAAAAACTGTTGTTGATGACAACAATCCTCTTGTTCACGACAACAAACCTGTTGTTCACGACAACAAACCTGTTGTTCACGACAACAAACCTGTTGTTCACGACAACAAACCTGTTGTTCACGACAACAAACCTGTTGTTCACGACAACAATCCTGTTGTTCATTACAAAAAAAACTGTTGTTGATAACAACAACCTGTTGTTCAAAACAACAACCCTGTTGTTCACGACAACAACCCTGTTGTTCACGACAACAACCCTGTTGTTCACGACAACAACCCTGTTGTTCACGACAACAACCCTGTTGTTCACGACAACAACCCTGTTGTTCACAACAACAACCCTGTTGTTCAAAACAACAACCCTGTTGTTCACAACAACAACCCTGTTGTTCACACCAACAAACCTGTTGTTCACAACAACATCCCTGTTGTTCACAACAACAACCCTGTTGTTCACAACAACAACCCTGTTGTTCACAACAACAACCCTGTTGTTTAAAACAACAACCCTGTTGTTCATAACAACAACCCTGTTGTTCACAACAACAACCCTGTTGTTCACAACAACAACCCTGTTGTTCAAAACAACAACCCTGTTGTTCAAAACAACAACCCTGTTGTTCAATACAACCCTGTTGTTCACACCAACAAACCTGTTGTTCACAACAACAACCCTGTTGTTCACAACGACAACCCTGTTGTTCACAACAACAACCCAGTTGTTCACAACTACCACCATGTTGATCACAACAACAACCATGTTGTTCACAACAACAACCCTGTTGTTCAAAACAACAACCCTGTTGTTCACGACAACAACCCTGTTGTTCACGACAACAACCCTGTTGTTCACGACAACAACCCTGTTGTTCACGACAACAAACCTGTAGTTCACGACAACAAACCTGTTGTTCACGACAAAAAACCTGTTGTTCACGACAACAATCCTGTTGTTCACGACAACAATCCTGTTGTTGATAACAACAACCCTGTTGTTCAAAACAACAACCCTAGTGTTCACAACAACAAACCTGTTGTTCACAACAACAATCCTGTTGTTCATAACAAAAAAAACTGTTGTTGATAACAAGAATCCTCTTGTTCAAGACAACAAACCTGTTGTTCACGACAACAAACCTGTTGTTCACGACAACAAACCTGTTGTTCACGACAACAAACCTGTTGTTCACGACAACAAACCTGTTGTTCACGACAACAATCCTGTTGTTCATTACAAAAAAAACTGTTGTTGATAACAACAACCTGTTGTTCAAAACAACAACCCTGTTGTTCACGACAACAACCCTGTTGTTCACGACAACAACCCTGTTGTTCACGACAACAACCCTGTTGTTCACGACAACAACCCTGTTGTTCACGACAACAACCCTGTTGTTCACAACAACAACCCTGTTGTTCAAAACAACAACCCTGTTGTTCACAACAACAACCCTGTTGTTCACACCAACAAACCTGTTGTTCACAACAACATCCCTGTTGTTCACAACAACAACCCTGTTGTTCACAACAACAACCCTGTTGTTCACAACAACAACCCTGTTGTTCAAAACAACAACCCTGTTGTTCATAACAACAACCCTGTTGTTCACAACAACAACCCTGTTGTTCACAACAACAACCCTGTTGTTCAAAACAACAACCCTGTTGTTCAATACAACCCTGTTGTTCACACCAACAAACCTGTTGTTCACAACAACAACCCTGTTGTTCACAATGACAACCCTGTTGTTCACAACAACAATCCAGTTGTTCACAACTACCACCATGTTGATCACAACAACAACCATGTTGTTCACAACAACAACCCTGTTGTTCACGACAACAACCCTGTTGTTCACAACAACAACCCTGTTGTTCACAACAACAACTCTGTTGTTCACACCAACAACCCTGTTGTTCACGACAACAACCCTGTTGTTCACGACAACAACCCTGTTGTTCACTACAACAACCCTGTTGTTCACGACAACAACCCTGTTGTTCACGACAACAACCCTGTTGTTCACGACAACAACCCTGTTGTTCACGACAACAACCCTGTTGTTCACGACAACAACCCTGTTGTTCACGACGACAACACTGTTGTTCACGACAACAACCCTGTTGTTCACAACAACAACCCTGTTGTTCACGACAACAACCCTGTTGTTCACGACAACAACCCTGTTGTTCACGACAACAGCCCTGTTGTTCACGACAACAGCCCTGTTGTTCACGACAACAAACCTGTTGTTCACGACAACAAACCTGTTGTTCACGACAACAATCCTGTTGTTCACGACAACAATCCTGTTGTTGATAACAACAACCCTGTTGTTCAAAACAACAACCCTGTTGTTCACAACAACAACGCTGTTCTTCAAAACAACAACCCTGTTGTTCACAACAACAAACCTGTTGTTCACAACAATAATCCTGTTGTTCATAACAAAAACAACTGTTGTTGATAACAACAATCCTCTTGTTCACGACAACAAACCTGTTGTCCACGACAACAAACCTGTTGTTCACAACAACAAACCTGTTGTTCACGACAACAATCCTGTTGTTGATAACAACAACCCTGTTGTTCAAAACAACAACCCTGTTGTTCAAAACAACAACCCTGTTGTTCAAAACAACAACCCTGTTGTTCACAACAACAAACCTGTTGTTCAAAACAACAACCCTGTTGTTCACAACAACAAACCTGTTGTTCACAACAACAATCCTGTTGTTCATAACAAAAACAACTGTTGTTGATAACAACAATCCTCTTGTTCACGACAACAAACCTGTTGTTCACGACAACAATCCTTTTGTTCATTACAAAAAAAACAGTTGTTGATAAAAACAACCTGTTGTTCATAACAACAACCCTGTTGTTCATTAAAACAACCCTGTTGTTCACAACAACAACCCTGTTGTTCACAACAACCCTGTTTTTCACAACAACAACCCTGTTTTTCACAACAACAACCCTGTTGTTCACAACAACAGTGAAGTGAAGTGAATTATATTTATATAGCGCTTTTCTCTACTGACTCAAAGCGCTTTACATAGTGAAACCCAATATCTAAGTTACATTTAAACAACCCTGTTGTTCACAACAACAACCCTGTTGTTCACAACAACAACACTGTTGTTCACAACAACAACCCTGTTGTTCACAACAGCAACCCTGTTGTTCACAACAACAACCCTGTTGTTCAAAACAACAACCTTGTTGTTGATAACAACAATCCTCTTGTTCACGACAACAAACCTGTTGTTCACGACAACAAACCTGTTGTTCACGACAACAAACCTGGTGTTCAAAACAACAAACCTGTTGTTCACAACAACAATCCTGTTGTTCATAACAAAAAAAAATGTTGTTGATAACAACAACCTTTTGTTCACAACAACAACCCTGTTGTTCACAACAACACACCTGTTGTTCACAACAACAATCCTGTTGTTCATAACAAAAAAAACTGTTGTTGATAACAACAATCCTCTTGTTCACGACAACAAACCTGTTGTTCACGACAACAAACCTGTTGTTCACGACAACAAACCTGTTGTTCACGACAACAATCCTGTTGTTCATGACAAAAAAAACTGATGTTGATAACAACAACCTGTTGTTCAAAACCACCAACCCTGTTGTTTATAACAACAACCCTGTTGTTCACAACAACAACCCTGTTGTTCACAACAACAACCCTGTTGTTCAAAACAACAACCCTGTTGTTCACGACAACAACCCTGTTGTTCCCGACTACAACCCTGTTGTTCACGACAACAAACCTGTAGTTCACGACAACAAACCTGTTGTTCACGACAACAAACCTGTTGTTCACAACAACAAACCTGTTGTTCAAAACAACAAACCTGTTGTTCACAACAACAATCCTGTTGTTCATAACAAAAAAAACTGCTGTTGATAACAACAATCCTCTTGTTCACGACAACAAATCTGTTGTTCACGACAACAAACCTGTTGTTCACGACAACAAACCTGTTGTTCACAACAACAACCCTGTTGTTCATGACAACAACCCTGTTGTTCACAACAACAACCCTGTTGTTCACAACAACAACGCTGTTGTTCACAACAACAACCCTGTTGTTCACAACAACAATCCTGTTTTTCACAACAACAACCCTTTTTTTCACAACAACAACCCTGTTTTTCACAACAATAACTCTGTTGTTAACAACAACAACCCTGTTGTTCACAACAACAACCCTGTTGTTCACAACAACAACCCTGTTGTTCACAACAACAACCCTGTTGTTCATAACAACAATCCTATTGTTCATGACAAAAAAAACTGATGTTGATAACAACAACCTGTTGTTCAAAACAACAACCCTGTTGTTCATAACAACAACCCTGTTGTTCACAACAACAACCCTGTTGTTCAAAACAACAACCCTGTTGTTCACAACAACAACCCTGTTGTTCACAACAACAACCCTGTTTTTCACAACAAAAACCCTGTTTTTCACAACAATAACTCTGTTGTTAACAACAACAACCCTGTTGTTCACAACAACAACCCTGTTGTTCACAACAACAACCCTGTTTTTCACAACAACAACCCTGTTGTTCACAACAACAATCCTGTTGTTCATAACAAAAAAAACTGTTGTTGATAACAACAATCCTCTTGTTCACGACACTAAACTGTTGTTCACGACAACAAACCTGTTGTTCACGACAACAAACCTGTTGTTCACGACAACAACCCTGTTGTTCACGACAACAACCCTGTTGTTCACAACAACAACCCTGTTGTTCACGACAACAACCCTGTTGTTCACAACAACAACCCTGTTGTTCACAACAACAACCCTGTTGTTCACAACAACAACCCTGTTGTTCACAGCAGCAACCCTGTTGTTCACAAAAACAACCCTGTTGTTCACACCAACAACCCTGTTGTTCACGACAACGACCCTGTTGTTCACGACAACGACCCTGTTGTTCACGACAACGACCCTGTTGTTCACGACAACGACCCTGTTGTTCACGACAACAACCCTGTTGTTCACGACAACAACCCTGTTGTTCACGACAACAACCCTGTTGTTCACGACAACAACCCTGTTGTTCACGACAACAACCCTGTTGTTCACGACAACAACCCTGTTGTTCACGACAACAGACCTGTTTTTCACGACAACAAACCTGTTGTTCACGACAACAAACCTGTTGTTCACGACAACAAACCTGTTGGTCACGACAACAATCCTGTTGTTCACGACAACAATCCTGTTGTTGATAACAACAACCTGTTGTTCACGACAACAAACCTGTTGTTCACGACAACAAACCTGTTCTTCACAACAACAAATCTGTTGTTCACAACAACAATCCTGTTGTTCATAACAAAAAAACTGTTGTTGATAACAACAATCCTCTTGTTCACGACAACAAACCTGTTGTTCACGACAACAAACCTGTTGTTCACGACAACAAACATGTTCACGACAAAAAAAACTGTTGTTGATAACAACAACCTGTTGTTCAAAACAACAACCTGTTGTTCAAAACAACAACCCTGTTGTTCACAACAACCCTGTTGTTCACAACAACCCTGTTGTTCACGACAACAAACCTGTTGTTAACGACAACAAACCTGTTGTTCACGACAACAAACCTGCTGTTCATGACAACAATCCTGTTGTTCATGACAAAAAAAAATGATGTTGATAACAACAACCCTGTTGTTCATAACAACAACCCTGTTGTTCACAACAACAACCCTGTTGTTCACAACAACAACCCTGTTGTTCACAACAACAACCCTGTTGTTCACAACAACAACCCTGTTTTTCACAACAACAACCCTGTTTTTCACAACAACAACTCTGTTGTTAACAACAACAACCCTGTTGTTCACAACAACAACCCTGTTGTTCACAACAACAACCCTGTTGTTCACAACAACAATCCTGTTGTTCATAACAAAAAAAACTGTTGTTGATAACAACAATCCTCTTGTTCACGACAACAAACCTGTTGTTGATAACAACAATCCTCTTGTTCACGACAACAAACCTGTTGTTCACGACAACAAACTGTTGTTCACGACAACAAACCTGTTGTTCACGACAACAAAACTGTTGTTCACGACAACAAACCTGTTGTTCACGACAACAACCCTGTTGTTCACGACAACAACCCTGTTGTTCACGACAACAACCCTGTTGTTCACGACAACAACCCTGTTGTTCACAACAACAACCCTGTTGTTCACAACAACAACCCTGTTGTTCACAACAACAACCCTGTTGTTCACAACAACAACCCTGTTGTTCACAAAAACAACCCTGTTGTTCACACCAACGACCCTGTTGTTCACGACAACGACCCTGTTGTTCACGACAACGACCCTGTTGTTCACGACAACAACCCTGTTGTTCACGACAACAACCCTGTTGTTCAAGACAACAACCCTGTTGTTCACGACAACAGACCTGTTGTTCACGACAACAAACCTGTTGTTCACGACAACAAACCTGTTGTTCACGACAACAACCCTGTTGTTCACGACAACAACCCTGTTGTTCAAGACAACAACCCTGTTGTTCACGACAACAGACCTGTTGTTCACGACAACAAACCTGTTGTTCACGACAACAATCCTGTTGTTGATAACAACAACCTGTTGTTCACGACAACAAACCTGTTGTTCACGACAACAAACCTGTTCTTCACAACAACAAACCTGTTGTTCACAACAACAATCGTGTTGTTCATAACAAAAAAACTGTTGTTGATAACAACAATCCTCTTGTTCACGACAACAAACCTGTTGTTCACGACAACAAACCTGTTGTTCACGACAACAAACCTGTTGTTCACGACAAAAAAAACTGTTGTTGATAACAACAACAACCTGTTGTTCAAAACAACAACCTGTTGTTCAAAACAACAACCTGTTGTTCAAAACAACAACCCTGTTGTTCATAACAACAACCCTGTTGTTCACAACAACAACCCTGTTGTTCAAAACAACAACTCTGTTGTTCACAACAACCCTGTTTTTCACAACAACAACCCTGTTGTTCACAACAACAACCCTGTTGTTCACAACATCAACCCTGTTGTTCACAACAACAACCCTGTTGTTCACGACAACAACCATGTTGTTCACGACAACAACCCTGTTGTTCACGACAACAATCCTGTTGTTCACGACAACAAACCTGTTGTTCACGACAACAATCCTGTTGTTCATGACAAAAAAAACTGATGTTGATAACAACAACCTGTTGTTCGGAACAACAACCCTGTTGTTCATAACAACAACCCTGTTGTTCACAACAGCAACCCTGTTGTTCAAAACAACAACCCTGTTGTTCACAACAACAACCCTGTTGTTCACAACAACAACCCTGTTTTTCACAACAACAACCCTGTTTTTCACAGCAACAAGTCTGTTGTTAACAACAACAACCCTGTTGTTCACAACAACAACCCTGTTGTTCACAACAACAACCCTGTTGTTCACAACAACAATCCTGTTGTTCATAACAAAAAAAACTGTTGTTGATAACAACAATCCTCTTGTTCACGACAACAAACCTGATGTTGATAACAACAATCTTCTTGTTCACGACAACAAACCTGTTGTTCACGACAACAAACTGTTGTTCACGACAACAAACCTGTTGTTCACGACAACAAACCTGTTGTTCACGACAACAAACCTGTTGTTCACGACAACAACCCTGTTGTTCACGACAACAACCCTGTTGTTCACGACAACAACCCTGTTGTTCACGACAACAACCCTGTTGTTCACAACAACAACCCTGTTGTTCACAACAACAACCCTGTTGTTCACAACAACAACCCTGTTGTTCACAAAAACAACCCTGTTGTTCACACCAACAACCCTGTTGTTCACGACAACGACCCTGTTGTTCACGACAACAACCCTGGTGTTCACGACAACAACCCTGTTGTTCAAGACAACAACCCTGTTGTTCACGACAACAGACCTGTTGTTCACGACAACAAACCTGTTGTTCACGACAACAAACCTGTTGTTCACGACAACAAACCTGTTGTTCACGACAACAACCCTGTTGTTCACAACAACAACACTGTTGTTCACAACAACAACCCTGTTGTTCACAACAGCAACCCTGTTGTTCAAAACAACAACCTTGTTGTTGATAACAACAATCCTCTTGTTCACGACAACAAACCTGTTGTTCACGACAACAAACCTGTTGTTCACGACAACAAACCTGGTGTTCAAAACAACAAACCTGTTGTTCACAACAACAATCCTGTTGTTTATAACAAAAAAAAATGTTGTTGATAACAACAACCTGTTGTTCACAACAACAACCCTGTTGTTCACAACAACACACCTGTTGTTCACAACAACAATCCTGTTGTTCATAACAAAAAAAACTGTTGTTGATAACAACAATCCTCTTGTTCACGACAACAAACCTGTTGTTCACGACAACAAACCTGTTGTTCACGACAACAAACCTATTGTTCACGACAACAAACCTGTTGTTCACGACAACAATCCTGTTGTTCATGACAAAAAAAAACTGATGTTGATAACAACAACCTGTTGTTCAAAACCACCAACCCTGTTGTTTATAACAACAAACCTGTTGTTCACAACAACAACCCTGTTGTTCACAACAACAACCCTGTTGTTCAAAACAACAACCCTGTTGTTCACGACAACAACCCTGTTGTTCACGACAACAACCCTGTTGTTCACGACAACAAACCTGTAGTTCACGACAACAAACCTGTTTTTCACGACAACAAACCTGTTGTTCACGACAACAAACCTGTTGTTCACGACAACAATCCTGTTGTTGATAACAACAACCCTGTTGTTCAAAACAACCACCCTGTTGTTCACAACAACAAACCTGTTGTTCACAACAACAATCCTGTTGTTCATAACAAAAAAAAATGTTGTTGATAACAACAATCCTCTTGTTCACGACAACAAACCTGTTGTTCACGACAACAAACCTGTTGTTCACGACAACAAACCTGTTGTTCACGACAACAATCCTGTTGTTCATTACAAAAAAACAGTTGTTGATAACAACAACCTGTTGTTCAAAACAACAACCCTGTTGTTCATGACAACAACCCTGTTGTTCACAACAACAACCCTGTTGTTCACAACAACAACGCTGTTGTTCACAACAACAACCCTGTTGTTCACAACAACAATCCTGTTTTTCACAACAACAACCCTGTTTTTCACAACAACAACCCTGTTTTTCACAACAACAACCCTGTTGTTCACCACAACAACCCTGTTGTTCACAACAACAACCCTGTTGTTCACAACAACAATCCTGTTGTTCATAACAAAAAAAAATGTTGTTGATTACAACAATCCTCTTGTTCACGACAACAAACCTGTTGTTCACGACAACAAACCTGTTGTTCACGACAACAAACCTGTTGTTCACGACAACAAACCTGTTGTTCACGACAACAACCCTGTTGTTCACACCAACAAACCTGTTGTTCACGACAACAACCCTGTTGTTCACAACAACAACCCTGTTGTTCACGACAACAACCCTGTTGTTCACGACAACAATCCTGTTGTTCACGACAACAAACCTGTTGTTCACGACATCAACCCTGTTGTTCACAACAACAACCCTGTTGTTCACGACAACAACCATGTTGTTCACGACAACAACCCTGTTGTTCAAGACAACAATCCTGTTGTTCACGACAACAAACCTGTTGTTCACGACAACAATCCTGTTGTTCATGACAAAAAAAACTGATGTTGATAACAACAACCTGTTGTTCACGACAACAACCCTGTTGTTCACGACAACAACCCTGTTGTTCACGACAACAACCCTGTTGTTCACAACAACAACCCTGTTGTTCACAACAACAACCCTGTTGTTCACAACAACAACCCTGTTTTTCACAACAACAACCCTGTTTTTCACAACAACAAGTCTGTTGTTAACAACAACAACCCTGTTGTTCACACCAACAACCCTGTTGTTCACAACAACAACCCTGTTGTTCACAACAACAATCCTGTTGTTCATAACAAAAAAAACTGTTGTTGATAACAACAATCCTCTTGTTCACGACAACAAACCTGATGTTGATAACAACAATCTTCTTGTTCACGACAACAAACCTGTTGTTCACGACAACAAACTGTTGTTCACGACAACATACCTGTTGATCACGACAACAAACCTGTTGTTCACGACAACAAACCTGTTGTTCACGACAACAACCCTGTTGTTCACGACAACAACCCTGATGTTCACGAAAACAACCCTGTTGTTCACGACAACAACCCTGTTGTTCACAACAACAACCCTGTTGTTCACAACAACAACCCTGTTGTTCACAACAACAACCCTGTTGTTCACAAAAACAACCCTGTTGTTCACACCAACAACCCTGTTGTTCACGACAACGACCCTGTTGTTCACGACAACGACCCTGTGATTCACGACAACAACCCTGTTGTTCACGACAACAACCCTGTTGTTCACGACAACAACCCTGTTGTTCACGACAACAACCCTGTTGTTCAAGACAACAACCCTGTTGTTCACGACAACAGACCTGTTGTTCACGACAACAAACCTGTTGTTCACGACAACAAACCTGTTGTTCACGACAACAAACCTGTTGTTCACGACAACAAACCTGTTGTTCACGACAACAAACCTGTTGTTCACGACAACAATCCTGTTGTTCACGGCAACAATCCTGTTGTTGATAACAACAACCTGTTGTTCACGACAACAAACCTGTTCTTCACAACAACAAACCTGTTGTTCACAACAACAATCCTGTTGTTCATAACAAAAAAACTGTTGTTGATAACAACAATCCTCTTGTTCACGACAACAAACCTGTTGTTCACGGCAACAAACCTGTTGTTCACGACAACAAACCTGTTGTTCACGACAAAAAAAACTGTTGTTGATAACAACAACAACCTGTTGTTCAAAACAACAACCTGTTGTTCAAAACAACAACCTGTTGTTCAAAACAACCCTGTTTTTCACAACAACAACCCTGTTGTTCACAACAACAACCCTGTTGTTCACAACAACAACCCTGTTGTTGATAACAACACTCCTCTTGTTCACGACAACAAACCTGTTGTTCACGACAACAAACTGTTGTTCACGACAACAAACCTGTTGTTCACGACAACAAACCTGTTGTTCACGACAACAAACCTGTTGTTCACGACAACAACCCTGTTGTTCACGACAACAACCCTGTTGTTCACGACAACAATCCTGTTGTTCACGACAACAAACCTGTTGTTCACGACAACAAACCTGTTGTTCACGACAACAAACCTGTTGTTCACGACAACAACCCTGTTGTTCACGACAACAACCCTGTTGTTCACGACAACAACCCTGTTGTTCACGACAACAACCCTGTTGTTCACGACAACAACCCTGTTGTTCACGACAACAACCCTGTTGTTCACGACAACAACCCTGTTGTTCACGACAACAAACCTGTTGTTCACGACAACAAACCTGTTGTTCACGACAACAATCCTCATGTTCATAACAAAAAAAACTGTTGTTGATAACAACAAACTGTTGTTCACAACAACAACCCTGTTGTTCACAACAACAACCCCGTTGTTCAAAACAACAACCCTGTTGTTCAAAACAACAACTCTGTTGTTCAAAACAACAACCCTGTTGTTCACAACAACAATCCTGTTGTTCATAACAAAAAAAAAATGTTGCTGATAACAACAATCCTCTTGTTCACGACAACAAACCTGTTGTTCACGACAACAAACCTGTTGTTCACAACAACAATCCTGTTTTTCACAACAACAACCCTGTTGTTCACAACAACAACCCTGTTGTTCACAACAAGCCTGTTGTTCACAACAAAAACCCTGTTGTTCACACCAACAAACCTGTACTTAACGACAACAACCCTGTTGTTCACGACAACAACCCTGTTGTTCACGACAACAACCCTGTTGTTCACGACAACAACCCTGTTGTTCACGACAACAACCCTGTTGTTCACGGCAACAACCCTGTTGTTCACGACAACAACCCTGTTGTTCACGACAACAAACCTGTTGTTCACGACAACAAACCTGTTGTTCACGACATCAAACATGTTCACGACAACAAACCTGTTCACGACAACAAACCTGTTGTTCACGACAACAAACCTGTTGTTCACGACAACAAACCTGTTGTTAACGACAACAAACCTGTTGTTAACGACAACAAACCTGTTGTTCACGACAACAATCCTGTTGTTCACGACAACAATCCTGTTGTTCACGACAACAACCTGTTGTTCACGACAACAACCCTGTTGTTCAAAACAACAACCGTGTTGTTCACAACAACAACCCTGTTGTTCACGACAACAAACCTGTTGTTTACGACAACAAACCTGTTGTTCACGAAAACAAACCTGTTGTTCACGACAACAAACCTGTTGTTCACGACAACAATCCTCTTGTTCACGACAACAACCTGTTGTTCACGACAACAACCCTGTTGTTCACGACAACAAACCTGTTGTTCACGACAACAAACCTGTTGTTCACGACAACGAACCTGCTGTTCACGACAACAAACCTGTTGTTCACGGCAACAAACCAGTTGTTCACGACAACGACCCTCTTGTTCACGACAACGACCCTCTTGTTCACGACGACCCTCTTGTTCACGACAACAAACCTGTTGTTCACGACAACAATCCTGTTGTTCACGACAACAACCTGTTGTTCACGACAACAACCCTGTTGTTCAAAACAACAACCGTGTTGTTCACAACAACAACCCTGTTGTTCACGACAACAAACCTGTTGTTCACGACAACAAACCTGTTGTTCACGAAAACAAACCTGTTGTTCACGACAACAAACCTGTTGTTCACGACAACAATCCTCTTGTTCACGACAACAACCTGTTGTTCACGACAACAACCCTGTTGTTCACGACAACAAACCTGTTGTTCACGACAACAAACCTGTTGTTCACGACAACGAACCTGTTGTTCACGACAACAAACCTGTTTTTCACGGCAACAAACCAGTTGTTCACGACAACGACCCTCTTGTTCACGACAACGACCCTCTTGTTCACGACGACCCTCTTGTTCACGACAACGACCCTCTTGTTCACGACAACGACCCTCTTGTTCACGACAACGACCCTCTTGTTCACGACAACGACCCTCTTGTTCACGACGACCCTCTTGTTCACGACAACGACCCTCTTGTTCACGACAACGACCCTCTTGTTCACGACAACGACCCTCTTGTTCACGACAACGACCCTCTTGTCCACGACAACGACCCTCTTGTTCACGACAACGACCCTCTTGTTCCCGACAACGACCCCCTTGTTCACGACAACGACCCCCTTGTTCCCGACAACGACCCTCTTGTCCACTACAACGACTCTCTTGTCCACTACAACGACCCTCTTGTTTTCGACAACGACCCTGTCGTTCACGACAACGACCCTGTCGTTTACGACAACGACCCTGTCGTCACGACAACGACACTGTTGTTCATAACAACGCACGAGTGTGTCTTCTGCTGTCTGGCACGGGCGCATGCCCCCACCAGTGGAATTTCTAACACTAAAACGGTTTTCCCGCCTTCAACAACTTACCTGCGGTGGTCCTCATGGGAGTTTATTAGCAAATATTATGAAAAATAAACACCTGTGTGATGGGGCCCCCCTTCATAAGTTCAAATATTAAAGTAACGCTGCCATTCTTCTAAAACAGGGGTTGGGAACCTTTGTGGCTGAGAGAGCCATACAAGCTAAATACTTTATAAAGTACTTCCGTGAGAGCAATATAATATTTTTTTAAGACTGAACACAACTAAATGGGTGCATTTTTAAGTAAAACCAACAGTTTTAGAGAATAATACAATAAGTCTCTTATTCTTTTTAATAACACTGTTATTCTGAAGCGTACCAACAATAAATAAAAAACTTCTTACCATTAATGCAACTTCTTGAACAGGTGCGGTAGAAACCAGATCGATGGATTAAAATGCATGAGAATGTTTTATATTTTGAACGTTATTTTTGACACTGTGACTACCAGCAGAATTATTCATTACTGTTCGTGTAAAGCAATGTCAGCTAAGATTTATCTGAGAGCCAGGTGCAGTCATCAAAAGAGCCACATCTGGCCCCAGAGTCATAGGTTCCCTACACCTGTTCTAAAACTAGATCTGACCAATCGAACTCCAAGACTATATGGTCCAACGGTTGGTGCCACTCTGCGGGTTTTTGGAGTATAAATATTTGGGGATTTGGCACCAACCGTTGGACTCGATCTGACCAATCAAAGCCGAATACTAGATGTGACCAATCTAAGACTAAGACTAGATGTGACCAATCTAAGTATAAGACTATATGTGACCAATCTAAGTCTAAGTCCAAATGTACATCCATCCTTTTTCTACCCATCTACTGGTCCCTTACGGGGTCGCGTGGGGTACTGGAGCCTATCTCAGTTGCATTTAGGCGGTAGGCGGTGTACACCCTGGACAAGTTTCCAACTCAACAGTGACCAATCTAATTCTAAGACTAGATCCGACCAATCTAAGTCAAAGACAAGATGTGACCAATCTAAGACCAGATCAGGTCCAACAATTGGTGCCACCCTCCTGGTTTTTGGAATATAAATATTTGGGGTTTTGGCACCAACCGTTGGACTAGATGTGACCAATCTAAATCTAAGACTAGATGTGACCAATCTAAGTCTAAGACTAGTTGTGACCAATCTAAGTCTAAGACTAGATGTGAACAAAAGAAGTCCAAGACCAGATCTGATCCTACGGTTGGTGCCACTCTGCGGGTTTTTAGAGTATAAATATTTGGGGATTTGGCACCAACCGTTGGACTCGATCTGACCAAATGTGACCGATCTAAGACTAGATGTGACCAATCAAAGTCTAACATTAGATTAGATGTGACCACGCTAAGTCTAAGACTAGATGTGACCACTCTAAGTATAAGACTAGATGTGACCAATCTAAGTATAAGACTAGATATGACCAATCTAAATATAAGACTAGATGTGACCAATCTAAGTATAAGACTAGATGTGACCAATCTAAGTCTAAGACTAGATGTGACCAATCTAAGTCTAAGACTAGATGTGACCAATCTTAGTTTAGGACTAGATGTGACCAATCCAAATCTAAGACTAGATGTGACCAATCCAAGTCTAAAACTAGTTGTGACCAATCCAAGTCTTAGATTAGATGTGACCAATCTAAGTCTAAGACTAGATTTAAATGTAGATGTAAAATCCCGGATGACAGAGCTTCTCACCCAATCTCTAAGGGAGAGCCCCGCCACCCGGCGGAGAAAACTAATTTCAGCCGCTTGTACCCGTGATCTTGTCCTTTCGGTCATAACCCAAAGCTCATGACCATAGGTGAGGATGGGAAAGTAGATCGACCGGTAAATTGAGAGCTTTGCCTTCCGGCTCAACACCTTCACCACAACGGATCCATACAGCGTCCGCATTACTGAAGACAATCTCACGATCCACTCTTCCCTCACTCGTGAAGAAGACTCCGAGGTACTTGAACTCCTCCACTTGGGGCAAGATCTCCTCCCCAACTTGGAGATTGCACTCGACCCTTTTCCGGGCAAGAACCATGGACTCGGACTTGGAGGTGCTGATTCTCATCCCAGTCGCTTTACACTCGGCTGCAAACCAAACATAAAAAACACAGCAATTTCATTAGGGCCCATGCAGGGCTCTACATCGCTAATAATGACAAAATTAAATAATAATAATAATAAATGCAGCCAAATAAAATATTAAACTTGATAAAAACACTAAAAAATATGATAGAATTGTATAAAAACCCCAAATAATCCAAGCATGCTGGTTTCATGAGAATGTGACAGTTTTGCAGGCTGCACAGACACCTGCAGTGCGTCTCTTGCACAACCTCACCCAACAACGCACTCTGCCTCCTTTTCCTGTCGCTCCCTTGGAAACTCCGATGCGCACTGCCAGACTACGGAGTCACACAAGACTCTTTGTCCTCGCAAATGTGGACGTCTCATTGGCGGAATCGCAGAAGGAATGTTTTCATACCTTTGCTAGTCAATAAAAATCCATGAAGTGAAGGCCAACAAGAGTTTGCACTTTATTTGGATTTTACATCTACATTTAAAACATTTCCTTGTGGTCATCTCAGGGAGTTAAATCCTTCGCATCTGGACTGCTTCGTTTGTCTTAGAAGATGTTTCGCCGCTCATCGGTTCTTGTCCATGGACTTAGATTGTTCACATCCAGTCTTGGACTTAGATTGGTCACATCTAGTCTTAGACTTAGTTTGGTCACACCCAGTCTTAGACTTACTGGTCATATCAAGTCTTGGACTTAGATTTAGTCTTTTGACTTAGATTGGTCACATGTAGTCTTAGACTTATTGGTCAGATCAAGTCTTAGACTTGTTACATCTAGTCTTAGACTTAGATTGGTCATATCTAGTAAATGGTAAATGGGTTATACAAACCCCGTTTCCATATGAGTTGGGAAAATATGTTAGATGTAAATATAAACAGAATACAATGATTTGCAAATCCTTTTCAAACCATGATCAATTGAATGCACTAGAAAAACAAGATATTTGATGATCGAACTCATAAACTTCATTATTTTTTTGCAAATAATAATTAACTTAGAATTTCATGGCTGCAACATGTGCCAAAGTAGTTGGGAAAGGGCATGTTCACCACTGTGTTACATCACCTTTTCTTTTAACAACACTCAATAAACGTTTGGGAACTGAGGAAACTAGTTCTTGAAGCTTTGAAAGTGGAATTCTTTCCCATTCTTGTTTTATGTAGAGCTTCAGTCGTTCAACAGTCCGGGGTCTCCACTGTCGTATTTTAGGCTTCATAATGCGCCACACATTTTCGATGCGGGAATAAGCGGTAGAAAATGGATGGATTTTCGATGCGAGACAGGTCTGGACTGCAGGCGGGCCAGGAAAGTACCCATACTCTTTTTTTACGAGGCCACGCTGTTGTAACAAGTGCTCAATGTGGTTTGGCATTGTCTTGCTGAAATAAGCAGGGACGTCCATGAAAAAGACGGCGCTTAGATGGCAGCATATGTTGTTCCAAAACCTGTATGTACCTTTCAGCATTAATGGTGCCTTCACAGATGTGTAAGTTACCCATGCCTTGGGCACTAATGCACTCCCATACCATCCCAGATGCTGGCTTTTGAACTTTGCGTCGATAACAGTCTGGATGTTTCGCTTCCCCTTTGGTCTGGATGACACAATGTCAAATATTTCCAAAAACAATCTGGAATGTGGACTCGTCAGACCACAGAACACTTTTCCACTTTGCATCAGTCCATCTTTGGTGATCTCAGGCCCAGAGAAGCCGGCGGCGTTTCTGGATGTTGTTGATAAATGGCTTTCGCTTTGCATCGTAGAGCTTTAACTTGCACTTACAGATGTAGCGACGAACTGTATTTAGTGACAGTGGTTTTCTGAAGTTTTCCTGAGTCCATGTGGTGATATCCTTTAGAGATTGATTTCGGTTTTTTAAACAGTGCCGTCTGAGGGATCGAAGGTCACGGTCATTC
This sequence comes from Nerophis ophidion, assembly GCF_033978795.1. Lineage (NCBI taxonomy): Eukaryota > Metazoa > Chordata > Actinopteri > Syngnathiformes > Syngnathidae > Nerophis > Nerophis ophidion. The sequence goes on along the minus strand of NC_084620.1, from coordinate 49,354,820 downwards.
AATGTTGGTTTCCGGCCATGCCGCTTACTTGGAGTGATTTCTGAAGATTTTCTGAAAATTGTGATGATATTATGGACCATAGATGCTGAAATCCCTAAATTTCTTGCAATTGCACTTTGAGAAATGTTGTTCTTAAACTGTTTGACTATTTGCTCACGCAGTTGTGGAAAAACGGGTGTACCTCGCCCCATCCTTTCTTGTGAAAGACTGAGCTTTTTTTGGAAAGCTGTTTTTAAACCCAATCATGGCACCCACCTGTTCCCAATTAGCCTGCACACCAACTTTATCAGTATTTATTGGCATCTTTCCCAACTTCTTTGTGACGTGTTGGTGGCATAAAATTCTCAAGTTAATGATCTATCCATTCATCCATTTATTAGCGCTTATTCCCTTTGGGGTCGCTGGGGGAAAGTTAATGATTATTTGCAACAAAAAAAATATAACAAATGTTTATAAGTTTGAACACCAAATATGTTGTCTTTGTAGCATAATCAACTGAATATAGGTTGAAAATCATTAGCAAATAATTGTATTCTGTTTGTATTTACATCGAACACAATTTCCCAACTCATATGGAAATGGGGTTTGTACTTGTATAGAGCTTTTCTACCTTTTCCACATTTACCCATTCACACACTGATGGAGGGAGCTGCCATGCGAGGCCCTAACCACGACCCATCAGGAGCAAGGGTGAAGTGCCTTGCTCAAGAAAACAACGGACGTGACTAGGTTGGTAAAAGGTGGGAATCGAACCAGGAACACTCAAGTTGCTGGCACGGCCGCTTCTGTTCCACGGTCAGCTAATGAATGCTTCTGCACTTTGACCCGCTCCTCAGCCGGCTACCTCGTCACTGACCCCGACGACATCGTCCTCCTCGTCTGGCGGACCAGTTCACGGCGCCGCCATCCTCCTTGTCTCCAGCATCATCCCCTCTGCAACCTCCAGCTAGCCGGCCGCACAGGCGCCCGCAGAGGGTGCCCTCTGTGGCCAGGACAGGGACGCTTCGGCGCCAACAGCAGACATGGATTCCGTAGGCTGCAGTGGTTATGGCGCCACTCGCGTCCGCCTTCCCAACGGCCACGAAGGTGGCCGTCCGACTAGGGCGGCTGCAGCGGCGTGCTACCTGTCCCCAATGGATTCGGCGACCCACCATAAATGACCTCCTCTGTCCTCCTTTGTCTCTTGATGTATGTGAATCTGTTCGTAAGGAGGGGGGTACTGTCATGACGGATGCGCAGTCCCGCATGCTTTCTGCTGCGAGCACGGTCGGCGTCTCCGCTGGCAGCGCGCCAGGATACGCCCCTGATTGCTCTGGCCGGCAAGGCTGCAGGCGATCAGCAGTCAGCGCACCTAAAACTGCTGAAGGCGAGCAGTAAAAAGACCAGCGGACCCGAAGATCCTTTGCCAAAACGTAGTTCTCTGTACCTGCAGTAAGCATCCCATCTCTGACATTTCCCGTTGTCTTATGTCCGTTGTGTTCCCCGCAGTGCTTCCCCTGTTTCCCGTGATAGAGCTGTGTGCCTCAAAATCCCCCACTGGATTCCGGACTGCCTCCCTCAATCCTCGACCCCCGCTTGGACATGGACCTGTTGACGCTTCGCTATACTCCCCGACTTTCTGCCTGTCCCGCGGACATTTGAGCATGCCTTTCCCTTCCTAGACTTCCTGTTTCTCACTCAACATTACGGTAACACTCAACAGCTAATCTCCACACCTGGGACTGATGAAGGCGAGCAGTTTAAAACCCATTGGACCCGTAGATAATTTGCCAGAATGTAGTTCTCTGTACCCGTAGTAAGCATCCCATCTCTGACATTTCCCGTTGTCTTATGTCCGTTGTGTTCCCCACAGTGCTTCCCCTGTTTCCTGTGATAGAGCTGGGTGCCTCAAAATCCCCCAATGGATTCCGGACTGCCTCCCTCGATCCTCGACTCCCGCTTGGACACGGACCTGTTGACGCTTCGCTATATTCCCCGACTACCTGAATGTCCCACAGACATTCGAGCATACCTTTCCCCTTCGGGACTTCCTGCTTCTCACTCTACATTACAGTAACACTCAACAGCTAATCTCCACACCTGGGTCTAATGAAGGCGAGCAGTATATAGACCCGAAGATCCTCTGCCAGAATGTAGTTATCTCTACCCGTAATAAGCATCCCGTCTACGGCAGTTCTCGTTGTCTTATGTGCTTTGTGTACCCCGCAGTCCTGCTGTTTCCCGTGATCGAGCTGTGTGCCTCAAATTCCCCTTGCCTTCCTCGATCCTCAACCCCCGCTTGGACACGGACCTGTTGACGCTTCGCTATATTCCCCGACTACCTGCCTGTCCTGCGGACATTCGACCCTGCCTTTCCCCTCTGGGACTTCCTGCTTCTTACTCAACATTACGGTAACACTCAACGGCTAATCTTCACACACAGTCTTACACACACACACTCTTGGGTTTTTGTCACACTCCATTCTCTAGTTTACATTAATTATTATTTCATTATTATATATGTATATGTATATATGTATATGTATATATATATATATATATATATATATTTATATATATATATATATATATATATATATATATATATATATATATATATATATATATATATACAAACCCCGTTTCCATACATCCATCCATTTTCTACCGCTTATTCCCTTTTTTGGGGTCACGGGGGGCGCTGGCGCCTATCTCAGCTACAATCGGGCGGAAGGCGGGGTACACCCTGGACAAGTCGCCACCTCATCGCAGGGCCAACACAGATAGACAGACAACATTCACACTCAGATTCAAACACTAGGGCCAATTTTGTGTTGCCAATCAACCTATTCCCAGGTGCATGTCTTTGGAGGTGGGAGGAAGCCGGAGTACCCGGAGGGAACCCACGCATTCATGGGGAGAACATGCAAACTCCACACAGAAAGTTCCCGAGCCTGGATTTGAACCCATGACTGCAGGAACTTCGTATTGTGAGGCAGACGCACTAACCCCTCTGCCACCGTGAAGCCCTCGTTTCCATACAATGATTTGCAAATCATTTTCAACCCACATTCAGTTGTTGAATATGTTACATAGACAACATATTTGATGTTCAAACTGATAAACATTTTTTTTTGCAAATAATCATTAACTTTAGAATTTAATGCCAGCAACACGTGACAAAGAAGTTGGGAAAGGTGGCAATAAAAACTGATAAAGTTGCGGAATGCTCATTATACACTTATATGGAACATCCCACAGTGTGCAGGCTAATTGGGAATAGTTGGGTGCCATGATTAAGTATAAAAGCAGCTTCCATGAAATGCTAAGTAATTCACAAACAATGATAGGGTGAGGGTCACCACTTCGTAAGCAAATTGTCGAACAGTTTTCGAACAACATTTCTCAACTAGCTATTGCAAGGAATTTAGGGATTTTTTAATCTACGGTCCGTAAAATCATCAAAAAGTTCAGAGAATCAGGAGAAATCACTGAACGTAAGTGATATTCAATCAATCAATCAATGTTTACTTATATAGCCCTAAATCACTAGTGTCTCAAAGGGCTGATTACGGACTTTTGATCCCTCAGGCAGTACTGCATCAAAAACTGACATCAGTGTGTAAAGGATATCACCACATGGGCTCAGGAACACTTCAGAAAACCACTGTCAGTAACTACAGTTGGTCGCTACATCTGTAAGTGCAAGTTAAAACTCTACTATGCAAAGCCAAACCCATTTATCAACAATATCCTGAAACTCCGCCGGCTTGGCTGGGCCCAAGCTCACTTAAGATGGACTGATGCAAAGTGGAAAGGTGTTCTGTGGTCTGACAAGTCCACGTTTCAAATTATATTGGGAAACAGAGGACGTGGTGTCCTCCAGAACAAAGAGGAAAATAACCATTCGGAATGTATAGGCACAAAGTTCAAAAGCCTGCATCTGTGATGGTATGGGGGTGCATTAGTGCCCAAGGCATGCGTAACTTACACATCTGTGAAGGCACCATTAATGCTGAAAGGTCCATACAGGTTTTGGAGCAACATGTGTTGTCATCCAAGTAATGTTATCATGGTCGCCCCTGCTTATTTCAGCAAGACAAGTGTTACAACAGCGTGGTGTCGTAAAAAAAGAGTGTGGTTACTTTCCTGGCCCGCCTGCAGTCCAGACCTGTCTCCCATCGAAAATGTGTGGCACATTATGAAGCGTAAAATACGACAGCGGAGACCCCGGACTGTTGAACGACTGAAGCTCTTCATAAAACAAGAATGGGAAAGAATTCCACTTTCAAAGCTTCAACAATTAGTTTCCTCAGTTCCCAAACGTTTATTGAGTCTTGTTAAAAGAAAAGGTGATGTAACACAGTGGTGAACATGTCCTTTCCCAAATACTTTGGCACATGTTGCAGCCATGAAATTCTAAGTTAATTATTATTTGCAAAAAAAAAAAAAAAAGTTTGTTTGAACAACAAATGTCTTGTCTTTGTAGTGCATTCAATTGAATATGGGTTGAAAAGGATTTGCAAATCATTGCATTCCGTTTATATTTAAATCCAACACAATTTCCCAACTCATATGGAAACGGGGTTTGTATATATATATATATATATATATATATATATATATTCACACACAATACGAAGGTCCTGAGTATTCCTGAGTCTAATCCCAGGCTCGGGCGATGAGGTGGCGACTTGTCCAGGGTTTACACCGCCTTCCGCTCGATTTTAGCTGACATAGGCTCCAGCTCCCCCCGCAACCCCAAAAGGGACAAGCGGTAGGACATGGATGGATGGATTAAATCTTTGAGCTTACTACACCCTCTTGTGGACTGTGCCGTCTGTAAACATAACAATAAACCTATAAACATCCTATTGTAATATCCGTCTCCCAGTTTGAAAGGACTATGTACTACGTCCGTGCAATAATGTAACATTAGAATTGGCTTATTTATAGCTTTTAAGCAAATGCTACCTAGCAAACGCACCACTCCATTCGTCAAACCAGGAGATGGACAATGTGTTTTTTTGTTTTTTTTCCAGACTGGATTGAGACAAAACACGTCCATGCTGAGTTCTTGTAATGAAGTCTAATCAGAAAGCCAGTGGGGATGCAACGTCGCAGCAAAAAGTAAGTTACTTCAAAGCAGGGAGCCAGAATGTCAAAATTAAACCGTAAATCTTAATGCCATTGTGTTGGTTCTTGAACCGACACGCACACAGTGAACCTTAATTGGTTCTTGAACATGGTTCACCAACTGAGACCTTGGTACAGTGACACATACACTATATTGCCAAAAGTATTTGACCACCTGCCTTTACTCACATATGAACTTAAAGTGCCATCCCATGGAATTGTCCAAAAATGTTTTTGTTTCTTTGAGCATTCAAAATTCCTTTCACTGGAACTAAGAGACCAAGCCCAACTCCTGAAAAACAACCCTACACTATGATTCCTCCTCCACCAAATTTCACTCTCGGCACAATGCAGTCCGAAATGTAGCGTTCACCTGGCAACCATCCAAACCCAGAGTGGTCCATCAGATTGCCAGATGGAAAATCTGTGATTCGTAAGTCCAGAGAAGGCGTTTCCACTGCTCTAGAGTCCAGTGGAGACGTGTTTTACGCCATTGCATACGACCCTTTGCATTGGACTTGGTGATTTATGACTTAGATGCAGCTGTTCGGCCATAGACACCCATTTAATGAGGCTCTCTGCGTACTGTCCATCCATCCATTTCTACCGCTTGTCCCTTTCGGGGTCGCGAGGGGTCCTGTAGACTCTCCCAGCTGCATTCGGGCGGAAGGTGGCGTACACCCTGGACAAGTCGCCACCTCATCGCAGGGCCAACACAGATAGACAGACAACATTCACACTCACATTCACACACTAGGGACTATTTTAGTGTTGCCATTCAACCCATCCCCAGGTGCATGCCTTTGGAGGTGGGAGGGGCCTATCCCCAGGTGCATGTCTTTGGAGGTGGGAGGAAGCCTGGAGTACCCAAAGGGAACGCACGCAGTCACGGGGAGAACATGCAAACTCCACACAGAAAGATCCCGAGCCCGGGATTGAACTCAGGACTACTCAGGACCTTTTGTATTGTGAGGCACAGGCATTAACCCCTGTTCCACTGTGTTTCCCCTACTGTGTGTACTATGTGAGAGACTGGAAGTCCTCTCCAGAGAGTGGTGAGGACGGCGGAAAAGATTATCAGGACTCCTCTTCCTCCTATCCAGGAGATCGCAAAAAGCTGCTGCCTGACCAGGGCTCAGAAAATCTGCAAAGACTCCTCCTACCCCCACCAAAGACTGTTTTCACTGCTGGACTCTAGGAAGAGGTTCCGTAGCCTCCGAAGCAGAACCTCCATGTTCTGTAACAGCTTCTTCCCTCAGGCCGTACGACTCTTGAACGCATCATAATTAAATTATCCCCTCAACTCCCCCCAAAATGGATTAACTCGCTGGAATAAAAAGACAATATAACATACATCCATAAACCTGGATGCATATGCAAAAGTGCAATATATTTATCTTTGAAGTAATCTATTTATATCTGCACCTTATTGCTTTTTTTTTTAAATCCTGCACTACCAAGAGCTAATGCAATGAAATTTCGTTCTTATTTGTACTGCAAAGTTCAAATTTGAATGACAATAAAAAGGAAGTCTAAGTCTCTTATAGGTCAATTAAATAAAGATATTATGTTAATTAAAACAAACAAAGCATGACCAAATTGTGGAGGGGGGCATGGCCTGCCGCGGAGCGGGGTGTGTAGGGACCGGTGAGTAGATTGCCCAGCTGGGACTTGTTTATCCAATCACCTGTCGCCTGTATTAGCAGCGGCCGGGCAGAGTACTGTACGTGGGCTAATTGGAAGGTCACATGAAGTTTGGAGCTCTGTAGCAACTGACTGTGCAGAAAGTCTTTGCACGATGCTGACCCCTCTGTCAGTTTACGTGGCCTACCACTTGGTGGCTGAGTTGCTGTTGTTCCCAAACTCTTCACTTTTCTTACAATGAAGTTGACTTTGGAATATTTAGGAGCGAGGAAATTTTCCGACTGGATTTGTTGCACCGGTGGCATCCTATGACAGTTCCACGCTGGAAATCACTGAGAGCGGCCCAGTCTTTCACAAATGTTTGTAGAAAGTCTCCACGCCTGAGGGCTTGATTTTATACCCTGGGCCAAGTGATTAGGGACATCTGATTCTCACCATTTAGATGGGTGGCCAAATACTTTAGGCAATATAGTGTATTTCCCCACAAGAAACAATGTCAACATGAATGATTGGTTCTCGCTTTGGCAAAAGTCCCGAATTTATTTTAAAAGCTGCCCACTTTGTATGTGATGCACATGCATCATAATAACACAACTTAACAATCTCTCTTTTAGCCAAACAAAACAACAACAGCCAGTACACGTACAGACACACACACACACACACACACACACACACACACACACACACAAGTCTCCCTTGGCGCGCTCCAAAATGTCAAAAACAAAAAAGTGCAAAAAGTCCTCGCACTTTGTGTCCTTGAATAGAATCTTCGTGTCAATCGTTGAACAGTCTGGGAGTGTAAACAAGAATAACCCACGCCAACCTTAACATTAGCATTAGCTGTGTTTGCGGCGACTC
>NC_084620.1:49317200-49342200 GCF_033978795.1 Nerophis ophidion | reverse complement strand
TTGCTTTTCATGTACCATTTTCTCCTCAGCACCCTTGTTATGTCATGTCCTTAAGCTGCAGGACATTTAAACTTTTAATGTTGTAGCTGAAATTTAAAAAAAATACTCTAAATTGAAACAACTTTTTTCTTACAACTTACAAACTTTTTTTGTAAAGCAAAAAAACACCAAAATATGTGATTTTTTTTCATAATGTATTTGACTCGAATTTTGTAAAATTACATACTTTTTTTCTTGTAAAATGAAAAAAACCTGAATATTTATAAAAAAAAAATGTTTGCTCATAATATTGATATTGAAAGTAAAATTCAAACTTTTGTCTGAAAATATTCTGAATGTTCACAATTATTTAACTAACTTTTTTCTCACATATTACTTTTTCTATTTAAAAAAATAATTTTTCAGAGTATGTTTAACTTGAATCTTGTAAAATTACATTTTTTTGTAAAATAAAAAAAAAATCAAAATATTTTAAAAAATTATTTTGTTGCCCATAATAAAATATTAACATTGAAAGTAAAATTCAAACTTTTGTCATAAAATACAGCCAATGTTCAGAATTATTGTACGATAACTTCTTTCTCACATATTACTTTTCTTATTAAAAAAAAATTTTTCATCGTATGTTTGCCATTCATCTTGTAAAATTTTGGAATTTTTCTTGTAAAATTAAAAAGAAAATCAGAATATTTCAAAAAATTATTTTGTTGCTCATAATAATCAAATATTAATATTGAAAGTACAATTCAAACTTTTGTCTGAAAATATACCCAATGCTCAGAATTATTGTACAAAGATCATTTATTTCTCACATATTACTTTTTTTTTAATAAAAAACAAATCTTTTTTTCATAGTATGTTTGACTTTAATCTTGACATACTTTTATTCTTGTACAATAAAAAAAAATCTCTGAATATTTCTAGAAATTGTTTTGTTACTAATTGATATTAAAAGTAAAATTTTGGCCTTCATCTGAAAATATTCACTTTTTTGTAAAAAAAAAGTGAATATTTTCAGATGAATGCAGAGTATGTTTGACTTAAATCTTGTAAAATTACATACTTTTTAAAATAAAAATAAAAATCTGAATTTCTAAAAAAATATTTTTTTGCTCATATTTAAATATTAATATTGATAGTTTCTCCAAAAAAGACATTCTAAGTGTAATATATGTATACATTTTATTTGTATTTTTTAATTATAGTTGGGTTTTTATTTTTATTAAATCAACATAAAAAACACAAGATACACTTACAATTAGTGCACCAACCCAAAAAAACCTCCCTCCCCCATTCATTCACACTCATTGAGACAAAAGGGTGTCATTTTAATAAAGTAATATTTGATGTGAACTAATTGGAGCCTTGAATTTTTCAATAATAACAACATTGATTTTGATTCATTATTATTCTTTGAGCAATGACCGTTTTCAAGAAAAACAACAGAGTCCACTTTCTCTCGTTATATTTTCACCTGTTTGCTCTTTTATTCCACTTTTTTGTGTGTTTTTTTCTGTGATATTTTGTCTTACAATGTGTTAAAAAAAAAGAAAAAATCAGCTTTTGGCTACAAATGGCACCCGTGCCGCACTTTGGACACCCCTGTGGTAACATCTATTTTCCCATCCCAGTGGTAAGAATGCTGATGCTGACCTGCATTCCCTGACAAAAAAGAGGACGGGGCCTTGATGTTCATTTCCTTTATTTTCGCTCGGGGGCTTGTCTGTGCCCTCAAAAGGGTCTTATCTGATATTTCAGCGAGGACGTGAGGTCACAGTCGGGGCTCGGCTGGAGTAGCTGCATGCATCTTCAGGATGTTTATCACCATATTTCCTGTGTGTGTGTCCACGGCATGCGGATGGAATGTGCGCCACATTGAAATAATTGACTGCACTGATGTGACAAGTACAAACCCCGTTTGTATACACACAAACACACACACACACACACACACACACACTCACACCCACAAACCCCGTTTCCGTATGAGTTGGGAAATTGTGTTAGATGTAAATATAAACGGAATACAATGATTCGCAAATCCTTTTCAACCCATATTTAATTGAATGCACTACAAAGACAACATATTTGATGTTCAAACTCATAAACTTGCTTTTTTTTGTTGCAAATAATTATTAACTTAGAATTTCATGGCTGCAAAACGTGCCAAAGTAGTTGGGAAAGGGCATGTTCACCACTGTGTTACATCACCTTTTCTTTTAACAACACTCAATAAATGTTTGGGAACTGAGGAAACTAATTGTTGAAGCTTTGAAAGTGGAATTCTTTCCCATTCTTGTTTTATGTAGAACAGGGGTGCCCATTGCGTCGATCTCGGAGGGTGTGTCAGTCGATCTCAAGCCAGGCATTAAAAAATAGACATAACAATGAGCAATCATCAATCATACCAAGACTTCACTTTCGTCAGTAGTTTGACATTCTCGGCACCCGAGGATCTTGTGAGATGACGCTAGCTGCTGCGAGCTCATATTTAAGAAAAAAATCACTAACAGGGCGGACGCAGAGAAACACATTTTATTTCTAGAGACTCCGTACCTACTGTCAAAACTCTAAAGACCGACAGCACAGTTCCTGTCTTCACCATAAAAGACCTGTTTCATCCTGCCTGTGCTAACAAAATAAGAGTGTCAGAAAGCTAGCGTGCACAAGCTAGCAAGCTACGGAGTTTGATGCCAATGTATTTCTCCCCCGCCCTCAGCGACCGCTCTCTCACTTGCTTGCCCACCCGCACAGTCACTGACGTCACTCACCTGCTGCCAGACATTAAAGGGCCACACACATATGCTACTCTCATAACAAAGTGTTTAAAAACGAGTATGCAAGTTGGACAAATGAGATGCCAAATCCAACCACTTTCATGTGGTATTGGACAGAAGGAGGACTTTTTTTTTCCTCCATTTGAAAATGCGGACGTTATCAGCACCACTGTCTAATTCCAATCAATGCAAGTCATCAGAATCAAATACACCAACTTATATTCTTGTCTTCATGAAAAAAAGAGTCTATGTGTGTTAAACATGCTTGTATTATCATTAAACACCATTAACTTGTTAACAAAAATGTCTCTTTCATAAATAAATAAATATAAATTATAAATAGGAATAAGGTAGATCTCCTCGACTTGGTCAATTGAAAAGTAGCTCGCCTGCAGAAAAAGTGTGAGCGCCCCTGATGTAGAACTTCAGTCGTTCAACAGTCCGGGGTCTCCGCTGTCATATTTTACGCTTCATAATGCGCCACACATTTTCGATGGGAGACAGGTCTGGAATGCAGGCGGGCCAGGAAACTACCCGCACTATTTTTTTACGATCCACGCTGTTGTAACGTGCTGAATGTGGCTTGTCATTGTCTTGCTGAAATAAGCAGGGCGTCCATGAAAAAGACGGCACTTAAATGGGAGCATATGTTGTTCCAAAACCTGTATGTACTTTTCAGCATTAATGGTGCCTTCACAGATGTTTAAGTTACCCATACCTTAGGCACTAATACACCACGGGCCCAGCGAAACCAGCAAAGTGTCTGGGTGTTGTTGATAAAAGGCTTTGGCTTTGCATAGTAGAGTTTTAACTTGCACTTACAGATGTAGCGACCAACTGTAGTTACTGACAGTGGTTTTCTAAAGTGTTCCTGGGCCAATGTGGTGATATCCTTTACACACTGATGTCTCTTTTGGATGCTGTATCGCCTGAGGGATTGAAGGTCACGGGCATTCAATGCTGGTTTTCGGCCTTGCAGTGATTTCTCCAGATTATCTGAACCTTTTGATGATATTACGGAGTGTGTATGGTGAAATTCTTAAATTCCTTGCAATTGCTGGTTGAGAAATGTTTTTCTTAAACAACTTGCTCAGACATTTGTTGACAAAGCGGTGACCCTCGCCCCGTCCTTGTTTGCGAACGACTGAGCATTTCATGGAAGCTGCTTTTATACCCAATCATGGCCCCCACCTGTTCCCAATTAGCCTGTCCACCTGTGGGATGTTCCAAATAAGCGCTTGATGAGCATTCCTCAACTTTTTTTCCACTCGTGCCAGCTTTTTTTTTTTTAAACATGTTGCATTCATCACATTGCAAATGAGCTAATATTTGCAAAAAATAACAAAGTTTTCCAGTTCAAACATTAAATATCTTGTCTTTCCAGTCTATCCATCCATCCATTTTCTACCGCTTGTCCCTTTTGGGATGGTGGGGGGTCGCTGAAGCCTGTCAGCTGCATCCGGGCGGAAGGCGGCGTACACCCTGGACAAGTCGCTACCTCATCGCAGGTCTTTGCAGTCTATTCAATATAATATAAGATTTGCAAATCATTGTATTCTCTTTTTGTTTACCATTTACACAACGTGACAACTTCACTGCTCTTGGGGTTTGTAGCTTTTTTCAACAATTTTACAGGAAAAGTGCCAAAATGTGTATTCCAACGGTAGTTGTATTGGTTTATTTCAAACAGAGTCGATATCTAATCAGCACATGTATACATCCAACTTAGACCTACCTAGTTTGTATGTAAAATCAACATTTTTACAAATACAATCTACAGTATTTATTAGGGCGGATTTAATCAAAACATTTTTGGGTGGGAACCAGATTTGATCAATTTTACTGACTTATTTTGTGTTTAAAGTTTTTACCTCCCACGTTTTCCGTCCCTGCTATTTGGCCATGACTTTGTCGCGTCGTTAGTTCGTCCGACGAACATCATCAGAATACCGATAAGCGTATCAGTTGCGTCGCCATGGCAACCACCACCTGGAAACGGCAGTGCAATATAATTGACTTTTTTTTTTTTTGTTGCTTTGTTTGTCTGTTCTTTGGCATTTGCAGCTCTCATCCAGGGGGGGTGACAGCTGCGTAACACTGTGGTGTGCAAACAATCCACGTGGAAGCGCTCCTATCAGACAGATGGTGCTTTGACATTTAAAAAAAAAAGCAGGGCGAGCGACTCAAATATTATCTGTGCAGATCAGCCCAAAAAAAAAAAAAAGGAAGAAAGCACGTGTCGGATATCTCCCGCACGCGCACGTGGGCTTTGGGAGCGGGCTGATGTTTGAGCGGTAAGTGACGGAGACGTGATGGATTGTGTGGGAATGATCGTGGACACGCACTAAAAAAAAAAAAAAGCTGGGTTCTTTTGCCAACCCAATTCATGGGTTGCGTTAAATTTTGGAGTTATATTTACAAACGCCGTTCCCATATGAGTTGGAAAATTGTGTTAGATGTAAATATAAACAGAATACAATGATTTGCAAGTCATTTTCAACCCATATTCAGTTGAATATGCTACAAAGACAACATATTTGATGTTCAAACTGATAAACATTTTTTTTTTTTGCAAATCATTAACTTTAGAATTTGATGCCAGCAACATGTGACAACGAAGTTGGGAAAGGAGGCAATAAATACTGATAAAGTTGAGGAATGATCATCAAACACTTATTTGGAACATCCCACAGGTGTGCAGGCTAATTGGGAATAGGTGGGTGCCATGATTGGGTATTAAAACAGCTTCCCAAAAATGCTCAGTCTTTCACAAGAAAGGATGGGGCGAGGTACACCCCTTTGTCCACAACTGCGTGAGCAAATAGTCAAACAGGTTATGAACAACGTTTGCAAAAAATTTAGGGATTTCAACATCTACGGTCCATAATATCATCAAAAGGTTCAGAGAATCTGGAGAAATCACTCCACGTAAGCGGCATGGCCGGAAACCAACATTGAATGACCGTGACTTTTGATCCGTCAGACGGCACTGTATCAAAAACTGACATCAATATCTAAAGGACATCACCACATGGGCTTAGGAACACTCTAGAAAACCACTGTCACTAAATACAGTTTGTCACTACATTTGTAAGTGCAAGTTAAAGCTCTACTATGCAAAGCGAAAGCCATTTATCAACAACATCCAGAAACGCCGGCGGCTTCTCTGGGCCCGAGATCATCTAAGATGGACTGATGCAAAATAGAAAAGTGTTCTGTGGTCTGACGAGTCCACATTCCAAATTGTTTTTGAAAATATATTCGACATCGTGCCATCCGGACCAAAAGGAAAGCGAACCTTCCATACTGTTATCGACGCAAAGTTCAAAAGCCAGCATCTGTGATGGTATGGGAGTGCATTAGTGCCCAAGGCATGGGTAACTTACACATCTGTGAAGGCACCATTAATGCTGAAAGGTACATACTGGTTTTGGAACAACATATTGTGCCATCTAAGCGACGTCTTTTTCTTATTTGCTTATTTCAGCAAGACAATGCCAAGCCACATTCAGCACGTGTTACAACAGCGTGGCTTCGTAAAAAAAACGTGTGGGTACCTTCCTGGCCCGCCTGCAGTCCAGACTTGTCTCCCATCGAAAATGTGTAGAGAATTATGAAGCGTAAAATACCGCAGTGGAGACCCCGGAGACTGAAGCTCTACGTACGTAAAAAAAAGAATGGGAAAGAATTCCACTTTCAAATCTTCAACAATTAGTTTCCTCAGTTCCCAAACGTCTATTGAGTGTTGTTAAAAGAAAAGGTGATCTAACACAGTGGTGAACATGCCTTTTCCCAACTACTTTGGCACGTGTTGCAGCCATGAAATTCAAAGTTAATTATTATTTGCAACAAAAAAAAAAGCAAGTTTATGAGGGTGAACATCAGATATGTTGTCTTTGTAGTGCATTCAATTGAATATGGGTTGAAAAGGATTTGCAAAACATTCTATTCTGTTTGTTTACATTTAACACAATTTCCCAACTCAGATGGAAACGGGGGTTTTCAGTTACCATTGCTACTTGATATTTTGACCTGCCTCTGGTGTTTGGGACCCGCACCTGTTTCCAATCAAGAGACTTCAAACCGCCCTTGCCAGTTAGTCGTCCTGGCGACAGTGCTCCTCTCACGATAGTCCATGCCGCTCATTTTCATGCCACAGTAAGTCTTTGTTTGTTCCAAGCCATAATTGATGTTGTTTGTTTCATGCCACAGTTTTGTGTTTTTTCCACGCCGTTGTTTGTTTGTTCCTATTTTTGATAGGAAATAATTAAAAATGTTCTTACCTTCACGCCTGGTTCAGAGTAGTCCGTTTGCATCCCGGGATAACAACCCCCGCAGCAAGCTGCGAAAACCCCCACGTCTTGACACATACTTGCCAACCTTGAGACCTCTGAATTCGGGAAATGGGTGGGCAGGGTTTGGTGGTAGCGAGGGTGTATATTTTAGAATCCTGGAAAATTTAGTGCTGCAAGGGGTTCTGGGTATTTTTTTTGTTGTGTTACGGTGCGGATGTTCTCCCGAAATTGTGTTTGTCATTCTTGTTTGGTGTGGCTTCACAGTGTGGCGCATATTTGTAACGGTGTTAAAGTTGTTTATACGGCCACCCTCAGTTTGACCTGTATGGCTGTTGACCAAGTATGCCTTGCGTTCACTCGTGTATAATTTTAAAAGCTGCATATATTTTGTGACTGTGCCGGCACGCTGGTTGTACGGAGGAAAAGTGGACGTGACGACAGGTTGTAGAGGACGCTAAAGGCAGTGCCTTTAAGGCACATCACCGATGTTGTTGTCCAGGTGGAAATCGGGAGAATGGTTGCTGAGATAGGCGCCAGCGCCCCCCCCGACCCCAAAAGGGAATAAGCGGTAGAAAATGGATGGATGGAAGGGTTGCCCCGGGAGATTTTCGGGAGGGGCACTAAAATTCAGGAGTCTCCCGGAAAAAACGGAAGGGTTGGCAAGTATGGTCCCTTGGCAAGTTTCACTGCAATTAGGTGCTTTTGGTATCCATCCACTAGCTTCTGCTTGAATTTTTGACCACTCCTCTTGACAAAAATTGGTGCAGTTCAGCTATATGTGTTGGTTTTCTGACATTGATATGTTTCTTCAGCATTGTCCACACGTTTAAGTTGGGAAGACCATTCTAAAACCTTAATTCTAGCCTGATTTAGCTGTTCCTTTACCACTTTTGACGTGTTTGTGTTCATTATCCTGCGCCCAAGACCCAACCTCCGGGCTGATGATTTTAGTTTTTCCTGAATAATTTGGAGGTAATCCTCCTTTTTCATTGTCTCATTTACTGTCTGTAAAGCACCAGTTCCATTGGCAGAAAAACAGGCCTTTAGAATAATACTACCACCACCATGCTTAACGGTAGGTGTGGTGTTCCTAGGATTAAAGTCCTCACCTTTCTCCTCCAAACATATCACTGGGTATTGTGGCCAAACAGATCAAATGTTGTTACATCACATTGACAAAGATAAAACCTTCTGGAGTAAAGTTCTGCGGAGGGTGTGTCAGTTGATCGCCAGCCAGGCATTAAAAAAATAGACCTAAAAATTTGCAATTATCAATCTTCAACAAAACGTCACTTTCGTCACTCGATTGACCGTTACGGCACCCGATGGTCTTGTAGCTTTTCAGACTAACAATCTAAGTTAGGGTTTGGTAGTTAACACTAGTGATGACGGCATCAAACCTTATAGCTATTCAGCCTACCATTCTAAGTTAGGGTTTGGTAGTTAACACTAGTGATGACGGCATCAAACTTTATAGCTATTCAGCCTACCATTCTAAGTTAGGGTTTGGTAGTTAACACTAGTGATGACGGCATCAAACCTTATAGCTATTCAGCCTACCATTCTAAGTTAGGGTTTGGAAGTTAACACTAGCGATGGCTGCATCATACCTTATAGCTAATCAGCCTTACATTCTAAGTTAGAGTGTAGTAGTCAACACGATTGCATCAAACCTTATAATTATTCAGCCTACCATTTTAAGTTAGGGTTTGGTTGTTAACACAAGCGCTGATGGCATCATACCATGTAGCTAATCAGCCTAAAATATTCTAAGTTAGGGTTTGGTAGTCAACACAATTGCATAAAACCTTATAGCTTTTCAGCCTGCCATTCTAAATTAGGGTCTGGTAGTTAACATGATTGCATCAAACGTTATAGCTATTCAGCCTACCATTCTAAGTTTGGGTTTGGTAGTTAACACTAGCTATTCAGCCTTACATTCTAAGTTAGAATGTGGTAGTCAACACGATTGCATCAAACCTTATAGCTATTCAGCCAACCATTATAAGTTACAGTTTGGTAGTTAACTAGCTATTCAGCCTTCCATTCTAAGTCATGGTTTGGTAGTTAACACGATTGCATCAAACCTTATAGCTATTCAGCCTACTATTCTAAATTAGGGTTTGGTAGTCAACACAATTATGCGATGAGGTGGCGACTTGTCCAGGGTGTACCCCGCCTTCCGCCCGATTGTAGCTGAGCTAGGCGCCAGCGCCCCCCACAACCCCAAAAGGGAATAAACTGTAGAAAATGGATGGATGGATGGATAGTTAACACAATTCCATCAAACCATATAGCTATTCAGCCTACCATTCTAAGCTAGGGTTTGGTAGTTCACACAAGCTCTAATGGCATCATACCATGTAGCTAATCAGCCTACCATTCTAAGTTAGGGTTTGGTAGTTAACCTGCTATTGCATCGATTCGGACCGAGAAAGCAACAATTTCCCCATTAATTTGAGCGAGGATGAAAGATTCGTGGATGAGGATAGTGAGAGTGAAGGACTAGAAAATAATATAATATAATAATATAATAATACACAGGGCAGTGGGAGAGATTCAGATGTTATTAGACACATTTACTAGGATAATTCTGCAAATCCCTTAACTGCTTATTGCATTACTAGTATTTTAGTGAGATTATATAGTCGTACCTGAAAGCCGGAGGGGTGTGGCCACAGGTGTGGTGACCGCCAGGTGTCTCTGAGGGAAGCCACGTTTCTCGATTGCAATTTAGTAAACTAAAACGGCCGTATTGGCATGTGTTGCAATGTTAATGTTTCATCATTGATATATATGAGATAGGCGCCAGCGCCCCCCGCGACCCCGAAAGGGAATAAGCGGTAGAAAATGGATGGATGGATGGATATAAACTATCAGACTGCGTGGTCGGTAGTAGTGGGTTTCAGTAGGCCTTTAAGTGTGACTCAAACAAGAGAGTTTTGGGTGGAAGATAACACCCAGATTCTTAACTGAGTCGCCTTGAGTAATTGTTTGGTTGTCAAATGTTAAAGTTGTATTCTTAAATAAATGTCGGTGTCTAGCCGCACCGATAATCAGTGTTTCCGTTTTCTTAGCTTTGAGTTGCAAAAAGTTAGTGGACATCCATTGTTTAATTTCATGAAGACACGCCTCCAGCTGAATACAGTCCGGCGTGTTGGTCAGCTTTAAGAGCATGTATATTTGGGTGTGAAAGCTAACACCGTATTTGCGTATGATGTCGCCTAGCGGCAGCATGTAGATTATAAAGAGTGCAGGGCCAAGAACCGAACCCTGGGGAACTCCACACATTAACATAGTCCGAGGTCACATTGATATGGGAGAAGCACTGCATCCTGTCAGTAAGATAGGGGTTATACCAAGACAAAGCTAAGTCTGACATACCAATACGTGTTTTGATACGCTCTACTAAAATATTATGATCGACGATATCGTTATGAGAAAGTACACCAGACACATGCAGCTAACTGGTCGCTATGTAGCCGTGGCTACCACTGCCTCGTCAACCAGAGTCAACCCAGAAACGTTACGAGAAAGTACACTAGAGACGTGCCGCTAGATGGTCGCTATTTAGTCAACCAGAGTCGACACAGAAACAATATGGTAAGGTACACCGGACACGTGCAGCTAGCTGGTCGCTATGTAGCCGCGGCCTCGTCAACCAGAGTCAGCACAGAAACGTTACGGGAAAGTACACCGGACACGTGCAGCTAGCTGGTTGCTATGTATCTGTGGCTAACGCGGCCTCGTCAACCAGAGTTTACACAGAAAGATTACGGAAAAGTACACCGGACACGTGCAGCTAGCTGGTTGTTATGTTGGCGGGACATTGTTTCATATCCAAAATCAACCAGAGTCGAAACAGAAATTTTACGGGAAAGTACACTAGACACGTGCAGCTATGTAGCCGGTGTTAACACAACCTTGTCTGCATTTTGCAGATAATGTGGTCCTGATTGCTTCATCTGGCCAGGATCTTCAGCTCTCACTTGATCGGTTCGCAGCCAAGGGTAAAGCGACTGGGATGAGAATCAGCACCTCCTAGTCCGAGTCCATGGTTCTCGCCCGGAAAAGGGTGGAGTACCATCTCCGGGTTGGGGAGAAGATCTTGCCCCAAGTGGAGGAGTTCAAGTACCTCGTAGTCTTGTTCACGAGTGAGGGAAGAGTGGATCGTGAGATCGACAGGCGGATCGGTGCGGCCATTAATGCGGACGCTGTATCGGTCCGTTGTGGTGAAGAAGGAGCTGAGCTGGAAGGTAAAGCTCTCAATTTACCGGTCCATCTCCATTCCCATCCTCACCTATGGTCATGAGCTTTGGGTTATGACCGAAAGGACAAGATCACGGGTACAAGCGGCCGAAATGAGTTTCCTACTCCGGGTGGCGGGGCTCTCCCTTAAAGATAGGGTGAGAAGCTATGCCATTCGGGAGGAGCTCAAAGTAAAGCAGCTGCTCCTCCACGTGGAAAGGAGCCGAATGAGGTGGTTAGGGCATCTGGGCAGGATCCCACCCGAACGCCTCCCTAGGGAGGTGTTTCGGGCATGTCCGACCAGTAGGAGACCACTGGGAAGACCAAGAACACGTTGGGAAGACTATGTCTCCCGGCTGACCTGGGCACGCCTCGGGATCCCCGGGGGAGAGCTGGACGAAGTGGCTGGGGAGAGGGATGTCTGGGCTTCCCTGCTTAGGCTGCTGCCCCCGTGACCCAACCTCATATAAGCGGAAGAAGATGGATGGATGGAATATGGTACAACAAAATCCGCAGGGGTGACATGTCGAAATCTCCCTAAATATGTCTCACTAGTTTGTGCCACATTGGTGCAGCAAAATGGTTGTAGTCTAACTATTATATCATTTGTGTTATTCCCATTTTATACTTTTTATGTAATTAACGTGTCATTGTTTCATATCCCAAATCTCCCCAAACGTGTCCAATTCGCTTGTGCTACGATTGTATTGTGAGATTACTAATCACGCAGTCAAACAGAACCGTCTTTTTTAGATTTATTTGAGGCGCTTGAACATCTTAAAAGGCACAGGTCACATTCGCAGCAAAATATGTAAGGCGTGCGCAATAGGAAGAGAGATGCATTGTTCTTCATACACTGACTACAAGGTGGGAGAGAGGGAGTAAGCTCAGTTTGGAGGGGGTTGAGAGCATATGACGCAACTCAGTGGAAAGTGCCCACAGACACAGAATGTGCTTTCCGCACAGCACTATTGCAATTTACACAAAGGAAGATAAATGTTTTCCAACACACGTTTGTTTATGTCTAACTAATATAGTTTTTTTGTTATTAACATATTATTATTCATAACCAACTCCCCGCCCCCACCTTACTAAAATCTCCCCAAACTTGTCCCTGTCGTTCTGTTCTGTAAAATTTGTTTGTCCAACTATTATGCTTATGTTATTAACGTGTTTTTATTCACAATCAGCCCCATAAAACAATAAGTTTGGGAAAATTTTGACATGTTTAGCAGGCTGGTTATGAATAAAAACACGTTAATAACATGAAAACCATAAAACTTTGATTATATAACAACTATTGAACGTTAATGATATGTAAACTTTGAAATTTAGACACAAAAATTGCAGCACAAATGAACGGGACTTGTTTGGAGAATGAAAACCATAAAACTTTAATTACATGACAACTATAAAACGGTAATGATATAAAAACTGTAAAAGTTAGCCCAAAACTTTTTGCAGCACAAAAGTAGCACAGGCGATTTGGACCAGTGTGGAGAGATTTTGACATGTTTGGTGGGCTTAGTGTGAATAAAAACAACTTAAAATACATGAAAACCACAAAACTTTAATTACACAACAACTATAAAATGTTAATGATATGAAAACTGTGAAAGTCAGACAAAAAATATTGCAGCAAAAACTTAAAAGAGTGAGATGAGTTTGGGGAGATTTTGACGTGTTTAGTGGGCTGGTTATGAATACAACACGTTAATAACATGAAAACCATAAAACTTTAATGACACAACAACTATAAAATGTTAATGATATAAAAACTGTGAAAGGTAGACAAACAAATTGCAGCACAAGCTTAACACAAACGGTTGGGACCAATTTGGGGAGATTTTTACATGTTTGGTGGAATAGTTATGAATAAAAACACGATAACATGAAAGCCATACAACTTTAATTACATAATTGTGAAATGTTAATGATATGAAAACTATGAAATTTAGACTTAAATTGCAGCACAAATGAATAGGACATGTTTGGAGAGATTATGACGTGTTTAGTGGGATGGTTATTAATACAAACACATTAACACGATAACCATAAAACTTTGATTACATAACAACTATAAAACGTTACTGATATAAAAACTGTAAAAGCTAGACAAACAATTTGCAGCACGTAACACAAACGATTGGGACCAGTTTGGGGAGATTTTGACATGTTTGGCGATGTTGGCTATTAATAAAAACACGTTTTAATAACATGAAAACTATAAAACTTTAATTACATAACAATTATAAAACGTTAATGATGTAAAACTGTAAAAGTTAGACAAAAAAATTTAAGCACAAATGTACAAAAGATTGGGACAAGTTTCTGGAGATTTTGACATTTTTGGTGGGCTGGTTATGAATAAAAACATGTTAATGACATGAAAACTTTAATTACATAACAACTATGAAACGTTAATGATATGAAAACTGTGAAAGTTAGACACATAAATTGCAGCACAAATGAATAGGATATGTTTGGAGAGATTATGACGTGCAAGTGGGCTGGTTATGAATACAAACATGTTGACATGAAAACCATAAAACTTTGATTACATAATAACTATAAAACGTTACTGATATAAAAACTGTAAAAGCTAGACAAACAAATTGCAGCACGTAACGCAAACGATTGGGACCAGTTTGGGGAGATTTTGACATGTTTGGTGGGCTAGCTACTGTATGAATAAAAACACGTTGACAAGAAATCCATAAAAGTTTAAATACATACCAACTATAAAACGTTAATGATGTAAAAACTGTAAAAATTTAGACACAATTTTTTAAGCACAAACGATTGGGACAAGTTTGTGGAGATTTTGACATGTTTGGTGGCCTGGTTATGAATAAAAATATGTTAACATGAAAATCATAAAACTTTAATTACGTAACGACAATGATATGAAAACTGTGAAAGTTAGACCAAAAAAATTGCAGCACAAGTGATTGGGACCAGTTTGGGGAGATTTTGACATGTTTGGTGGACTGGTTATGAATAAAAACACGTTAACATGAAAATCATAAAACTTTAATTACGTAACGACAATGATATGAAAACAGTGAAAGTTGGACAAAAAATGCACCATAAATGAATAGGACACGTCTGGAGAGATTTCAATGTGTTTAGTGGGTGGTTATGAATACAAACACATTAATAACACGAAAACCACAAAACTTTAATTCCATGACAACTATA
The DNA here is from genome assembly GCF_033978795.1 of Nerophis ophidion. Classification (NCBI taxonomy): domain Eukaryota; kingdom Metazoa; phylum Chordata; class Actinopteri; order Syngnathiformes; family Syngnathidae; genus Nerophis; species Nerophis ophidion. The sequence continues at coordinate 49,327,679 of NC_084620.1, read as the reverse complement.
TAACGTTAATGATATGAAAACTGTAAAGGTTAGACAAATAAATACTGCAGCACAAACGATTGAGACGATTTTGGTGAGAATTTGACGTTGTTTGGTGGGGTTGGTTATTAATAAAAACACGTTATGAAAATCATTAAACTCTAATTACATAACTATAAAACATTAATGATATGAAAACTGTGAAAGTAAGACACAAAATTTGAAGTACAAATGAATAGGACATGTTTGGAGAGATTTTGACTTGTTTAGTGGACTTGTTATGAATACAAACACGTTAATAACATGAAAACCATAAAACTTTAATTACATAACTATGAAACGTTAATGATATGAAAACTGTGGAAGTTAGACAAAAAAATGCAACGTAATCAGCACAAATGAATAGGGTACGTTTAGGAAGTTTAGTGGGGCGGGTGTGAATAAAAACACGTTAATGACATGGAAACCTTCAAACTTTAATTACATAACAACTATAAAACGTTAATGATATGAAAACTGAGAAAGTTAGCCAAAAAAATATTGCAGCACAAACGTAGCACAAGTGATTGGGACTAATTTGGGGAGATTTTGATATGTTTGGTGTGCTGGTTGTGAATACAAACACGTTGATAACATGAAAACTATAAAACTTTAATTACATAACAACTATAAAACGTTGATATGAGAACTGTAAAAGTTAGACAAAGAAAATTTCAGCACAAATGAATGGGACACGTTTGGGGAGATTTTGACATGTTTGGTGGGCTGGTTATGAATAAAAACACGTTAATAACATGGAAACGATCAAATATTGATCACGTAAAACTATAATAGTTAGACAAATGTAGCACAAACAAAGTTGACACATTTAGTTTGGGTCCCCGTTTTGGATGAAGAAACTCACGTATAATGCCAATGAACGAATTACATTGCAATTTTATTGTAAACATGTTTTTTTATTTTTCTATTTGCGTTATGGCTGTCAGCAAAAAAAGTAAATCCATAAATTAGCCACACCGTTTTAAAAGACACATGGATCAAAGTGCAGGTTTAAAGTAGAATTTCTATTCCTTTTGATCTGTGGTTTTAGTGTGGGGGGACTGAAAAGTAGGTAAAAACTGGATTCCAATGGCTCGGTTAATGAGGATGTTTAAATGGACCACTAGACTGTTTGGCAACATATTTACACAGCGGACTACCGATCCATGCCGATACAAATTGAAGGTATTGCAGTCCTGAAACATTGCTCACCAGAACACGTCGACTCCGAATATAAGGGAAATGTCAGATATTATCCTGCCAGCCTTACGTAAATCCGAGCGTGTTTCGCAGATAATCCTCTTAGCGGGAGAGGAGGGCTCACATTTAATGGGGAACAAAAAAGTTTGCCTTCCTGTCCTCTTGGCTTTTAATAATCAAAATGGAGTTTGCATGAAGGCCGCCGGCATGCATGGTGTGCAAGGAGTAATCCTCACGCCAGAGGACACAACATGGTCTCGGTCTGCCGCGTGTCCTGTTCAAGACGGGGGATTAACGGATGTGTTGGGTGGTCTGCAGGGATGTATGGCAACGCGCTTGTCAGGGGAACTAAAGTTGTGTTACGGTGACACATTCCGCCTGGACACGTATATTCCTAAATTGACTTTTTGACAACTTCGACCCTAACCCTAGAAAAAATCCCATCTTTTTGACACTTGGAAAAAATCCCGACTTTTTGACGAAAAAATTCCAAACTTTTTGACACTTATGTCAATTCCCGACTTTTTGGCACTTAGAAAAAAATCCTGACTTTTTGAAAATTTGAAAAAATCCCAACTTTTTGACAAAAAAATTCCTTTCTTTTTGACCAAAGAAAATCCAGACTTTATAAAATTTATAAAAAATCCAGATTTTTTGACACTTGGAAAAAAAATCCAGACTTTTTGACAAAAAAATACAGACTTTTTGACAAAAAAATTCAGGACTTTTTGACACTTGGAAAAAATCCCAACTTTTTGACCAAAAAATTCAGACTTTATAAAATGTATTAAAAATCCCAATTTTTTTGCCCAAAAAGCCTGAATTTTTGACAAAACAATTCCTGACTTTTTGACACTGAGAAAAAAAAAACAGAGTTTTTGACCCAAAAATTCCCGACTTTTTGACAAAAAAAATTCCAAACTTTTTGACACTTATGAAAATTCCAGACTTTTTGGCACTTAGAAAAAAATCCTGACTTTTTGAAAATTTGAAAAAATCCCAACTTTTTGACAAAAAATTCCTCTTTTTGACCCAAAAAATCCAGACTTCATAAAATTTATAAAAAATCTAGATTTTTTTTTTACCCAAAAATTCAGGACTTTTTGACAGTTAGAAAAAATCCTGACTTTTTGATACTTAGAAAAAAATCCAGACTTTTTGACCAAAAAATTCAGGACTTTTTGACACTTAGAAAAAATAGAAACTTTTTGACATTTTGAAAAAATCGAGACTTTTTGACATTTAGAAAAATCCTTACTTTTTGACACTTAGGAAAAATCCCGACTTTTTGACCCAAAAATTCCCGACTTTTTGACGCTTAGAAAAAACTCCCAACTTTTTGACAAAAAATTCCTGTCTTTTCGACCCAAAAAATTCAGACTTTATAAAATATTTATTAAGAATCCCAATTTTTTTGCCCAAAAAATCTTGACTTTTTGACAAAACAATTCCTGACTTTTTGACACTGAGAAAAAAAATCCAGACTTTTTGACCCAAAAATACCCGACTTTTTGAAACTTAGAAAAAATCCCAACTTTATGAAAAAAAAATTCCTGTCTTTTTGACCAAAAAAATCCAGACTTTATAACATTTATAAAAATCCCAATTTTTTTCCCCAAAAAATCCAGACTTTTTGACAAAAAAATTCCTGTCTTTTTGACACTTAGGGTAAATCCCAAAAATCCAGACTTTTTGAAATTTAGAAAAAATCCCAACTTTTTGACGAAAAAATTCCTCTTTTTGACCTAAAAAAATCCAGACTTTATGAAATTTTGAAAAAATCCCGATTTTTTTTTTTTTTTGCCCAAAAAATCCTGACTTTTGGACAAAAAAAATTACAGAGTTTTTGACACTTACAAAAAAAATCCTGATTTTTTTTTTTGTGAGGGGGTCAAAAAAACTCCTGACTTTTTGACACTTGGAAAAAAATCCCAATTTTTTGACATTCAAAAGAAAAAAATCCCAATTTTTTGTCAAAAAATTCCCAACTTTTTGCCAAAAGAATTCCTGACTCTTTGACACTCAGGAAAAATCCCGATTTTTTGACACTTGTAAAAAATCCCGATTTTTTGAAATTTTAAAAAGAATCCCAACTTTTTGACAAAAAAATGCCCGACATTTTGACAAAAAATACCCAGACTTTTTGATACTTACAAAAAATCCTGACTTTTTGACATTTAGAAAAAATCCAGACTTTTTGACACTTGGAAAAAATCCAGACTTTTTGACACTTAGAAAAAATCCAGACTTTTTGACCAAAAATTCTTGAATTTTTTACAAAATTCTTGACTTTTTGACACTTAGGAAAAATCCAGACTTTTTGACACTTAGAAAAAATCCAGACTTTTCGACCAGAAATTCTTGAATTTTTGACAAAATTCTTGACTTTTTGACACTTAGGAAAAATCCAGACTTTTTGACACTTAAAAAAATCCAGACTTTTTGACCAGAAATTCCCGACTTTTTGACAAAATTCTTGACTTTTTGACACTTAGGAAAAATCCAGACTTTTTGACACTTAGAAAAAATCCACACTTTTTGACCAGAAATTCCCGACTTTTTGACAACAAACCACTTTTAAAAATTTTTCAAAAACCCAGACTTTTTGAAATTTTGAAAAAAAATCCAATTTTTTACAAAAAAAAATCCAGACTTTCTGACACTTAGAAAAAAATCCCGACCTTTTGACAATTAAAAAAAAACTTCACTTTTTAACATTAAAATTCCCGACTTTTTGACAACAAACCAGACTTTTTGAAATTTTGGAAAAAACCCAGACTTTTTGAAATTTTGAAAAAAAAATCCAGTTTTTAACAAAAAAATCCCGACTTTTTGACACTTAAAAGAAAAACTTGAATTTTTGACAATTAAAAAAAACAAAACAACTCTTTGACAAGAAAATTCCCAAAATTTTTACCCAAAAATCCAGACTTTTTGACACTTCGAAAAAAATCCAGACTTTTTGATACTTAGAAAGAAATCCATAATTTTTTACACTTATAAAAAAAATCCAGATTTTTTGACCAAAATAATCCAGACGTTTTAAAATTGAGAAAAAATTCCAAATTTTTGACAAAAAAAATCCTGACTTTTTGAAATTCACAAAAAACACCGACTTTTTGACAAAAAATCCTGACTTTTTGAAATTTAGAAAAAATCTTGACTTTTTGACACAAAAATTCCCGACTTTTTGACACTTTGAAAAAATCCAGACTATTTGACAATTACAAAAAATCTAGAGTTTTTGATACTTAAAAAAAATCTAGTTTTTTTTTACACTTACAAAAAATGCAGTTTTTGACCCCAAAATTCCAGACCTTTTGACAAAAAAATTCCTGACTTTTTGACACTTGGGAAAAATTTCAGACTTTATAACACTTACAAAAAATCCCGACCTTTTGAAATTTAGAAAAAATCCCAATTTGTTGACGAAAAAAATCCCAACTTTTTGACAAAAAAAAAAATCCTGACTTTTTGAAGTGTGGAAAATGAACAGACTTTTGGACAAAGAAATCCAGACTTTTTGCCAAAAAAATTCAGGACTTTTTGACACTTAGAAAAAATATAGACTTTTTGACATTTAGAAAAAATCCAGACTTTTTGACCAAAAAATTCCCGACTTTTTGACCAAAAAATTCCTGAGTTTTTGACATTTAGGAAAAATCCCGACTTTTTGACCCAAAAATTCCCAACTTGTTAACACTTGGAAAAAATCCAGACTTTTCGAAATTTTGAAAAAATCCCAAATTTTTGACACAAAAATTCCCAACTTTTTGACCCAAAAAAATCCTGACTTTCTGAAATTTTGAAAAATCCAGGCATTTTGACCAAAAAATGTAGGATTTTTTGACACTTAGAAAAAAATCCATAATTCTTGAGATTTAGAAAAAATCCTGACTTTTTGACACTTAGAAAAAATCCTGACTTTTTGACATTAAGAAAAAACCCTGACTTTTTGACAATAACAATTCAGACTTTCTGACGCTTAGAAAAAATCCCGACTTTTTGACAAAAAAAAATCCTGACTTTTTGACAGAAAATAATCCAGACTTTTTGAAATAAAAAAAAAATCCAGACTTTTTGGCCAAAAAAACCTTGACTTTTTGAAATTTAGAATAAATCCAGACTTTTTGACGGTTACAAAAATCCAGACATTTTGAAACTTAGAAAAAAATCTAGACTTTTTGACAATTACAAAAAATCCAGACTTTTTGAAATTTAGAAAAAATCCTGACTTCTTGACATTTACAAAAAAAATCCAGTCTTTGACCAAAAAATTCCCAACTTTTTGACAAAACATTTCCTGACTTTTTGACACTTAGGAAAATCCCCGTCTTTTTGACACTTAAAATAGAATCCCAACTTTTTGACGATTACAAAAAATCCAGACTTTTTGACACTAAGGAAAAAAATCCAGTTATCAAAATATAACTATAGATGTCAACATTTGTTAGGTTTTGCTCACATTTGACATATTTTATTTAGTGTTGCCGAGTTTTACGGAACACTCGTAACAAAAAAAAAAATTCAAACGATAAAACGAAAGAAAATACAAACAATAAGAAGATAATACTTCAATGGGAAATACAAAACGTTAAAAGTATATCAAACAAACCTGTAATGAAGAGATCAGTGCAAACTCTTTGACTTGCTCTCTTGGACTGGAGTGTGAGCTACTTTTGTCATCGACTTTCGTAAAATCTTGATTACCTCTCGCGGAACTCTGAACAAACTTGTATCCTATTCCCGGTTTAAATGGTCTCAACAGCCTAAAACACCCCAAGCATCACATACAGCACATTCTAGATTGGTTTATGTTTTAATCACCCATCAACAATGTCCACTACACAGGACCTTCAGTTTGCTTTCCTGCCCTCTCTCTTTTAATAATCAAAATGGACTGTGCATGGTGTGCATGAGTAATCCTCACACGCCGGTTGTTGTGTTCAAACAAGCAGTGACGTCAAGGCCGTTGTGTTGAGTGTACCTGGCCAAGGTGACACGTTCAGTCTCTGAGCATTTGGTTTTTCATACATGTTGAATGATATGATTTGAAAAGGCTGCGTGTGTAGTGAGCATGATAGCAAGTTAGCCTGCAGTATGCATAGTAGTATGTTTTACAGTAAAAGTCATTTTGAAAACTATTAATATAAAAACATATTTAAAGGCCAACTGAAACCCACTACTACCGACCACGCAGTCGGATAGTTTATATATAAATGATGAAATATTAACATTGCAACACATGCCAATACAGCCTTTTTAGTTTACAAAATTGCAATTTTAAATTTCGCGCAAAGTATCCTGTTGAAAACGTCAGTCTGATGACTCGTATGATGACGCATGCGCGTGACGTCTCGGATTGTAGCGGACATTTTTTTCCAGCCCGATCCCAGCTATAAGTAGTTTGCTTTAATCGCATAATTACACAGTATTCTGAACATCTGTGTTGCTGGATCCTTTGCAATTTGTTCAATTATTAATGGAGACGTCAAATAAGAAAGATGTAGGTGGGAAGCGGTGTATTGCAGCTGCCTTTAGCAACACAAACACAGCCAGTGTTTCCTTGTTTACATTCCCGAAGGTGAAGCTTTACTATGGAACAGTGCGGTCAAGCGAACATGGATCCCGACCGACCACAAAATTGTGGTAATAAGCCGGCTCTTACCGTCGACATGAGCGGTGTTTGCGTCGTTCATCGGGCACCTGTCAAATAGGCACCCACGTGGCTTCCCTCAGAGACACTGGCGGTCACCACACCCGTGGCCACACCCTTCCGACTTTTAGGTACGACGGTATAATCTCACTACAACACTAGTAACACAATAAGCAGATAAGGGATTTTCCAGAATTATCCTAGTAAATGTGTCTAATAACATCTGAATCGCTCCCACTGCCCTGTCTTTTTTTTTAAAAAAATTCCTAGTTCTTCACTCTAACTTTCCTCATCCACGAATCTTTCATCCTCGCTCAAATTAATGGGTAAATCGTCGCTTTCTCGGTCCGAATCGCTCCTACTGCTGGTGGCCATGATTGTAAACAATGTGAGGATGTAAGGAGCTCCACAACCCGTGACGTCACGCGCACATCGTCTGCTACTTCCGGTACAGGCAAGGCTTTTTTATTAGTGACCAAAAGTTGCGAACTTTATCGTCGATGTTCTCTACTAAATCCTTTCAGCAAAAATATGGCAATATCGCGAAATGATCAAGTATGACACATAGAATGGACCTGCTATCCCCGTTTAAATAAGAAAATCTCATTTCAGTAGGCCTTTAACCAAAGGAAAACATATTTTTTTTATGTTTTTTTATTATTATTTACATTGTATTATTATTGTTGTTTGATTGTTACCATCCATTAATTATTATATTATTAATATTGTTTGTCAATTAATCTTAATTATTTTTATAATTTTCACATTATTTATTATCTTTAGTTTTTTTTTTGTACTTTAACATTAAGTGTGGTGTAAATGAAGTTCTCTATCGCCTTCTGCTGGTGCAAAAGGATAAGTACATTTTGTGTATTAATATTGTAGTATTTTTTTTTTTCAGAACAAAAATCTTTATAAAATTATATACACATTTAGTTTACTGTTCACAATTATACCACTTTAAAAATATTGTGTTATTTTATATATATATTTAATTGGAATACATGGTGGGAACCCTTTTTAAAGAATGCTGGTGACATGACTTATTACTTTACTGAAATAGTATTTATTATTGTGGTTAATACTGTATATTAAACATTTTTATTTCAAAAAAAGAATGCTAATCTCACATATTTTCCAATTGTCTTGATATGTAACGTAAAAACTCCCATGGCAGCATCAATACATAAGACCCTGGTAGATGCAGTTCATTCAATAGCCACTAGAGGTCACTGAACTTGCATGAATTTCAGTTGCTATTTGACATGCAGTTGTAAAATACCCAATACTACTTAAAAGTATAAAAAACAAGAAAAATACTACATTTTGTGACACTTGTTAAGTGACGTAGTACACACGGGAAGTGTCGTTGTCATACATGGCTTATTAGTGATTCCCAAAGCCCAAAAAAAGTCTGCGGGCTATAGAGCTTTTTCATTTCGGGCTTCAGTACTCTGGAATGCCCTCCCGGTAAAAGTTCGAGATGCCACCACAGTAGAAGCATTTAAGTCTCACCTTAAAACTCATTTGTATACTCTAGCCTTTAAATAGACTCCCTTTTTAGACCAGTTGATCTGCCGTTTCTTTTCTTTTTCTCCTATGTCCCACTCTCCCTTGTGGAGGGGGTCCGGTCCGATCCGGTGGCCATGTACTGCTTGCCTGTGTATCGGCTGGGGACATCTCTGCGCTGCTGATCTGCCTCCGCTTGGGATGGTTTCCTGCTGGCTCCGCTGTGAACGGGACTCTCGCTGCTGTGTTGGATCCGCTTTGGACTGGACTCTCGCGACTGTGTTGGATCCATTATGGATTGAACTTTCACAGTATCATGTTAGACCCACTCGACATCCATTGCTTTCCTCCTCTCCAAGGTTCTCATAGTCATCATTGTCACCGACGTTCCACTGGGTGTGAGTTTTCCTTGCCCTTATGTGGGCCTACCGAGGATGTCGTAGTGGTTTGTGCAGCCCTTTGAGACACTAGTGATTTAGGGCTATATAAGTAAACATTGATTGATTGATTGATGTAAAAGTATCTCACCACACTGCTTTAAATATTGCATATTTATTAATTATTTTTAAGTATGTGTGCCCTAAATTAAGCATTTTCAAGCATAAAATGGTTAAATAGATTTTTTTTTAAAAAGCATCAATAGTACATTAGTATTGGCCACTAGATGAGACCAAGCCCATTAGATTACACTTATCAGTATCGTGGCCGCTGATTGGCTCAGCTGTCACTGAGTGGTGACTGCGTTTCAGTATTAAATTCAAATAGTTAAAATTTAACTAAAGAGTGTTATTTCATGTCTAGAGAGCACTTATAATGTAGAAAAATGTATTTTAGAAATATGACAAAAATGTTTTTGACTGCATGTAAGTTATTCGTGTGCACCGGAATAACGCAGTCGCCAGCGGAAATGGATATTTCATCACAACATCCGGTTGCGGGTTTTTATTTAAAGGCCTACTGAAATGAGATTTTCTTATTCAAACGGGAATAGCAGGTCCCTTCTATGTGTCATACTTGATCATTTCGCAATATTGCCAGATTTTTGCTGAAAGGATTTAGTAGAGAACACCGACGATAAAGTTCGCCACTTTTGGTCGCTAATTAAAAAGCCTTGCCTTTACCGGAAGTAGCAGACGATGTGCGCGTGACGTCACGGGTTGTAGGGTTCCTCACATCCTCACATTGTTTACAATCATAGCCACCAGCAGCTAGAGCGATTCGGACCGAGAAAGCAACAATTTCCCCATAAATTTTAGCGAGGATGAAAGATTCGTAGATGAGGATAGTGAGAGTGAGGGACTAGAAAAGTAAAAAAAAAAAAAAAAAGGCCAGGGCAGTGAGAACGATTCAGATGTTTTTACACACATTTACGAGGATACTTTTGGAAAATCCCTTATCTGCTTATTATGTTACTAATGTTTTAGTGAGATTATATGGTACCTGAAAGTCGGAGGGGTGTGGTGACCGCCAGTGTCTCCGGTGGGAGGAGGTAATTGTCCGCAGCTGTAGGAGGACGCAAGCTCCGCTCATGTCTACGGTAAGAACCGACTTATTACCACAATCACCGAAACCTGCCGGTTGACATGTGGTCGGGAACCATGTCCGCTTGACCGCTCTGTTCCATAGTAAAGCTTCGCCATCAGGATTTTTAAACAAGGAAACACCGACTGTGTTTGTGATGCTAAAGGCAGCTGCAATACACCGCTTACCACCTACATCTTTCTACTTTGACTTCTCCATTATTAATCGAACAAAATGCAAAAGATTCAGCAACACAGATGTCCAGAATACTGTGTAATTATGCGATTACAGCAGACTACTTATAGCTTGGATCGGGCTAAAAAAAAATGTCCGCTACTACCCGAGACGGCAGCTGACATAGGCTCCAGCACCCCCCGCAACCCCAAAAGGGACAAGCGGTAGAAAATGGATGCATGGATGGATGTCTGTAACCAATTAACAGCTATATACAAGTGTATTCACAAAAATGGATCCTTCAGAATGGCGTCAAAATAACAAAGTGAAGGTTAAAACGAGTAAAACAACGCATGAAACGACCTATAAACACTCGATAAGAGAAAATTCAAGCCCAAATA
>NC_084620.1:49204700-49312200 GCF_033978795.1 Nerophis ophidion | reverse complement strand
CATAGGTAACTTACACATCTGTGAAGGCACCATTAATGCTGAAAGGTACATACAGGTTTTGGAACAACATATATTATGCCATCCAATGGACGCCGCTGCTTATTTCAGCAAGACGATGCCAAGCCACCTTCGTAATAAAAGAGCGCAGGTACTAGATTGGCCTGCCTGTAGTCCAGACCTGTCTCCCATTGAAAATGTGTGGCACATTATGAAGCCTAAAATATCAGAAGGGAGACTATTGAAGAACTTAAGCTGTACATCAAGCAAGAATGGGAAAGAATTCCGCTTCAAAAATGTATCGTCTCAGTTCCCAAACCTTTACTGAGTGTTGTTAAAAGGAAAGGCCATGTAGCACAGTTGTAAGAATGCCCCTGTGAAAACTTTTTTTGCAATTTAATCATTACTTGCAAAAAAAAAGTAAGTTTCTCAGTGTGAACATGGAATATCTTGTCTTTGCAGTCTATTCAATTGAATGTGAGTTGAAAAGGATTTGCATGTCTAGTATTCTCTTTTTATTTACCATTTACACAACGTGACAACTTCACTGCTTTTTGGGTTTTTGTACATTCCAATGCTGAATTAGGAGTTCTGCCTGTCCCCCTCTACAGACTCAAACACCATCCTGCTGATGGGCGTGCTGACCTTTGCCCTCCAGCTGTGTTTGGCTCTCTTTGTCGTGCTGAGATGTAAGAAGCTGGACAACAAAGTCAGAGAGGCTCTCAAAGACCCGCATGCCCAAAAGAAAGTCCAGAAAGGTTACTTGTCAACATTTCCATTTTTTTTTTAAAATGCAAAAAACAAAACTGACATTTTATTTTTTTTATTTTTTTTTCAAATCGTCTCTCAAGCTCCTCCCTCCTGTCAGATTGACGTTGACGATGACGAGTCATCAAGTGCACCTGGAGAAGGATATTTTGCATCTGCATCGACCACAAACCGCCTTTTTGGACCTTCCATACCCTGGGACCTTGTTCAGCGCTGAAAAGTCTCCCTGTGGAGGTCTTGCGCCTCCGGGTTCTTCGGACCACCAATAATCGACAGGACAGCGGCTTCCATGTCTCGGAACAATGATTTATATTGCAAAAAATGTCCATTATTATGCTTTTCAGCTATAGTTCTTGCCAGTTCTCGCTCGTGCTCCAACTCCCTTCTCCTTTCCGGCTGTTGCCTTTAACAGAGCGACAGGTGATTGGATAAGCGTGTCCAGCTGGGCCATCTGCGCACCTGTCGCTTTGCGACAGGTCCGCAGGCCACGCCCCCCCACACAGACCCATTATCGGCTTAGCCGATTATCAACGGCGATATTTGGCATTTTAAAAGATATTTGTATGTTATATATATTACAATATGTTTTGATATCTGACAGGGCATGTATTTTGCTATATTTATTCAAACATTATGTAAATAATTTGACAATTAGGAGATGATTATATAAGTAAAGAAGGTGAGGCAGCGGCTCATACATTCTCATACTTTCTGTAACATTGAGGAAGAAATTATATCAGCCATGTTGAAAAAAAATGTCTCAACTATAATCTCCAGCAAGGAGCCAGAATTGTTTTCATTTTTAATCTAGACAATATTTCAGAATCTTTACAACGACTTACCATAGAATGGGGTAGATGAGTTGTAGAGAAATGTCACATTTTGACCAATTTTCCCAGATTTGCTTTCTTTTGAAATGTAAATGTTGGCGCTCCTCTTGGACAACTCCCATTGGGTTGAGTTTTTCCTTGCCCTGATGTGGGATCTGAGCCCAGGATGTCGTCGTGGCTTGTGCAGCCCTTTGAGACACTCGTGATTTAGGGCTGTATAAGTAAACGTTGATTGATTGATTGATGATTAGACATACGTAATCATCACGTCACTATTTGTCCCACCTTTCCGAAAAAAAAACCCGAAACGTGAAGCCTTGTCCAGATGTTGCTCCAAAACCTGTATGTACCTTTCAACGTCGAAGGTCACGGGCATTCAATGTTGGTTTTTGGCCTTGCCGCTTACGTGCAGTGACTTCTCCAGATTCTCTGAACCTTTTGATGATATTACAGACCGTAGATGGTGAAACACCTAAATTCCTTGCAATAGCTTGTTGAGAAATGTTGTTTTTTAAACAATTTGCTCACACTCTTGCCTAGTCCTTGTTTGTGAACAACTCAGCATTTCATGGAAGCTGCTTTTATACCCAATCATGGCACCCACCTGTTCCCAATTAGCCTGTTCATCTGTGGGACGTTACCAATAAGTGTTTAATGAGCATTACTCAACTTTCTCAGTCTTTTTTGCCACCTGTGCCAGCTTTTTTGAAACATGTTGCAGACATCAAATCCAAAATGAGCTAATATTTGCAAAAAATAACAAAGTTGACTAGTTCCAACGTTAAAAATCTTGTCTTTGCAGTCCATTCAATTGAATATAAGTTGAAAAGGATTAGCAAATCATTGTATTCTCTTTTTATTTAACATTTACACAACGTAACAACTTCACTGCTTTTGGGTTTTGTAATATTCGCGTCTAAACAACTTTTACTACAAATGACTATCGCCTTCAAGTATCGGTGTGGAGGTTGCCCTCCCGTGGGTTCCTCAGACCACCAAATAGTTCCACGAGAGCCAGGATCAGGGGTATACCACTGTTTTATTATCATCAAATCTTGCAGCGGTTTTGCTTTCCAGCAACTGTCTTTTCCCTGATAGGGGAGCGACAGGTGATTAGACAACAAGGCCCACCTGGGCCATCTACGCACCTGTCGCTGACTTCGAGGCTCGTCCTGACACACCCGTCCCGCTGCAACCCCGCAGGCCACGCCCCCTCTACAATCGGTTATCGGCCTCCTTGACTACCAATAATCTGTATCGGCCCTGACAAAAACAAATCGGTCGATTTTCCCTGTACATTTAACTCTTATCAAAAAAATAAACCATCACAATCAAGAGCTGCATTTAAAGTGTGGACTGTAATAAAATATGATATTTTTAACTCTGATAATATTGTTTTTCATTTCAACACGTCAAAAAAATGATCGGCCTGTTAAATTGTATTTATTTGTGATCGTATATTTTGTATCACTGTGTGCAGTCATGGTCAAAAGTTTACATACACTTGTAAAAAACATAATGTCATGGCTGTCTTGAGTTTCCAATCATTTCTACAACTCTTATTTTTTGTGATAGAGTGATTGGAGCACATAAACCCCAAACAGCTCCATTTTTGTTTCATCTGACATCACATGGAGAAAAATAAGACCTGGAGGAAAGTTCTGTAGTCAGATGAAACAAAAATGGAGCTGTTTGGCAACAATACCCAGCAATATGTTTGGAGGAGAAAATGTGAGGCCTTTAGTCCCAGGAACATCAATCCTACTGTCAAGCATGGTGGTGGTATTATTATGCTCTGGGCCTGTTTTGCTGCCAAAGGAACTGGTGCTTTACAGAGAGTAAACAGGACAATGAAAAAGAAGGACTACCTCCAAATTCTTCAGGACAAGCTAAAACCATCAGCCCGGAGGTTGGGTATTGGGCGCAGTCGGGTGTTCCAACAGAAAATGGTTAAATCAGGCTTGAATTAAGGCTTTAGAATGGCTTTCCCAAAGTCCTGACTTAACCGTGTGGACAATGCTGAAGAAACAAGTCCATGTATCGGTTGGGGATGTCTCTGCGCTGCTGATCCGCCTCCGCTTGGGATGGTTTCCTGCTGGCTCCACTATGGACGGGACTCTCGCTACTGTGTTGGATTCACTTTGGACTGAACTCTCACGGTTGTGTTGGATCCACTATGGATTAAACTTTCACAGTATCATGTTAGACCCGCTCGCCATCCATTGCTTGCGGTCCTCTCCAAGGTTTCTCATAGTCATCATTGTCACTGTCACCGACGTCACACTGGGTGTGAGTTTTCCTTGCCCTTATGTGGGCTCTACCAAGGATGTCGTTGTGGTTTGTGCAGCCCTTTGAGACACTGGTGATTTAGGGCTATATAATAAACATTGATTGATTGAAAACCAACACATTTAGCTGAATTGCACCAATTTTGTAAAGAGTGGTCAAAAATTCAAGCGGAAGCTTGTGGATGGCTACCAAAAGCACCTTATTGCAGTAAAACTTGCAAAGGGACATTTAAGCAAATATTAACCTTGCTGTATGTATACTTTTCACCCTCACATTTTCAGTAGACCCATCGTACATTTATAAAATTCATTAATTATTTTTTTGGACCCACAAGTATGTGCTCCAATCACTCTATCACAAAAAAAAACAAGAGTTGTAGTAATGATTGGAAGCTCAACTTTCAAGACAGCCATGACATTATTTTCATTACAAGTGTATATAAACCTTTGACCACGACTATATTTAACGAGCAGTTCCAATATCTAGCAGCAGGTGGCGGTACTGCAACAAGTAGCATAGATTATGGTCAATATCTCCGGCGAAGAAGATCCACACTGCACAACATCGATGACTTTCAACTTAAAACTTCTTGTTTGGATACATTTATGTTTATTTAGAGTCCACGTATTCGGAACTTGATTTTTTTTTTAATCTGGTACTCAGGCCCACTTCTTTGTCAAGCAACTACTTTGTAATGATTTAGTGTCGGAGCCGCTAGCAGGCAGGCTAACTATTGCAACTTATCAACAAGAAGATGGACACCAATGTCTTCGCCACACTTTCCAAAGGTTGGTGGAAAATATCTTCGAAACATTCCATTTTTTTGAATGGACTATAGTGTATTTTCTGGGGTTGAGTTCGTCGCCAACTGGTGGTGTAAAGAGGCATGCTTGTGCCTTGCATGGCAAAGGGTTGGGGTTCGAACCCCTACCAGGTTTGCGGCAGGAAGGACAACCGTCGTAAAAAATGTGTTTAACTCGAATTATTTGTAATTAATCTGCTTATATAAAGTAAGTCAAGTACTAATGATAGTCACACACACACTAGGTGTGGCGAAATTATTCTCTGCGTTGGACCCATCACCCTTGGGAGGTGAGGGGAGCAGTGAGCAGCAGCGGCGGCCGCGCCCGGGAATAATTTTTGGTGATTCCAACCCCTTGATGCCGAGTGCCAAGCAGGGAGGCAACGGGGTCCCATTTTTATCGTCTTTGGTATGACTATACACCGGAATATCAGTGTTGGCGCCAGGAATTTTTCAATTCTTGTTAATGAGGTGAAGAAAAAAACACGCTGTCACTCCTATTTTTTGTTGTTGTTGGCCACACTGTTGTACTGAACCACAAGGGGGCATTGGAGAAGAACACATCTTGTTCATTAGACTTTATATCAGGGGTCGGGAACGTTTTTGGCAGAGAGAGCCAAGAAGCCAAATCTTTTTCAAATGTATTTCCGTAAGAGCCATATAATCATTTTTTCAACACTGAACACAACTCACCGCGTGGATTTTCAAGTAAGACCAACATTTCTAGAGTATAATAGGTCTCTTATTCTTTGGAAAGACATTGTTATTCTGAAGCTAACTGTGGAGGGGCGTGGCCTGCAGGCCTGCAGCGAAGCGGGGTGTTGCCAAGGCCGACCTCGAAATCAGCGACAGGTGCGTAGATGGCCCAGCTGGGCCTTGTTTTCTAATCACCTGTCACTCTGTTTATAAGCAGCAGCCAGGAGAGAGCAAGAACGAAAGAAAAAGACAAAGGCTGGAAAGCAACTAAGAGACTTATTGAAAAATAAAAAAATATTGTAACCCTGGAACAGGCTCTCATGTCGGTGCCTGGTGGTCTGAAGAACCCCCAAGAGGGCAAGCCCCACACTAACCAATAATAAATAAATTACTTCTTACCATTAACGCAACTTCTTGAACATAAAAATGCATGAGAATGTTTTATATTTTGAACTGTATTTTTGATTACAAGTGGAATTATTCAGTATTTATCGTACTGAGCAATGTCAGCTCAGATTTATCCGAGAGCCAGATGCGGTCATCAAAAGAGCCACATCTGGCTCGTGAGCCATAGGTTCCCTACCCCTGCTTTATATTAATCAGCCAAACTGCTGTGTGTTTTATTTTGGTATCAAAAAGTAAACGCCATGTTTTTTATTTAATTTTTTACAATACTGGTGTTTTTTTTCATGTCACAAAGGTATTACTTTAAAAACCATTTGGCACATCATTTTGTTAATCTTTTATTGTGTATAGTTAAAGGCCTACTGAAATGAGATTTTCTTATTCAAACGGGGATAGCAGGTCCATTCTATGTGTCATACTTGATCATCTCGCGATATTGCCATATTTTTGTTGAAAGGATTTAGTAGAGAACATCCACGATAAAGTTGGCAACTTTTGGTCGCTAATAAAAAAAAGCCTTGCCTTTACCGGAAGTCGCAGACGATGACGTCACCCGTGTGAGGGCTCCTCACATCCTCACATTGTTTATAATGTGAGCCTCCAACAAAAAGAGCTATTCGGACCGAGAAAACGACAATTTCCCCAATAATTTGAGCGAAGATGAAAGATTTGTGGATGAGGATATTGATAGCGAAAAAAAAAAAAAATAATGTTGGAAAAAAAAAGGCGATTGCTTTCTGAGCGATTCAGATGTTTTTAGACACAATTACTAGGATAATTCTGGGAAATCCCTTATCTTTCTATTGTGTTGCTGGTGTTTTAGTGAGATTATATAGTACCTGATAGTCGGAGGGGTGTGTCCACAAGTGTCTTGACGCCAGTCTCTGAGGGAATTAGTTCCGCTGCTCTCCGTTAAAAGGCGACATTTTACCACAATTTTCTCACCGAAACCTGCCGATTGACAAGTGGTCGGGATCCATGTTCGCTTGACCGCTCTGATCCATAGTAAAGCTTCACCTATGGGAATTTCAAACAAGGAAACACCGTGTGTTTGTGTGGCTAAAGGCTAAGGCTTCCCACCTCCATCTTTCTACTTTGACTTCTCCATTATTAATTGAACAAATTGCAAAAGATTCAGCAACACAGATGTCCAGAATACTGTGTAATTGCGCGATGAAAAGACACGAGTTTTAGCCGCTAGTGGTGCTGCGCTAATATTTCCCCTCCAATTCCAGACGTCACGCGTCATCATTCCGCGACGTTTTCAACAAGAAACTCCCCGGGAAATTTAAAATTGTAATTTAGTAAACTAAACCGGCCGTATTGGCATGTGTTGCAATGTTAATATTTCATCATTGATATATAAACTATCTGGCTGCGTGGTCGGTAGTAGTGGGTTTCAGTAGGACTTCAATTCCTATACGACATATGTGCATAACTTAAAAAATGAATAAGTACAAAAAATACTTCCCTCTATCAAAAGGTAAAAATAGCATCATGAAATGACAAAAAGCTGACAAGTTTATATTAATAATTAATTGAACAAAACCTGTATATGTATGTGGGGTTGGGCGATGTGGCCTTTTTTTAATATCTCGATATTTTTAGGCCTTATCACGAAACACGATGTATGTACCGATATTTTGCCTTAGCCTTGAATGAACACTTGATGCTAGGGGTGTAACGGTACACAAAAATGTCAGTTCGGTACGTACCTCGGTTTAGAGGTCACGATTCGGTTCATTTTCGGTACAGTAAGAAAACAGCAAAATATAAATGTTTTGTTTTTTTATTTACAAAATTTGTAAACAATGGCTTTATCCTTTTAACATTGGGAACACTGTAATAATACTGCCCACGTTAATCAACATTAAACTGCCTCAAATTGTTGCTCAGATTAAATAAAATGACAAAACTTTTCTTCTACATTTAAAAAGTGCAACATTAAACAGTTTCAAGTCAATTTATCTTGCTTAATTTATTACAGCATTTGGGAAGCCTGTAGTTGATTTTTATTATGTAAATATTATATTTGTATCAACATGTGATAGCAGGGTCCCTGCAATTCAAAGCCTTTTTGTCTGTAAAACACTCACACACACACACCGCAAAATTAGCTAACATTAAGCTAAAAGCTAATTAGCCTTCACCTCAAGCCAGAACTGCGAGTGAGCTGAGTTGCAGTTTAAGTTCCTAAAAGGTCAACGGGCTCATAGTGATGTTGGTAGTAGTTGACTGGGAGGTGTTTATTATCATTTGGAGAGAGTACGCTGCCTTATGCTCACATGCTAAACACCTATCTGCTCGACGCTGAAGCATTTACTACATGCGCTCTGAATACGCACTGCTGATTGGCTGTTACCGCTGTATATGTAACCAATCAAATGGTTGTGTGAGTGGGACAATGCTGGGTGCTGAGAAAGAGGCAGAAGAAGCAAAGCAGCTTGTTAAGACTTTAGGTTAGAAACTATTTCGGTACACCCCCGTACAGAACCGAAACCCCCGTAGTGAAACGGTTCAATACAAATACACGTACGGTTACACCCCTACTTGATGCGTATAATCACAGCAGTATGATGATTCTATGTGTCTGCATTAAAAAATTCTTCTTCATACTGCATTAATATATGCTACTTTTAAACTTTCATGCAGAGAGGGAAATCACAACTAAGTCAATTGACCAATAGTGTATTTATTAAACAGTTTTTAAGCAGTGGCACAAACATTCATGTCATTTCCAAAACAGAACGTGCAAGATTGTCAGAGACATTTTAAAACAAGCTATGACTGCATTTTTGTGCATGATGTCACTAAGATGACATATCAAAACAACACTAAATTTAAGTGCACTTTTTGTACAGAACGCCACTTCAATAGTTTAAAACAAATAAAGTGCACTTTTGTGCATGATGTCACACAAGATATTTCAATAAGTGTCAAATAAAAAGAAGCTGCATTATAGAAAATCAAATAGTGTATGTCCTTCGCTATGTGGTAGGTTCCTGCGGACGTTATTTCCTTCTGTTGTTGACTATTTTTTCACACGGTGTTGATGTGGAAACGGTTGCCTCTGCATTTTGTTGGTGTGGCACCGAACGGAGATGTTGACATGCAGAATTTCAAGCACTCCTTATTCTGTAGTAGGTGACTTTTCAAATGATGCCTAATATTATGGAGGTCTACAACTTATTTGTGTGTGGTTGGGTCAAGGACATTGGTATCAAGACTCTTTCGGACAAATATGCATCGTTTTTGCTCTGGTAAGGTTGTATTTCATGATTTAACTAGAGCCATGTTTGTTGTTGTTGCACGCACCGTTTATGAGTATAAATAGTATAATATAGTTATCAATAGTATAAATAGTATAATATAGTTATAAAATATAACTATAGATGTCAACATTGTGTAAATGCTGAACGATTAATTTATGATTGTTTATCAAAATATAACTATTCATGTCAACATTGTGTATATGCTGAAAGATTCATTTATGATTGTTTATCAAAATATAACTCTAGATGTCAATATTGTGAATGTGCTAAAAGTATAATTTATGATTGTTGCCTTCAATTAAAGCTTAATTCTTTTAGATTTTGCTCACATTAGTTGTTTTTAAAAAAATCTAGACTCGCTGAGGTGGCG
Source organism: Nerophis ophidion (assembly GCF_033978795.1). Taxonomy (NCBI): domain Eukaryota; kingdom Metazoa; phylum Chordata; class Actinopteri; order Syngnathiformes; family Syngnathidae; genus Nerophis; species Nerophis ophidion. The sequence goes on along the minus strand of NC_084620.1, from coordinate 49,302,771 downwards.
CTCTTTGAAACACTTGTGTGTTTTACGAACTACAAAACAAGATGAAATACAAAGGTGATACTTCAATTGGCAAATACTAATTGTTAAAAGTGTATCAAGTATATCTTCGACTGGAGTATGTGCCCCTTTTCTTGTCGTCATTTGTAAAATCTTGACATCTTTCGCCATTCTTGATTGCTTCTCAAGGAACTTTGAATAAACTTTTGTCCTTTTCACGATTGGACCGGTTCCAACAGCCTAAAACAACGCAATCATAAGAAATTTTTTCCCAGAAAGACAGGATGGCGCTCTGACCACGTAGACAACAGACCAACACTGTTCGCCTCGCATTGTTAACTAGCCGGACGTGACGTCGGGTGAATACAACCTGTACTATAGCTTTTCATCTGACTGATACCAACTAAATACAGAGCCAGTACCGCCGATATTTTAGGATCATTACATGATTTTGTGATTTGTACCTTTTGAATATGTGGATAATGATTTTTATCAGACTAAAACAAATATTTGAGTCAAACAAACTACCCGTATGAACTCCTTTATTTCTCTGCAATTTAACATTGTTAAATACATTATCTCGTCTTCCTGTGAGGAACCAGTGCCTGGGGATTCTGTGGAGGTTAAGAAACTTCTTGGTGGCAGATCGGATCCACCCAGAATCCTTTAAGGCTCTGGTTGCTGTGGGGCTGCCTTGGTTGACAAGACTTTGCACCATTGCGTGGACATTGAGGGGGGTTTCCTCTGGATTGGCAGTCTGGGGTGGTGGTTCCTATCTTTAAGAAGGGGAACCGGAGTGTGTGTTTCCACACTCTTCAGTTTTCCCAGGAAAGTCTATTCAGGTGTACTGGAGACGATGGCTAGTTGAACAGTCTTGAACAGTAGGAGCAGTGTGGTTTTCGTCCTGGTCGTGGAACTGTGGGTGGACCAGCGCTACACCGTCGGCAGGATCCTTTAGGGTTTATGGGAGTTTGCCCAACCAGTCCAGATGTGTTTTGTGGACTTGGAGAAGGCATTCTACCGTGTGCCCCGGGAAGTCCTGTGGATAGTGCTCAGAGAATATTGCGTATCGGACTATCTAAATGTGGCGGTCCGCTCCCTAGTATGATCAGTGTCAGAGCTTGGCTTACATTTCTGACAGTAAGTCAGAACCATTTCCAGTGAGTGTTGAACTCTGCCAGGGCTGCTCTTGTCACCGATTCTGTTCACAACTTTTAAGGACAGAATTTCTACTCGCAGTCAGGGTGTCGAGGGGATCTGGTTTGGTGGCTGCAGGATTAGGTCTCTTTTTGCGGATAATACGGTTCTACTGGCTTCATCTGGCCAGGATCTTCAGCTCCCCCTGGATTGATTTCAGCTGATTTCGAAGTGACTCAAGTGAGAATTACCACTTCCAAGTCCATGGCTTTTGCCAGGAAAAGGGTGCAGGACCATCTCAGAGTTGGGGAGGAGATCCTGCCCCAAGTGAAAGAGTTCAAGTACTTACTCTTAGTCCTACTCAGGGGTGAGAGAATCGTGGATCAGTGCAGCGTCTGCAGGCATGCAGACCCTGTAGCGGTCCGCCGTGGTCACGAAGGAGCTGAGCCAGATGGCAAAGCTCTAAATTTACCAGTCCATCTACGTTCCCATCCTCGCCTATAGTAATGAGCTTTGGGTTATGACCCAAAGGACAAGATCACAGGTGCAATCATCCGAATCGAGTTTCTTCTGTCGGGTATCAAGGCTCTTCCTTAGAGATAGGGTGAGAAGCTCTGCTCCTCCACATTGAGAGGAGCCGGATCTGGTGGATCGGACATCAGGTCAGGAGGCCTTTCGAATGGACGCCTCCCTGGGGAGGTGTTAAGGGTACGTCCAACCGGTAGGAGGCTGCGGTAAAGTCCCAGGACATGTTGGGGGGACTATGTCTCCAAGCTGGCCTGGAAATGCCTTAAAGGGGAACATTATCACAATTTCAAAAGGGTTAAAAACAATAAAAATCAGTTCCCAGTGGTTTGTTTTATTCTTCGAAGTTTTTTTCCAAAATTTTACACCTCCCGGATTATCCCTAAAAAAAGCTTTAAAGTTCTTGATTTTCGCTATATGCGATGCGACTGTCCATTTCCCTGTGACGTCATACAGTGCTGCCAATACAAACAACATGGTGGTTACCACAGCAAGATATAGCGACATTAGCTCGGATTCAGACTCGGATTTCAGCGGCTTAAGCGATTCAACAGATTACGCATGTATTGAAACCGATGGTCGGAGTATGGAGGCAGATAGCGAAAACGAAATTGAAAAAGAAACTGAAGCTATTGAGCGAATAGCTATTGACGCTATTCAGCCATAGCATGGGTGTACCTAATGAAGTGGCCCATAGCATGGCTGCCTTATTATCATCACCGGTAAAATGTGCGGACCAAACGATCAGGACTTTCGCATCTTGTGACACTGGAACAACTTAAATCCGTCGATTGGTAAGTGTTTGTTTAGCATTAAATGTGGGTATCTAGTTTCAAATGTACATACAGCTAGCGTAAATAGCATGTTAGCATTGATTAGCGTAGCATGTTAGCATCGATTAGCTGGCAGTCATGATGCGACTAAATATTTCTGATTAGCACATAAGTCAACAACATCAACAAAACTCACCTTTGTGATTTCGTTGACTTAATCGTTGCAAATATATCTGCAGGTTATCCATACATCTCTGTGCCATGTCTGTCTTAGCATCGCCGGTAAAATGTGCAGACACTCTGGCACATTCAATGGGGGTCTGGCGGCAGATTTCTTGCCAGTGGTGCAACTTGAATCCCTCCCTGTTAGTGTTGTTACACCCTCCGACAACACACCGACTAGGCATGATGTCCCCAAGGTTCCAAAAAATAGTCGAAAAAACGGAGAATAACTGAGTTGTGACCCGGTGTTTGTAATGTGAAAATGACGGTTGTATTACCTCGGTGACGTTACGTTCTGACGTCATCGCTACAAGACCGATAAACAGAAAGGCGTTTAATTTGCCAAAATTCACCCATTTAGAGCTCGGAAATCGGTTGAAAAAAATACATGGTCTTTTTTCTGCAACATCAAGGTATATATTGACGCTTGCATAGGTTTGGTGATAATGTTCCCCTTTAAGATCCCCTGAGAGGATCTGGACAAAGTGGCTGGAGAGAGGACAGTCTGGGCCTCTCTGCTTAGGCTGCTTCCCCTGCAACCCGCCCTCAGGTAAACGTACAAAAATGAATGAATGGATGGATGGACAATTTATATTACAATATGATTATTTGACAATATCAACAAAATAACTGTTTGAGAAAAGTAATAAAATAAAAGTAAATACTATTCATTTTCACATCCTTTCTGCTCCCTCCGGCTTATAGCAATTCTACCCTGGTTTTGGATCATTCTCCTTAGACCTTCCTTGCTGCTTCCACAGCCAATGCAAATAATGTCTTGGGTACATCTTGTGGTTTCCCTGCATGAACCAAGTGAGACCTTTCCCATGTGTTTTACAGCGAGCCCGTTACCTCTGGCCTCGCTCCGCCTGCTGGTGCCACCTCTGCAGCTCCTGTCGGCCTCCATGTGGCAAATATTGAAGAAACGCGACGTCATGAGCTACTGGGAAGTGGCCGAATTTGTCTCCTTGGTGGTGGACATGGTCCCGGAGCTGCTGCTGGACAAGCACCGGATACAACTCAACCTGGGTTTAAGAGCCAGGGTGAGCCAGGCAATAAGTAACATTTGTTCTCATTCCACTTGTGTCGTCACAATTTGTATTCCATCCATTAGTATCTACTCCAGTTATGCAGAAGCGACCAATCCTTGCAACCTGACTTTATTTGGTCTCTCCTGAACACGATGAAACTGCCACACCCTCCTGTGGGAGATGTAAGTACCCTTAAAATGCCAATGTTTGCCGTTTTGAGTCTTGTAATGTGAATCCAGTAATTACACGACGTTGCAGGTGAATGCATTTCCCGAAGAGGAAGCCCAGACCCACTTTCTGGAGTTAATCCAGCTTCTGCTAAAAGACCCTGAAGAGAGACAACACTTCTTCTTGGTGAGACATCATCAGTGTCATGTACGCTATACTAGACGAGCTTGAATCCTAATGACATGTTTTGCTGCAAAGGAGGTATTCCCTGCTCAATATGGAGCTGAGTATGACAAGGACTTGCAGACGCTGTTTTGGGAGTTCCTCTGTCGGCTAACGGAGCTGTTGCCGGTTCCTGACCTCCAGCAGGTGAGAAATGCAGTCAACAAAACTACAGTACTTGAAACTTTTTTTCTACAAACCCCGTTTCCATATGATTTGGGAAATTGTGTTAGATGTAAATATAAACGGAATACAATGATTAGCAAATAATTTTCAACCCATATTCAGTTGAATATGCTACAAAGACAACATATTTGATGTTCAAACTGATAAACATTTTTTTGTGTGCAAATAATCATTAACTTTAGAATTTGATGCCAGCAACACGTGACAAAGAAGTTGGGAAAGGTGGCAATAAATGCTGACAAAGTTGAGGAATGCTCATCAAACACTTATTTGGAACATCCCACAGGTGTGCAGGCTAATTGGGAACAGGTGGGTGCCATGATTGGGTATAAAAACAGCTTCCCAAAAAATGCTCAGTCTTTCACAAGAAAGGATGGGGCGAGGTACACCCCTTTGTCCACAACTGCGTGAGCAAATAATCAAACAGTTGAAGAACAACGTTTCTCAAGGTGCAATTGCAATAAATTTAGGGAGTTCAACATCTATGGTCCATAACATCATCAAAAGGTTCAGAGAATCTGGAGAAATCACTCCACAAAAGCGGCATGGCCGGAAACCAACATTGAATGACTGTGACCTTCGATCCCTCAGACGGCACTGTATCAAAAACCGACATCAATCTCTAAAGGATATCACCACATGGGCTCAGGAACACTTCAGAAAACCACTGTCACTAAATACAGTTTGTGGCTACATCTGTAAGTGCAAGTTAAAGCTCTATTATGCAAAGCGAAAGCCATTTATCAACAACATCCAGAAACGCCGCTGGCTTTTCTGGGCCCGAGATCATCTAAGATGGACTGATGCAAAGTGGAAAAGTGTTCTGTGGTCTGACGAGTCCACATTTCAAATTGTTTTGGGAAATATTCTACATCGTGTCATCCAGACCAAAGGGGAAGCGAACCATCCAGACTGTTGTCGACGCAAAGTTCAAAAGCCAGCATCTGTGATGGTATGGGGGTGCATTAGTGCCCAAGGCATGGGTAACTTACACATCTGTGAAGGCACCATTAATGCTGAAAGGTACATACTGGTTTTGGAACAACATATGCTGCCATCTAAGCGTCGTCTTTTTCATTGACGCACGCCCCTGCTTATTTCAGCAAGACAATGCCAAGCCACATTCAGCACGTGTTACAACAGCGGGGCTTATCTTACTTAGATTTCAGTTTTTGCTGTGTACTCTTCTCCGCTGTGAAATAAATCCGCCTTAGCATCTTTTTCCAGCAAATTCCGGTCTCATCACAATTATGTGACAATTGTTTTTTTGTCTTTTTTTAACTCGTCAGTGATTCCCTCCCCATTTCACTTTGGTCTGTTGTCTTTTTGGGACTCAGATGGAGTTGGTAAAATAGACAAAACTTGTTAGAAGGGGAAAAACACAGAAATGGCACGCACACAAAGCGCTAAGAAGTGACGAGTAGTGTCCTGTGTAGCAAGTGACGTGGAGGGCTCCGCCTCCCCTAAAATGCTGCGGCCTGTTTTTTGCCTGCAGTGGGAACACAAAATGAATTAATGAAGCATTCCTACACAGGGACATATTTGACTTGATCTATAAGTTCGTCAATCGAAAACTTTGTAAATAGCGAGGTTTGAAAATTGAGTATCAAAACTTAAGAAAATCCAAAACCAGTGAAGTAGGCAGGTTGTGTAAATTTGTAAACAAAAAAACGAATGCATTGATTTGTAAATCTCTTTTCAACTTGTATTCAATTGAATAGACTGCAAAGACAAGATACTTACCGTTCACACTGAGAAATTTAAAAATGTTTTCGCTAATAATTAATAAATAAGAATTTATTGGCAGCAAACCATTGCAAAAAAATTGCCACATGGGTATTTTTACCACTGTTTTACATGGCCTTTCCTTTTAACAACACTTAATAAACGTTTGGGAAGTGAGGAGACCCATTTTTTAAGCTTTCTCATTCTTGCTTGATGTACAGTTTAAGTTGTTCAACAGTCCGGCGTCTCCGTTGTGGTATTTTAGGCTTCATAATGCGCCACACATTTTCAATGGGAGACAGGGCTGGACTACAGGCAGGCCAGTCTACTACCTGCACTCTTTTACTACGAAGCCACGCTGTTGTAACATGTGGGCTTGGCCTTGTTTTGCTGAAATAAGCAGGGGCGTCCATGATAACGTTGCTTGGATGGCAACATATGTTCCTCCAAAATCTGTATGTACAGTACCTTTCAGCATTAATGGTGCCTTCACAGATGTGTATGTTCCCCATTCCTTGGGCACTAATACACCCCCATACCATCACAGATGCTGGCTTTTCAACTTTGCGCCTAAAACAAACCGGATGGTTCTTTTCCTCTTTCTTCCAGAGGACACAACGTCCACAGTTTCCAAAACAATTTGAAATGTGGGCTCGTCAGACCACAGAACAGTTTTGCACTTTGCATCTGTCCATCTTCGATGAGCTTGGGCCCAGCGAAACCAGTGACGTTTCTGGGTGTTGTTGATAAATGTCATAGTAGAGTTTAAACTTGCACTTACAGATGTTGCGAACCACTGTAGTTATTGACAGTGTTCCAAAGTGTTTCTGAGCCCATGTGGTGATATCCTTTACACACTGATGTCGCTTTTTTTGATGCAATACCGCCTGAGGGATCCAAGGTCAGGGGCATTCAATGTTGCTTTTCGGCCTTGCAGTGATATCTCCAGATTCTCTGAACCTTTTGATGATATTACAGATCGCAGATGGTGAAATCCCTAAATTCCTTGCAATAGCTGGTTGATAAATGTTCTTCAACTGTTGGACAATTTGCTCACACGTTTGTTGACAAAATGGTGACCCTCGCCCCGTCCTTGTCTGTGAATAACTGAGCATTTCACGGAAGCTGTTTTTATACCCAATCATGGCACCCACCTATTCCCTATTAGGCCTGTTCAACTGCGACATGTTCCAAATAAGTGTTTGACGAACTTTTTTGCCACTTGCGCCAGCTTTTTTGAAACATGTTGTCGCCATCAAATTCCAAATGAGCTAATATTTGCAAAAAAATAACAAAGTTCAAACATTAAGTATCTTGTCTTTGGAGTCTAATCAATTGAATATAGATTGAAAAGGATTTGCAAACATCACTGGTTTTGTGTTTTGTAAATGATAGTAGATTATTATTATTGGGGTGTTTCATTAACCATGCATGAGACCTTTTTAATACATCATTTGCAGACAGTTTGCTGGCTTGGAGCGTCAGTATTGGAAAACTGTGTCAAGTCACTTTCTGAAGCCAAGGACCTGAAGGTTTTGCTCCTGCACCATAAACAGTTGAGACATTTAGAGCAACATGGTAGGTCATTTTCCGTAAAAACTTGCTCTGCTCTTCTCTGGTGGTTTTTAACTGGAACATACGTATTTTTTCTAATGTAGTTCCACACACAAGCATGGGGGACAATGTCTTGTCCTCGCTCTCTGCCTTTACCGCCTGCAGTCGGACCACAGCTGAGGACCAGCCTGATCATTTGGACCTAGGTGATGCCTCTAACATACCCGCGCCACTCATGGACGAGGTCACTATTGAAGTCATTGCCGAGGTTGAAGTAGAAGAGCATGACGTAATCACGGGTGAAAATGGCCTCGAAGGAGCCGGAAGTGGCGTGACCGCAGAAGACACAGGCGCAGGTCTGGATGAGAGTGATGAGGAGAGAACTGATGGTCCAGGGAATATATTTCATGCACAGAGCTCTTCAGGGCCTCACGACTGCCCTGATTGTGAGAAGAAATTCAAGTTTGCGTCGTCCCTAACAGCCCACAGGGTCATCCACACCGGAGAGCGCCCCCACCGGTGCTGCGACTGCGGCCGCTGCTTCTCTTTCCGGCAGTCCCTCGACCGCCACAGAAGCACGCACAAAAGCGGACGCAGGTTTGACTGCGTTGTCTGCGGAGAGACTTTCCTGTCCTCGTCAGCTCGCGCCGAACACAAGCGGACCCACATGGCGGACGGCGCGCACGCGTGCAAAGTGTGCGGCAGGACATTCAACTGGGAGCTGGCGCTGGCGAGGCACCTGAAAACTCACGCCACGGACGTCAGTGCCAACAGCGCCACAGAGAACAGCGAACGCAGCGGCGGGGACGCGGACGTGCCGCCCGCCGACGTCGGCGATGCAGCAGACGTTCCGGGAGACGTCTCCCTGGTCAAAATCCGCACGAGTGGTCGCAAACGACGGCCCACCATGAAGATCCAAGTGATCAACTTGCAGAAACGCATGAGCAGGGGGAGGAAACAGGAAGTCACCAGGGAGTATCCTCCAGCCATGAAGCTTCTGCCCTTCAATTGGTGAGTTTATCACCTTTGTGTTACTCTAAATCAGTGGTTCTTAACCTTGTTGGAGGTACCGAACCCCACCAGTTTCATATGCGCATTCACCAAACCCTTCTTTAGTGGGGGGGAAAAAAAAAAAAAGTTCAAATTCAAGACAAAGTTACATGTTGTTTTTTTTTACTGGTGCACAAAATGAACCATGCATGAACATCACCTTGTTCAAAGAACAAAACCAACGCAGTGCATGAACTCACAGCAAATTACACACCTGCAAATCAGATGGAAAATTATGGGGAACATTGTTCGGGGGCATTCATAATACACCAATAGGGAGACATTTTTATTTACACGATGAGTCGGGTGTGTCTTGACCTCCGCGGCAGAGGCTTCGCCGAACCCCTGAGGCCGACTCACCGAACCCCTAGGGCAGGGGTAGGGAACCTATGGCTCTAGAGCCAGATGTGGCTCTTTTGATGACTGCATCTGGCTCTCAAATACATCTGAGCTGACATTACGTAACACAATTAGTAATGAATAAATCCGCCAGTAATCTGTGTTAAAAATAACGTTTAACATATAAAACATTCTTATGCATTTTAATCCATCCATCCGTTTTCAACCGCACCTGTTCAATAAGTCACATCAATGGTAAGAAGCCCATCCATCTATTCTCTACCGCTTGTCCCTTTTGGGGTCGCGGGGGTTGCTGGAGCCTATCTCAGCTGCATTTGGGCAGAAGACGATGTACACCCTGGGCAAGTCGCCACCTCATCACAGGGCAACACATACAAACAGACGACATTCACACTCACATTCACACACTAGGGCCAATTTAGTGTTGCCAAAGAAGTATTTTATTTATTATTGGTTAGCTTCAGAATAAAAATGATATAAAATATAGGACTTATACTCTAAAAATGTAGGTCTTACTTAAAAAATGCATGCATTTAGTTGTATTCAGTGTTAAAACATATGATACGGCTCTCACGGTAATACACTTTAAAAAATTTGGCTTTCATGGCTCTCTTAGCCCAAAAATTTCCCGACCCCTGCCCTAGGGTTCGATCAAACTCAGGTTAAGAACCACTGCTCTGAATGCTCAAAATACCTACTCATAATCAGTTGTAATTTAACCAATTCTAATTTCGAAAAGTTGTCTAACCTGTGACATTAAAGGCCCACTGAAATGAGATTTTCTTATTTAAACGGGGATATCAGGTCCATTCTATGTGTCATACTTGATCATTTCGCGATATTGCCATATTTTTGCTGAAAGGATTTAGTAGAGAACATCGACGATAAAGTTCGCAACTTTTGGTCGCTAATAAAAAAGCCTTGCCTTTACCGGAAGTAGCAGAAGATGTGGACATGACGTCACTGGTTGTAGGGCTCCTTACATCCTCACATTGTTTACAATCATAGCCAGCAGCAGCTAGAGCTATTCGGACCGAGAAAGCGACAATTTCCCCATTAATTTGAGCGAGGATGAAAGATTTGTGGATGAGGAAATTTAGAGGGAAGGACTAGAAAAAAAAAAAGGCGATTGCAGTGGGAGCGATTCAGATGTTTTTAGACACATTTACTAGGATAATTCTGGGAAATCCCTTATCTGCCTATTGTGTTGCTAGTGTTTTAGTGAGTTAAATAGTACCTGAAAGTCGGAGGGGTGTGGCCACCGGTGTGTTGACGCCAGAGTCTCTGAGGGAAGTCACGGCAGCTGCAGGAGGACGCTGGCTCCGCTGCTCTCCGGTAAGAGCCGACTTATTACCAGAATTTTCTCACCGAAAACTGCCGGTTGACATGTAGTAGGGATCCATGTTCACTTGACCGCTCTGATCCATAGTAAAGCTTCACCTCCGGGAATTTTAAACAAGGAAACACCGTGTGTTTGTGTGGCTAAAGGCTAAAAGCTTCCCACCTCCATCTTTCTACTTTGACTTCTCAATTATTAATTAAACAAATTGCAAAAGATTCAGCAACACAGATGTCTAGAATACCGTGTAATTATGCGATTAAAGCAGACTATTTATAGCTTGGATCAGGCTGGAAAATAAGTTCCGCTACAACCCGAGACGTCAAACACACGCATCATCATACAAGTCATCATACCGCAAGGTTTTCAACACGACACTTCGCGGGAAATTTAAAATTGCAGTTTAGTAAACTAAAAAGGCCGTATTGGCATGTGTTGCAATGTTAATATTTCATCATTTATATATAAACTATCAGGCTGCGTGGTCGGTAGTAGTGGGTTTCAGTAGGCCTTTAATAGCCGTTGTTGTAATTTTCAATAAGCCCACAAGATGGCAGTAACTAATGGGAGTATTGAGTAGTAGTATAAGCAATGAAGGCTGTGTTCTCTTTAAATAGGGCTGGGCGATATGGACGAAAAAGGATCTCTCGTTTAGAGATGTCGGATAATGGCTTTATTGACAAATATTCCAATATTGTCCAACTCTTAATTACTGATTCCGATACCGATATATATACAGTCGTGGAATGAACACATTATTAGGCCTAATTTTGTTGTGATGCCCCGCTGGATGCATTAAACAATGTAACAAGTTATAGAGAAAAATGCCAACATGGCACTGCCATATTTATTATTGAAGTCACCAAGTACATTATTATTTTTTAACATGCCTCAAAACAGCAGCTTGGAATTTGGGACATGCTCTCCCTGAGAACGCATGACGGGGTTGAGGTGGGCGGAGTTAGGGGGCGGGGTTTGTCAGGTAAGCGGTAGCTGGGGGTGTATATTGTAGCGTCCCGGAAGAGTTAGTGCTGCAAGGGGTTCTGGGTATTTGTTCTGTAGTGTTACGGTGCGGATGTTCTCCTGAAATGTGTTTGTCATTCTTGTTTGGTGTGGCTTCACAGTGTGGCGCACATTTGTAACTGTGTTAAAGTTGTTTATACGGCCACCCTCAGTGTGACATGTATGGCTGTTGATCAAGTATGCCTTGCATTCACTTGTGTGTGTGAAAAGCCGTAGATACTGTATTTTGTGACTGGGCCGGCACGCAAAGGAAGTGCCTTTTAAGGTTTATTGCCGCTCTGTACTACTCCCTACGCCCGTTTACAAAACAGTGTTTTAAAAAGTCATAAATTTTACTTTTTGAAACCGATACAGATTATTTCCGATATTACATTTTAATGCATTTATCAGCCGATAATATTGGCACTCCGATATTATCGGACGTCCCTAATTCTCCATATATTTTTACTTAAACTCGATATTTGATATATATCTTGATATATTTTCTAGTAAAAGAATAAATATGAAAATATAAATTTTTGAGGGAGATTCAGTGAAATTGAAGTGAATAACAACTGTACTGTAAACGGTCAGTGGCACTTTTATTACCCAGTTAGTCAAGATGGGTATTAAAGGCACAGAAACTAAACTGTTTAAGTTTCTACATACAATAAATAACATAGCAGTGCAAATAATACAAAATGTATGAAACTCAGATAAAAAATACATTTGCAGGCAGGCACTTTTTAGTTTCCAGTGAACGGTGTAATGGACTGTCACACACGTACGGTTCTGGTCAGCACCAAGTAAGTGACTTGACTCCATTCTGCGGCTATGGTCTTCTTCACTTCGGCGTACATTTTTGGAAGCATTTCTCGTGCGAAATATGGCAAGTCGAGAAGAGTTTTTGATTTGGGCTTACATGGTAAACAACCGAAAATTAATGTTTTATCTAGACGCATACATTTGTCCAAGCGTGAACAAGTAGACGCATTGTGGGTTACCTGGACGTGGTCTACATTGCTAAAAGAAAATCTATTGAAGACAACCCCTCTGCCATCTTCTACTAGTTTTTTAACATATATATATCTTCACTTCTCCGGCTCTTAGAGATGCGCGGTTTGCGGTCTCATCCGCGGATAAACCGCGTGTCAGACGGGTGACATGACGAAAAAATAGATTTTAATTAGATTCGGGCGGGTGGCGGTTGAACCATTCGTAAATAATTGATATACACGGTTCAGGGATCGGTATTCTTTACCATTCAAAGAGCCATGTAGGACCCGTGTCACAAAGCGAAGAAGACAATAGGAGACTCATACATTCTCTAGAATGACTGCCGGCAGTCACCCAGTTAATAAGTATTAGGGCGTGCTATGAAGCCATTGGCTTTGTTGCCTTCTACAGCATGTAAGATGTGCTTGTCAGTCCAGCAACATGTTGTGTGTGGCTTCCGTAGACACACGCACATGACTGCAAGGCATACTGGGTGACACAGAGTACACTAATGGTTGTGATATAAACAATTTTAACACTCTTGGTAATATGCGCCACGCTGTGAAGCCGCACCAAACAAGATTGACAAACACATTTCGGGAGAACATCCTGCCAGTAACACAACATAAACGCAACACAACAAATACCCAGAATCCTTTGTATCCATGACACGTCCTGACTATTTTATACACCCCGCTTGCAGCAAACCCCGCCGCCCGCCACCCCCCCCACCCGTAGTCGGTAAGTTGGGCGGGGTTGGGGGCGCGGGGGTGTAAAATAAATTCAGGCCTTGTCACGGAGTCAAAATAATGACTAAGTCAAATTAATGACTTAATGTAAATAAGCCATTTAACTGTCATTATTTTGACTTAGTAAATATTGACGTACTAAGAAAAAATTATGACTAAGTGAAATTAATGACTTACTGTAAATAAACGACAAAACAGTTAAAGTACCCATGATTGTAGCTATGACAAAACAGTCGTAGTTACCTGAGATACTAAGTATGTCATTATTTTGACTTAGTAAATATTGACTTACTAAGAGAAAATAATGACATACTTAGTATCTCAGGTAACTACGATTGTTTTGTGTTTTGTTTTTACTTTCCGGAAAAAATATCGAGATATACATATCGTATATTGCCACTCAGCATACGGAGCGGAAAACACGACCAAAAATTGTAGGCATTTTTAAGAGACGAAGCCGGCCTACTTCACCACAGTCTGTAGTCTATGGCCACCCCCCAGGCTGTGGTGAGGTGGAGACGTGATGGTGGAGTCCGTCCGCCTGTACCATGCGGGGCCCCCTTGGCCCTGGAGACACCACCTTAACTAAAAAAAATTCTGGGGGAAACAGTGGACTCATTATAGTAAACAACCAACCAATCCTGGATGTTCTTATATGTGCAAGCATGTCTTGGAAGGAGGAAGGGGAAGGGTTTAGTAGCCCATGAGAGGGAGTGGGGAGCGGGTGAGAACAAGAAACACAACAAATAAGCGGTGTATGGTCATTTTACATAAATTATATGGATATTACAATATTTAGTTAATTCATATCTTGTTTAAAAATACATCGATATATCTTACAAACTCAATATATATCGCCCAGCCCTACCTTCTGCAGTACTAGATGAATATGTATGGGTTTTATGATTTTATTGTCTTTAAACAGTTCCGAGCACTCGTACGGATCACCGTCGGTCTCTTCGAAGGATGCTGAAGAAAGTAAGTGTTAATTTATACTGTACAGTTTCATATTTAAGAGGTTCTGTTACACTGACAAAGTACATCTCCACAATAATGCTAAAAATAACATTGCCATGTTGTGATTAACACTATTTAGCCACACTTTTTACTACAGATCGACCGATTTATTTTTTGAAGTTATTTTTTATACAACAACATCAGCAGATACTTGTATATTATGTGTATATATTGTGTTTATTAATGGTAAATGGGTTATACTCGTATAGCGCTTTTCTACCTTCAAGGTACTCAAAGCGCTTTGATACTATTTCCACGTTCACCCATGATTAACGTGGACCCCGACTTAAACAAGTTGAAAAACTTATTCGGATGTTACCATTTAGTGGTCAATTGTACGGAATATGTACTGTACTGTGCAATCTACTAATAAAAGTATCAATCAATCAATCAATCACACACTGATGGCGGGAGCTGCCATGCAAGGCGCTAACCACGTCCCAACGGACGTGACGAGGTTGGCAGAAGGTTGGGATTGAACCGGCACCCTCAGGTTGCTGGCACGACCACTCTCCCAACCGCTCCATGTCGCCCCCATTATTGAAAAAATACGAGCGGTGTAATGAAGTAGATAAATAATAAGAACGGCTCAATCAGTCGCCCTCCCTGCTTGGCACTCAGCATTAAGGGTTGGAATTGGGGGTTTAATCACCAAAAATGATTCCTTTGATCACCTCCCAGGGAGTGATCAAAGGTGATGGGTGAGAATAATTTCACCACACTGTGTGTGTGTGTGTGTGTGTGTGTGTGTGTGTGTGTGACAATTATGGGTACTTGTGTGAATGCGTGGGTTCCCTCCGGGTACTCCGGCTTCCTCCCACCTCCAAAGACATGCACCTGGGGATAGGTTGATTGGCAACACTAAATTGGCCCTAGTGTGTGAATGTGAGTGTGAATGTTGTCTGTCTATCTGTGTTGGCCCTGCGATGAGGTGGCGACTTGTCCAGGGTGTACCCCGCCTTCTGCCCGATTGTAGCTGAGATAGGCGCCAGCGCCCCCCGCGACCCCGAAAGGGAATAAGCGGTAGAAAATGGATGGATGGATGGATGTGGGAATATGTTGACAAATATGGAATGAATTTGTAAGTAAAGAAGAGCACGCAGCAGCTCACACATTCTCATACTTTCTGTAACATCCAGGGAGAAATGATGTCAGCCATCTTGACAAATGCCTCAACTATAATCTGCCTGAATCTCCAGAATTGTTTTTATTTAAAAGTTGGCAATATTTCAGAAACATTGCAATGTATTAAATCCATAAAGTGTTATGTAATGATATGAAATAGATAGATAGATAGATAGATAGTACTTTATTGATTGCTTCAGGAGTGTTCCTTCATAGTCTGGGAGCTGGGTGAAGTTTAATTAACATGGAAGGTACAAAAGGTTGGAGGTTAGTGAGGTGTAGTACCACTCAGACTTTACACAAAACAGCCATTCTTACGTTCTGGAAGTGGTGGATGTGATAGGGGGCGCCACCCAAAAAAAACCCAAAATTGGATTTAATTAACATGAAATGTTCAAGTTTCATTTCTGTGCCAAATGTTTATGAGCACCCCACTTAATCCAAATCTGCAACGTAAGAATGGAATTTCTGGTGGAATGATCACTTAAGAACGACGTTAATTAGCGTTAATTAAGGTTTTAATTAACATGAAAGGTACACGAACCAAATCAGAAATGTAGAGGGTGGTTACCTGGTTTAGAATCAATAGGGTAAGAATGACAATTGTGGTGGAAAGGTTACATAAGAACAGGTCAAAGGTCACAAATTAAGTCAAACACTAATTGAAATTCAATCCACCATATTGAATTTGGTCTTAAAATAAAGGCAGCGTAAAGAAGTACCACTCTGATGCCAACAAATCTCAGATTGTTACTTCTAACCAGAGGTGGGTAGAGTAGCCAGAAATTGTACTCAAGTAAGAGTACTGTTACTTTAGAGATTTATTACTCAAGTAAAAGTAAGGAGTAGTCACCCAAATATTTACTTGAGTAAAAGTAAAAAGTATGTTGTGAAAAAACTACTCAAGTACTGAGTAACTGATGAGTAACCTGTTCGTTTAATGATTACGGCAACAAATAATGGACAAAAACATAAAAATAGTAATGAGCAAATTCAGAGCCAGGAATATCTCTTAAGCAACTAAAACAATAATATATATTAAATAATACATTCAAAGAAAAAAGAAAAAGGCAAATTGAGCCACACTAACTTAACAGCACCATAGGCTCAGTAGGCATTGATTGATTGATTGATTGATTGAAACTTGTATCAGTAGATTGTACATATTCCCTACAATTGACCACTAAATGGTAACACCCCAATATGTTTTTCAACGTTAATCAATTACTTAATAAATGACCAAGTCGAGGTGATCTACCTTATATATACATATACATACACATATATCATATATATATATATACTATATATATATATATATATATATATATATATATATATATATATATATATATATATATATATATATATATATACATTTATATATACATTTATATATACAGTATATAATTTATATTTATTTATTTTGCTGTTTTTGTTGACTCGTTAAAGGTGTTTTAATGAATATACATGCATGTTTAACACAGATTCCTATCTTTCATGAAGACAAGAATATAAGTTGGTGTATTACCTGATTCTGATGACTTGGATTGATTGGAATCAGACAGTATAGTGCTGATAACATCCACGTTTTCAAATGGAGGAGAAAAAAAGTTCATCCTTCCTGTCTAATACATCATGAAAGTCGTTGGTTTTTGGCATCTTATTCGTTCAGCTTCCATATTCGTTTTTATACACTTTACAAAAAAATACATTGGCGGCAAACTCCGTAGCTTACTAGTTTGTTTGCGCTGGCTTTCGGAGACTCTTATTTTGTTAGCGCAGGCGCGATGGAGCAGCACTTTTTTATTGAAGACAGGAACTGTGCGATCAGTCTTTAAGGCTTTTGACGGAAAGTACGGTTGAAATAAAAAGTGTCTTTTTTCCTTGACACTTTTGATTGATTGATTGAAACTTTTATTAGTTGATTGCACAGTACAGTACATATTCCGTACAATTGACCACTAAATGGTAACACCCGAATACGTTTTTCAACTTTTTTTAGGTTGTATTTGACGTGTGACGGTCACGTGAACGCCTGGCTTTGTTTGATTGGTCCAACGTCACCAGTGACTGCATGTGATTAGTGAAACACAGGCATGCGTAGATCCTACTTTGAATGTGTGTCTGACAAAATCAAAACAAACAAAGCGTGCATTAACAGATTTATTTAAAAAAAAGTAGCGAGTAGCGAGCTGAATGTAGATAAATGTAGCGGAGTAAAAGTAGCGTTTCTTCTCTATAAATATATTCAAGTAAAAGTATATGCCCTTTGAGACACTAGTGATTTAGGGCTATATAAGTAAACATTGATTGATTGAAAAGTATGTTGCATAAAAACTACTCTTAGAAGTACAATTTATCCCAAAAGTTACTCAAGTAGATGTAACGGAGTAAATGTAGCTCGTTACTACCCACCTCTGCTTCTAACTGGGTCAAATTTGAGAAAAACCTATAAAAAATGCACCTAATTGGCCTCTTGACTAATTATCTTTTTGATTAACATGTAAGGTACAACTACAAAACCAGTGGGGATTTGTAGGCTGTGGTCATCTGAATATAAATCAGAATGGAAATTAAGGTGGGAAGGTAACTTAAGAATAGGTCAAAGGTCATATCATGTCTAATCATCCCTAATTAACATTTTAATAAATTTGAAAGATGCACGTTTAAACCAACACGGATATTGTTTAGAATGGTGTTATGATTCAGATTGTTGTGTAAAGACAACTGAACAATGTCAGCCAGGTTATACAGCACACGGTGAAATAATGTACACCATGTGTGTCAAACTCTGGCCCGCGGGCCAAATTTGGCCGGCCGTGTAATTTAATTTGGCCCTTGAGGCAATATCAAATGAACATTATAGCTGGCCCGCCGTTATTACACAGCAGCGGTGCCGCTGTAACACCGCAATTTCTCACACTTGCCAGTCCGCCCGACGTTCAGTGCCCCTCCCGAAAATCTCCCGGGGCAAGCATTCTCCCGATTTCCACCCAGACAACAATATTGAGGGCGTGCCTTAAAGGCTCTGCCTTATTTTCTCTCTACAGCCTGTCGTCACGTCCGCATTTCCTCCATACAAACAGCATGCAGGCCCATTCGCATAATATATGCGGCTATTACACACACATAAGTGAATGCAAGGCATACTTGGTCAACAGCCATACAGGTCACACTGAGGGTGGCCGTATAAACAACTTTAACACTGTTACAAATATGCGCCACACTGTGAACTCACACCAAACAAGAATGACAAAAACATTTTGGGAGAACATCTGCACTGTAACATAACTTAAACACAACAGAACAAATACACAGAACCCCTTGCAGCACTAACTCTTTTGGGACGTTACAACATATTTTGATATTTACCTCAGAAGGCTGCAAATAAAAAAGAGGCATTACATTTGTATGTCAATTTTATATGAAATGCCATTCATATTTTTTAATTTTTATTATTATTATTATTATTTGAAACTCGATTTTGCATGTCACTATCAAGTTACTGTATATAGGCCTCGCTTGTTCGATGTTCAATGCAAAACTTGTTTGGGTCCCTATTGGTTAATTTGTTCAACCTTGGCCCGCGGCTTGGTTCAGTTTTAAATTTTGGCCCACCCTTTATTTGAGTTTGACACCCCTGATGTACACTATCTGATTTATTGTCCACCTTGCCTCACAAACAATGGCTCATGTACTGCAGTCATTTGGCACATCAGCGCTTAGACTACAAAGACACTAAAATCATATGAATCCAACATATTGAAATTTTAACTCCCAAATGAGTGTATATAAAAAAGGTGCATATTAACACCACAGTAATTAAATATATCGGATTCATTAGGACTGTCTGTCAGGAAAATTTAAATTCCAGCAGCAGTGTACAGAATTGATATCGAATTTAAAATGTAAAAAGGTAAATAATGGGGGTATGGAGAAATGGAGTAGATTAGTTATTTTTATGTAGGAGATGTTCTATATTTTGAAATGCAAATGTTGATGCTCCTTATAGACACACATAATAAAGGTGTTTGATGTTTTTTTGATAAATGGGTTATAAATGGGTTGTACTTGTATAGCGCTTTTCTACCTTCAAGGTACTCAAAGCGCTTTGACACTACTTCCACATTTACCCATTCACACACACATTCACGCACTGATGGAGGGAGATGCCATGCAAGGCGCCAACCAGCACCCATCAGGAGCAAGGGTGAAGTGTCTTGCTCAGGACACAACGGACGTGACGAGGTTGGTTCTAGGTGGGATTTGAACCAGTGACCCTCGGGTTGCGCACGGCCACTCTTCCACTGCGCCACGCCGTCCCTTATGATAAATTAAAACACAACATCAAACCTTGTCATTACTGGTCCCACCTTTCCTAAAAAAAATAATGTTCAAAAAACAACTTAAAGCCTTGTCCAGATGTTTACGGACATATATCTTTAAATAAATTTTACTGCAAATTAATATTGACTCCAAATATTGGTTATCGGCCTCTTTGACTATTAATAATCCGTGTTAAAACCATATCGGTCGATCTCTACTTGTTACACCAGTATCGTTCACATTATATACATTATTGCTAACACACCTTTGTATAATACTGTTTAGTGCTGTTCTACTAGACCAGGGGTCGGCAACCCAAAATGTTGAAAAAGCCATATTGGACCAAAAATACAAAAACAAATCTGTTTGGAGACACAAATAATTAAAAGCCATATTGCATACAGATAGTGTGTCATGAGATATACATTGAATTAAGAGGACTTACAGGAAACTAAATGAGCTCAAATATAGCTACAAATGAGGCATAATGATGCAATATGTACATACAACTAGCCTAAATAGCATGTTAGCACAGATTAGCTTGTAGTCATGCAGTGACCAAATATGTCTGATTAGCACTCCACATAAGTCAATAACATCAACACAACTCACCTTTGTGCATTCATGCACAACATTATAAGTTTGGTGGACAAAATGAGACGGAAAAAGAAGTGGCATAAAACACGTCTTAGAAAGTCGGAGAAATTAATGCATGTAAACAAACTACGGTGAGTTCAAGGACTGTCAAAATTAGTAGGACAAAACGGGGCTTATCAAATCAAATCAACTTTATTTATAAAGCACATTTAAAATTTACCACAGGGGTAGCCAAAGGGCTGTACAATGGACAGGTTAAAAGATAATACGAGGACCGAGCAAACAGCACAACACAAACGGAACATGATTAAAAATAAATAAATAAAACATAAAAACCGGTTCACAGCAGGTGTATAATGGGGCGCCATTGCAGGATGGATATAACTTAGTGTTAAAAGCCAAGGAATAAAAGTATGTTTTTAAGAGAGATTTAAAAACAGTAAGAGAGGAGGATAGTTTAACACTCAGAGGTAGGTCGTTCCAGTGCTTGGGAGCAGCAGCAGCGAAAGCTCTGTCACCTCTAAGCTTCAGCCTTGTGTCAGGGACCATCAGTAGCAGCTGATCAGCTCATCTTAGGGATCAAATGGGGCAGTAAGGCTGAAGGAGGTTCGGAGAGAAATGTTGGCGCGAGGTTGTTTAGACATTTAAAAGCAAATATTCGAATCAGTGAAGCATGTTTAATATAAACAGTGTGCTTTATAACAATTAGGGAGGTTTGTGTCATGTTTGTCCTCCTACAGAAACTATATTAATACAAAAAAAATATTTTTTATATATTTTTTCTCTCATCTTTTTCCATTTTTCATACATTTTTGAAAAAGCTCCAGAGAGCCACTAGGGCGGCGCTAAAGAGCCGTATGCGGCTCCAGAGCCGCGGGTTGCCGACCCCTGTACTAGACATTTTGTTAAGTAAATAGCTATCTGATAGAGCCTAAGTATTGCTGAAAAATAATTTGATACAGTGTTTGTTTCATTTCATGATGTTGTTATTGCATTCTGCAGATCATTCCGTATTGTTGTCAAGTATTACAAAACCCAAAACCGGTGAAGTTGGCAACGTTTTGTAAATGGTAGATACAAATATAATACAATGATTTGCATATCCTTGTAACTTATATTCAATAAAATACACTGCAAAGACAAGATATTTAACGTTCGAACTGGTAAACTTGATTTTTTTCAAAAATAAGCTCATTTGGAATTTGATGCCTGCAACATGTTTTTTAAAAAAAAGCTGGCACAGGTGGCAAAAAAGACTGAGAAAGTTGAAGAATGCTCATCAAACACTTATTTGGAACATCCCATAGGTGAACAGGTTAATTTGGAATAGGTGGTGCCATGATTGGGTATAAAAGCAGCTTCCATGAAATGCTCAGTCATTCACGAACAAGGACGGGGCGAGGGTCACCACTTTGTCAACAAATGCGGGAGTAAATTGTCCAACAGTTTAAGAACAACATTTCTCAACCAGCATCAGGAATTTAGGGATTTCACCATCTACGGTGTGTAATATCATCCATCAAAAGGTTCAGAGAATCTGGAGCAATCACTGCTGCATCAAAAAGCGACATCAGTGTGTAAAGGATCTCACCACATGGGCTCAGGAACGATTAAGTAAACCACTGTCAGTAACTACAGTTGATCGCTACATCTGTAGGTGCAAGTTAAACCTCTACTTTACAAAGCCAAAGCCATTTATCAACAACATCCAGAAACGCCGCCGGCTTCTCTGGGGCCGATATCATCTAAGATGGTCTAATGCAAATTGGAAAAGTGTTCTGTGGTCTGACGAGTCAACATTTAAAAAAAATGTTTGGAAAATGTGGACGTTGTGTCCTCCGGACCAAAGAGGAAAAGAACCATCAGGACTGTTGTAGTTGCAAAGTTTAAAAGCCAGCATCTGTGATGGTATGGGGGTGTATTAGTGCCCAAGGCATGGGTAACCTACACATCCGTGAAGACACCATGTGAACGACTTTTGCCGTCGTCGCTCAGGTTCCACTGACCACCCAGGAAGGACATCTCTTTTGCAGGTTTGACTTCTTTATTTTTCAATAAAGCTTTAGTGTAGGTCAGGTCGCTTTTCAGCTCCTTCCTCCACTGCTCGTTCACGGTCTGCTTTTCAGCCCCTGTCGTCGTCGTCCTCGTCTGCTCTTTGGTGCTCTTGCTTCTCAGTCGCTGCTGCCGGCTCTCCTACTCCTTCCTCCCAGATCTCTCCTCCTTCTCCCCTTTTATACACTGTGAGGAGATAAGTTGATTGTTTCCCGATGTGCGAGCCACGCACCTGATCTCGCTCGTAGCGTCGCTCCCGGCACGCCCCGCCTCTCCGCTCGGTCGTCGTCTCCGCCTTCTTGCCGCCATCTTGGGCCGGGCTCCAGCTCATTCGCCGGCTCCGCCTCTCCACACACCATTAATGCTGAAAGGTACATACAGGTTTTGAAACAACATATGTTGCCATCCAAGCAACATTATCATGGACGCCCCTGCTCATTTCAGCAAGACAATGCCAAGACACGTGTTACAATAGCGTGGCTTCGTAGTAAAAGAGTGCGGTTACTAGACTGGCCTGCCTGTAGTCCAGACCTGTCTCCCGTTGAAAATGTGTGGTGCATTATGGAGCCTAAAATACTACAACGGAGACCCCAGACTGTTGAACAACTTAAGCTGTACATCAAGCAAAAATGTGTCTCCTCGGTTCCCATACATTTACTGAGTGTTGTTAAAAGGAAAGGCCATGTAACACAGTGGTTAAAATGCAAATTTTTTTGCAATGTGTTGCTGCCGTTAAATTCTAAGTTCATGATTATTTGCAAAAAATAACAAAGTTTACCAGTTCGTACATTAAATATCTTGTGTTTGCAGTCTATTCAATTGAATATAAGTTGAAAAGGATTTGCAAATCATTGTTTTCTGTTTTTATTTACCATTTATACAACGTGCAAACGTCACTGCTTTTGGGGTTTGTATTAAAGTATTAACAGTATCTTCAGGTTCTTGTAGCAGTATTTCCGTAGCCTTCTTAAATTGGTATAATACTGTATGTGTTTCTGTCAGGTTTGGACGCAGGTGGCACTTCTGCCACTTTCTCCTGTCCCGAAGATGAGCTGCAACGCCACATGGAGAGCGTTCACTCTGCGGACGAAGAGGGCCGCTTTAACTGCAGAGACTGTGCAAAGGCCTTCAAGTTCCTCTCCTTGCTAAAAGCCCACCAGCGCATCCACACAGGTGAGCAGCCCTTCCTGTGTGTTCAGTGCGGGCGGCGCTTCTCCTTCAAGCAGTCGTTGGAGAGACACAAGCAGACGCACGCGCCCGGGCGCACCTACGATTGTCCGGTCTGCGGGGAGTTCTTCAAGTCCCCGGTGGCGCAGCGCTCGCACATGAGTATTCACATGGAGAACGGGGAGTTTGTGTGCACCGAGTGCGGCCGCAAGTTCACCTGGAAGTCGGCGCTGGTGAGGCACCTGAAGACTCACGGCGAGGACGACAACAAGGAGGAGGCCTCGCTGAAGTGCCCTCGCTGCGAGCTGAGCTTTAGCTGCGCCAGCTACCTCAACCGACACCTTCAGACCCACCGGGAGGAGAGGGGGCACGTCTGCAACTGCGGCAAGAGCTTCGCCTACCGGGCGGCACTCACGGCCCACCAGCGCATCCACCAGAAAGAGAGACCTCACGTGTGCTCGCAGTGCGGCAAGAGCTTCCTCTTTAAGGGCGGCCTGCTGAACCACATGAAGATCCACTCGGAGGAGATGCCATTCATGTGCTCGTACTGCGGCAAATGCTTCAAGAGGGAGCGCAACATGAAGAAGCACGAGCGCTGCCACACCCGAGAGAACGTCTTCAGCTGCTCTCAATGCGACAAGAGCTTTGTGTACAAGGCCACGCTCACCAGACACGAGCTGACGCACTCGGGCGAGAGGCCGTACCTCTGCTCCGATTGCGGCAAGGGCTTCTTCTCCCACGCCGAGCTGCTCAAGCACGAGCGTTTCCACACGGGCCACAAGCCCTTCCGCTGCCCGCACTGCGACAAAAGCTTCACGCAGTCCTGCTACCTGACCATCCACCTGCGCTACCACACAGGCGCCAGGCCCTACTCCTGCGGCGAGTGCGACAAGAGCTTTCTCAGCGCCAACCGCCTGAAGAGACACAAGCAGACGCACACAGGGGAGAAGCCTTTCGCCTGTGTGCAGTGTGGGAAAGGCTTCAGGCAGTCCTACCACCTCAAGATGCATCAGCGCACGCACATCAAGATCACGTGAAGACCATCCAACTCCAAATTGGTTCAAATGTGGCCCGGGAGCCATTTGCAACACGCAACTTATTTTTAACGGCCTGCGGCGTGTTCTATAAATACCGTTACAAAAGACTACACATAAAAAAGTGGAACTTAAGAGCAAACAGGTGAATTGTAACGAGAAAAAGTTGCAATTTCGACTCTAATAACCCATAGACCATTTTTTTCCTTTAAAATTGTCATTGCTCAAAAAAAATATATATATATATATAATAATGGATTAGATTTTTTTATCGCGCTTTTCTATTACAAACCCCATTTCCACATATGAGTTGGGAAATTGTGTTAGATGTAAATATAAACGGAATACATCCATCCATCCATTTCTACCGCTTATTCCCTTTTGGGGTTGCGGGGGACGCTGGCGCCTATCTCAGCTACAATCGGGCAGAAGGCGGGGTACACCCTGAACAAGTCGCCACCTCATCGCAGGGCCAACACAGATAGACAGACAACATTCACGCTCACATTCACACACTAGGGCCAATTTAGTGTTGCCAATCAACCTATCCCCAGGTGGATGTCTTTGGAAGTGGGAGGAAGCCGGAGTACCCAGAGGGAACCCACGCATTCACGGGGAGGACAGGCAAACTCCACACAGAAAGATCCCGAGCCTGGATTTGAACCCAGGACTGCAGGACCTTCGTATTGTGAGGCAGACGCACTAACCCCTCTTCCATCGTGAAGCCAAACAGAATACAATGATTTGCAAATCCTTTTCAACCCATGTTCAATTGAATGCACTACAAAGACAACATATTTGATGTTCAAACTCATAAACTTTATTTTATTTTTTTGCAAATAATAGTTAACTTAGAATTTCATGGCTGCAACACGTGCCAAAGTAGTTGAGAAAGGGCATGTTCACCACTGTGTTGTATCACCTTTTCTTTTAACAACACTCAATAAACGTTTGGCAACTGAGGAAACTAATTGTTGAACCTTTGAAAGTGGAATTCTTTCCCATTTTTGTTATATGTAGAGCTTCAGTCGTTCAACAGTCCGGGGTCTCCGCTGTTGTATTTTATGCTTCATAATGCGCCACACATTTTCGATGGGAGACAGGTCTGGACTGCAGGCGGGCCAGGAAAGTACCCGCACTCTTATTTTACGAAGCCACGCTGTTGTAACACGTGCTGAATGTGGCTTGGCATTGTCTTGCTGAAATAAGCAGAGGCGTTCATGAAAAAGACGACGCTTAGATGGCAGCATATGTTGTTCCAAAACCTGTATGTACCTTTCAGCATTAATGGTAGTACCTTCACAGATGTGTAAGTTACCCATGCCTTGGGCACTAATGCACCCCCATACCATCACAGATGCTGGCTTTTGAACTTTGCGTCGATAACAGTCTGGATGCTTCCCTTCCCCTTTGGTCCGGATGACACGATGTCGAATATTTCCAAAAACAGTTTGAAATGTGGACTCGCCAGACCACAGAACACTTTTGCACTTTGCATCAGTCCATCTTAGATGATCTCGGCCCCAGAGAAGCCGGCGGCGTTTCTGGATGTTGTTGATAAATGGCTTTCGCTTTGCACAGTAGAGCTTTAACTTGCACTTACAGATGTTGCGACAAACTGTATTTAGTGACAGTGGTTTTCTGAAGTGTTCCTAAGCCCATGTGGTGATATCCTTTAGAGATTGATGTCAGTTTTTGATACAGTGCCGTCTGAGGAATCGAAGGTCACGATCATTCAATGTTGGTTTCCGGCCATGCCGCTTACGTGGAGTGATTTCTCCAGATTCTCTGAACCTTTTGATGTTATTATGGATCTTAGATGTTGAAATCCCTAAATGTCTTGCAATTGCACTTTGAGAAACGTTGTTCTTAAACTGTTTGACTATTTGCTCACGCAGTTGTGGACAACGGGGTGTACCTCGCCCCATACTTTCTTGTGAAAGACTGAGAATTTTTTGGGAAGCTGTTTTTATACCCAATCATGGCACCCACCTGTTCCCAATTAGCCTGCACACCTGTGGGATGTTCCAAATAAGTGGTTGATGAGCATTCCTCAACTTTATCAGTATTTATTGCCACCTTTCCCAACTTCTTTGTAACATGTTGCTGGCATCAAATTCTAAAGTTAATGATTATTCGCAAAAAAAATGTTTACCAGTTTGAACATCAAATTTGTTGTTTTTGTAGCATACTCAACTTTGTAGCATACGGGTTGAAAATGATTTGCTATTCATTGTATTCCGTTTATATTTACATCTAACAGAATTTCCCAACTCAAATGGAAACAGGGTTTGTATTAGATACTCAAAACGCTCACAGAGAAGTGGGAACCCATCACTCATTCACACCTGGTGGTGGTAAGCTACATTTGTAGCCACAGCTGCCCTGGGGTAGACTGATGGAAGCGAGGCTGCCAGTTTGCGCCCATGGCCCCTCATTCATTCACCGCTGTGAGCGGCAACAGGGGAAAGGGTGAAGTGTCCTGCCCAAGGACACGACTGCAGCGATTTGGATGTAAAGAGGCGGCCAGCGCACTTGGAACCCTCAGGTTTCTGACACGGCCGCTGTACCCACTACGCCATACGGCCCCTGAATAATAATAATGAATAAAAATCAATGTTGTTATAATTTGATAACCTATTAAAGGCTCCAATTACTTCATATCCACTTTGAAATATTTTTTAGGAAAAAATGCATGTTTTGTGTGTTTTCCAAATAAAAACTAAGTGGTTTTTTTAACAAAAAGGGCATAAAACATAAAACCCCATAGAAAAATAATTCTAAACGTATAATCTACAGATAGATCTTAGGTTGATCTATAGACGTAAGCGTTAATTGTTAAAAAAAATAAAAATTATATGACTAATTTTTAACACCTAAGTGGGACCAGTTTGGACTCCTGAGAATATTTTGTTATACTGTCCTCACTTAAAAAATGACTCAAATGAATTATTGATCTACCCAAGCCACCAAATACTTCACATAAAATATTCCACTTTGAAACGTTCTTCGGGGATAATATTACATATTTTGTTTTTTGCCACACAAAAAAAAACAAGTTTCTTTGAAAAAGGGCATGAAACAAACCGTAAAAACGTACAATCGACAGATAGATCTGAAGTTGATGTAGAGATTTAAGCGTTGATAATAAAAAAAATTAAGAAAAGTAATGTATGACTTGTTTTTAAGACCTTTTATTAGTTGGACTCTTTTGGATCCCTTAGAACAGTGGTCCCCAACCACCGGGCCGCAGAATAATTTTTTATTCACTTTTATTAAAAAAAAAAAAAAAAACTTTTTTTTTTTTTTAATTAAATGAACATAAAAAACACAATATACACTTACAATTAGTGCACCAACCACAAAAACCTCCCTTTTTCATGAAAAAAACCTCCCTTTTTCATGACAAAGAAAAAAAAATGGATTGAAATACCAGGCGGTCTCTGAATACTACATTTTTGGGGGAGAGTGTGTCCATGGTGCTGACGACAGAGCACCAACAGACGGGGGCGTGGCAGTGCTGATGGCGAAACACAGCTGGCAGGTGATTAGATTTCCCAGGTGGTACGAGTTGTCTTCAACAGTAGCAGTCGGTAACAGGAGGAGGATTGGTGAGACTGAAAAGTCTGTAGAAAGCTTTGCATAAAAACACATACGATCATTAAAAAGCTTGTTAACCCTGCACGTTGGACTCCTGTACCGTGTCTCACAGTGGGACTGTTAGGAAGCGACTTCCGCATACATGTTCACTGCCATCTTGTGATTAAAGTGAGTGAATCAGATCAATGACCCTTGAAAGTACTCTTTGAAACTATAGCACAGCATATGACATAATCCAAACAACAATCCCGAATCATGGTGCAAAAAAACCCCTAAAGGTCACACATAACACAACCTGCTCTCTGATTTTTGTGGATAATTAAAAAAAACGTCCAACACTACAAATAATTCCCAATTACACCCATTTAAATCCATTAGTGCATGAATTGGAAAATGTAAAACACTCTCTACTTATGATCCGTATTTGGCGAATTTTAATTGCTTGATATTTCTGGTTGATTACAAAACTTTTTAAGGAGGCTGTCACAGAAATAAACATATATACGTGTGTGTGTTTTTCTGTACTATATATATATATATATAAGCGGTAGAAAATGGATGGATATATATATATATATATACTGTATATATATATAGATGTATATAGTTATACATCTATATATATATATATGTGTATATGGTTATACATATATATATATGTGTATATATATGTGTGTATGTATATATATATGCATGTGTATATATGTATATACATATGTATGTGTATATGTATGTATATATATATGTTTGTATGTATATATATATATATATATATTAGTATATTTATGTATGTATATATGTATACATATATACACTTTTATAAGTGTATGTAATATGTATTTATACATATATGTATATATATATTCACATTTTTATATACGTGTGTTTATATGTATGTATATATTTATATGTATATACATATATTTGTGTGTATGTATATATATATATATATATATAATACATTTATATGTATAAAATACATTCTAATGTATAATACATGTGTGTATATAAATGTGTATAAATATATATATATATATATATATACATATATATTTGTATATGCATGCTTACTTTTATAGCCTTACAGACATCACACACCGAACGATTTAGTAAGTAACAATTAGCTTTTTCTTATTACTTTGTGAATTTCTGCTCCATATTTTTTAAATTTTCAGTGTCGTTATTTTAGACACTCGTAAACTTGTTAGCATATTAGCTAATGCTAACGACGCTAGCTTGACTACATTACAATAGCGCATGGAAACACTCCTACAGACATCACACATCATTTAGTAAGAAGAATGTTAGCTTTTTCTTACATTTTCAGTGACGTTTTTCTCGACCTATGTTTTTACTTTTCAATCTAGCAGACATTTTAGGTATATTTTCAGAAAGTATCAGATCGGTATAGCCGATAGCCTGAATTTTACTTGGTAAATTGCTTATTTAAATGTTGTATCAAACAATTGGAGCTCAAATAACTCAGATGTCTTTATAAATCAGATTTTATTGAAGAGTGATTCAAGATTACAAGAGAAAATGCATCAGTATGTTTTATAAAGGTCAGCATCGGCACAGACAGAGACAATCACACTTGACAACCGGAGAAACATTTGTTAACGGCTTGATTTGAGAAAAAAAAATGGCAGTTTTGTGTAGTTAGGTACTGAGGTGCCATGGGAACTACTAACTTACACGGCTATGTGCAGCGTAATGGGGCAGTGGTCACTCCCCATGGCCTTGTTGCGGATCTTGCTGTCGCACAGCGCCGGCAGCAGAGAGGACGACAGCACGAAGTAATCCAGCCGCCAGCCCACGTTCTTGGCCCTGGAATTCATCATGTAGGTCCAGAAGGTGTAGGCGTTGGCCTGCTCGGGGTAGAGCTCGCGGAAGCTGTCGGCGAAGCCCGCCTCTAGCAGCTGGCCGAAGCCCTCGCGCTCCTCCGGGGTGAAGCCGGCGCTCTTCTTGTTCCCCTTGGGGTTCTTCAGGTCGATTTCCTGGTGGGCCACGTTGAGGTCGCCGCACAGCACCAGGGGCTTCTGCATGTCCAGCTCGCTCAGGTACGAGCGGAAGTCCGCGTCCCAGGTTTTGCGGTAGTCTAGGCGCACTAGGCCCCTGCTGGCGTTGGGCACGTAGGCGGTCACCAGATAGAAGGTGGGGAACTCGGCGGTGATGACGCGGCCCTCCTTGTCGTGTTCTTCTTTGCCTGGGTGATGGGAGCACAAGGTGTGTGTGTTACAGGTGAAATTCAAAATACTAATACTTGCACAAAGTGCATCCGGCAGTGGAGGCTCCTCTATGGGGTCTTGGGGAACTAGGAGGTTAACCCCTTTAATGTAACCCCAGATGGCCCTTGGCAAAGGCCTAGTACCTGACTGCCCCCTAGCCAGGGATACGGTGAATACCTCAACGGCGGAGCAGTCGGGAGACGGTAGATTTTAAGAACTACCACAACGGCTGCAGCAGATAAGGGTCCCCAGTTGTCTTGGATTCTATGCCATTGGACCCTGACCCGATTCTGTCAAGGATCGTGTGGTGACTGTGTGCACCAGTCTCCCCACTTAAAACGAAGTTACGCAAAAGCATTCTCCATGAAGGGAAACACCCTCACCAAGAGGATCGTCATACTCGTTCGAGTGATATAATAAATAAAATCAGAGCTCCACCTGTAATTCAACTGTGGTACGTGTGCCACTAGTGGTCCGCCAAAGAATCGCTTAATTAGATGTATATACCACGGGTGTTAAACGTACGTCCCGTGAACAGGTTTTATCCGAATTACTTTGCAAAGTATAAAAATGAGCCAAAATGTTTGAATGAAAGAAACCCTTGTTCAAAATGTGTGCACTAGATAGGATAATATAGGACTTTATTATTGTTGCACAAGTACAACAAAACTGTTTTCAGCACAAACCCGTTCAAGATTAGACAAAGTGTACAGGGTTACAGAACAGGAACGCTGATGGGTACCTATGAGGCGCCCCGTAAAAGAAGGGAAAAAGGTAAAACGCGGAGGAAGAAGATGAGTAAAAAAATACAATCTAGACTAGAATCCTAAGGGGCCTAAAACCTCCATGCCATGCGCAGATAAACATGTTACATATAATCATGACAACTCGTGGGGGGAGGGGTTTGAGACCCTGGAGGTCGACTGCTGCTATGAACCACTGCCAGCCGTCCATCACCCCGAAGAGGAATCAAGTTGTGGGGTGGGGGAGTGTGTGTATATGGCCACTGTCTTCAGTGTGTTGATGTAGTGTCTATAGGCCTGGGGGTCGTTATGCATACTTGCCAACACTCCCTAATTTTCCGGGAGACGCCCGAATTTCAGCGCCTCTACCGAAAATCTCCCGAGACAACCATTCTGACGAATTTCTCCCGATTTACAGCCACCTGAGTGAGGACAGCCTGTCGTCACATCCACTTTTCCTCCATATAAACCCAGCCGCGTCATTACATCTACAGCTTTTGGATGGTGCACAACTGCACACACAACAAGAAGGAGACTATTATATATGTCTCCGTTATCTATAGGTTTATCTATAACCCATAAAGTAGGCAGGCACGGAGCTATTTCTCAGCGTGTGTTTATTCCAGCCGGCACGTTAATACACTGACACACAACATCTGGAATCCCATCATGCATAGCTTCAATACTACAGCAGGTAGTAATGTCCAAAAAAAGATAGTGACAGAGAATAGAACGAGGATGGACTATTAAACCCTAAACTCACTCCTTTCCTGTAAATTAAATGTCACGGATGCTGCCCATACCTATGCTCCTTCAAAGGCTGTGCTACTGGCTGCAAAGCATTGCACTTTTAAATAAAACAATGAGTAGAGGAGTGTTATGTGTGTGTGTGTATGTCTAAATGAATGAACACTAAAATTAAAGTATTTCTTTATATATATATATATATATATATATATATATATATATATATATATATAAAGAAATACTAGAATTTCAGTGAATTCTAGCTATACATATACTCCTCACCCCTTAACCCCGCCCCACCATCCCCAACCCCGCCCACCTCAGACTACCCTCAGCCCAATCTCCTGAATTCGGAGGTCTCAAGGTTGGCAAGTATGGTTCTGCATGCAAGCAAAAGTTTGACTCCAGTTGTCGTTGATGAGGGGGGGAGGTCAAAAGCGTCCATGATTGAGGAGTCCTCGGGGGATGTTTCCAGAACAGCCTGCTCCTGTTGTTGCATCGTCAAGGCCATTCGAGAGAGACAAATCGTAGATTAGGATTTTTGTTTTTTCGCGAGCAGACATTACAATGACTTCTCTGTTCTAGTCGTCAATACTGGCCCTCATATCCAATTTTTCCCTTTCAACCATCTTTTCCATGATGCGATACATCTTGCGATTCAGTTCAGAAATCACCCCAGTCTGCGATCCCACAGCCCTGCTCAAGCCTTCCATTGCGACGGACAGTCTTTGAGCTCCTTGAGTGGCTGCCATCGTTATGCTAATTTGACGATACACCACAGCAATGCCCAGCCCAATAAGCAGGTGCCTCGTCATCACGGTTCCAAATGGGTAGATGTCTTCCATGTCCTCGATGGAAATGACTGAGAGGCACAAGATTCTCCATTTATCCCAGGAGCTCTCACAAACAATTGTTCCATCAGGGCAGCCAGGCTCCCCAGAACGTCTTTTCTTCATTGAATTTTTTTTGTCAATTGATTTGAGAGTCCAGCTGATCATATAGCAATTCTTTGTATCTTTGTAGATTGTGCTACATACACTATATTGCCAAAAGTATAGGGCCACCCATCCAAATGATCAGAATCAGGTGTCCTAACCACTAGGCCCGGCCACAGGTGACCCTCCAATTAGCCCATGTACAGTACGCAGAGACCTTCATGGAATGGGTTTCCATGGCCGAGCAGCTGTATCTAAGCCATACATCCCCAAGTCCAATGCAAAGTGTTGGATGCAGAGGTGGATTCTAGAGCAGCGGAGACGCCTTCTCTGGAATGATGAATTACGCTTTTCCATCTGGCAGATGGACGAGTCCGGGTTTGAAGGTTGCCAGGAGAACGGTACATTTCGGACTGCATTGTGACGAGTGTGAAATTTGGTGGAGGAGAAATTATGGCGTGGAGTTGGGTCCTTTGTTCCAGTGAAAGAAACGTTGAATGCTCCAGGATACCAAAACATTTTGGACAACTCCATGCACCCAGCCTTGTGGGAACAGTTTGGAGCGGGCCCTTTCCTCTTCAAATGAGACTGTGCACAAAGCAAGGGCCATAAAGACATGGATGACACAGTCTGGTGTGGATGAACTTGACTGGCCTGCACAGAGTCCTGACACGACCCCGATAAAAGGTTATACTTTTCATAGAACTGAACGCGTATCATAGTCATATCATGGTATATCGTTATCGTGATATACAGTAAATTTTTTTTCCATATCGCCCAGCACTATTCTTACAGATCCCCATCCAAAGACAAACATGGCTCACCGATGCCGTACGTGACTTTGACGGGCTCGGTTTTGCAGAGCATGGCCACGCCGCTGTAGCCCTCCTTTTCGTCCGACACGCACCAGTACTTGTGCGGGTACTCGGGCATGGAGGTGATCTCGACAGGCAGGTTCTTCTCTGAACACTTGGTCTCCTGCAGGCACAGGACGTCTGGATCCTCCTCGCGAACCCACTGGATGGAGAGAGAAGCGTCAACAAGGAAAAGTTTTGCGGATTTTGTCCAAACCGACTCACATCCAGGCCGTTCTTCTTCACCCAGGCCCTCAGGCCGTCCACGTTCCAGGAGCTGATCTTCATGTTGGCGGCGCGTCCGTCCTTGGTGCTCATTTTGTCAGGGGGGTCTTCGTACAAGACAGGAGCTTCCGGTTCCTTCGTCTTCTTCACTTTCTTTGCCGAAGTCTCTGCAAGGCGAAAAAGCATGGAAGACAATCTCGCATGTATTTAGAAGGTGGGTCCTGCACTACCGGTGGCGGCGTCATTGTCCTCTTCGACGGTCGCCTCCGCTGCCTTCTTGCCTCTTTTCATGCTTGACCTTGAATACAGACTCCTTAGACCCACCACACGCACACACAACCGCACCAGCGCCGCTGAGGAGAGAGGGAGGAAAGGGTTCATCAGAAATCAGGTTCTCACGTCACAATAGTCCATGAAACTGTGCAAACTTGAGGCGTTTCATTCCCTGCACAACCTCAAGATATGTGATCATATGCTCTATTATCATTCCCATGGCTATTGTGCAGGAAATACTGTGTTGTCATTGTGTGAATGCTTCAAAACATTCACACATATGCTTTTATACACCAAAATTAATCTATTTATTCTTCTTCTTCACATTTTTCACCCCGATTCAAACCCTTCCTACTTCAAACTGTTCAGCCTATTCGAGAATCGCGGGCTTTCTCATTAACAAATTCCAAAAACTCCAAAGATTTCCAGGAGATTTTTCAGGTGAGTAGATTACCCAGCTGCGACTTTTCTTATCACCTGTCGCCCTTATTAGCAGCAGCCGGTACGAGAGACGTGGTTAGGGAGTTGCTGGTGAGCAGAGGCATGAGAGCTGGAGACATTTTGCTGGAAAGCAAAACCACACTGCTTATGAAACCAACAAAACTTAATAAGTCAGAACACCGGGCTCACGAAGGATCTTTGTGTCAGAAGAAACCACAGGAAGGATACCTCCATATCCTTAATACCATTTCTCATTTAAACCTTTTACTACTTCAACATTTCTCCACCGATTTGAAAAATTTCAACACGAACCATTTCAACTCATTCAGACTATTCAAGTTTTTTACAATTTTTTAAAAATTCCTGCTTTTCCCAAAATTCCCAATTCTTTGAAAGTTTCACAACTCCCACATTTTTTATCTGATTTAATCCGTTACAACTTCAAACTGTTCAGCCTGTTCGGGAATCGCAGGCTTTCTGTTGACAAATTCCCAGAATTCAAGGTTTTCCGGTACACTTTTCCCATTCAAAATGAATTGACCCTTTTTCAAACTTCCACCATTTCTACATTTTTCAACATAACCAAACAATTCCACTTTCAACACATCCCACCATTCTGGAAATTCAAACTTCCATTTTTCCAAGTTAAAAAAAAAATCCCGAATTTTCCAGAATTTCTGCTTTTTCCAAAGCCCTATTTCCCCAGTTTTCCCCAAATTCCGTAATACCATTTCTCATTTCAACATTTTACTACTTCAACATTTTTCCACCGATTTTAATTTTTTTTAACACCAACCATTTGAATTTATTCAGACTATTCAAGTTTTTTAACATTTTCCAAAAAAAAATTGCCCACTTTTACTAAAATTCCCCCTTCTTTAGGAAATTCCCATTGAAATGAATGGGGCATTCTTAAAAGTTCCACAATTCCCACATTTTTCATCTGATTCAAACTGTTCTAACTTCAAAATATTCTGCCTGTTCAAGAATTGTGTGCTCTACTTCAATTATTCTAAAAAAAAAATCCCAGATTTCCCAGAATTCCTGGTTTTCTGGGACATTTTCCCATTTAAAATGAATTGGCCCTTTTTCAAACTTCCACCATTCCACCTTCAACACATTCCACCATTCTGGAACTTAAAACTTTTCTGTTTTTCCAAGTAAAAAAAAAATGTCAGGATTTTCCGAAAATTCCCAATTATTTTGGAAATTCCCATTGAAAATCAATGGGACATTTTTCACAATTCCCAAATTTTTCATTTTATTGAAACCGTTCCAACTTCAAACTGTTCAGCCTTTCTCTTGACAAAATCCCAGATTTCCCAGCGCCCCCCGCGACCCCGAAAGGGAATAAGCGGTAGAAAATTGATGGATGGAAAACTTTTCAACTTCAAAATGTTCAGGAATTGTGTGCTCTACTTCAACAATTCTAAAAAAAAAAATTCCCGGATTTCCCATAATTCCTTTTTTTTTTTTTTTTTGCATTTTCTTTTTTCAAAGTGAATTGGCCTGTTTTCAAACTTCCACACTTCCCACATTCTTCAACCCATTCCACCTGCAACACACCCCACTATTCTGGAAGTTCAAACTTCCTTTTTTCCACATTAAAAAAAGTTCCCGCATTTCCCCAATTATTTTGGAAATTCCCATTGAAATTAATAGGACATTCTTCAAAGTTCCACAATTCCCACATTTTTCATCTGATTCAAACCGTTCCAACCTCAAAATATTCAGCCTGATCAGAAATTGTGAGCTCTACTTCAATAATTCTAAAAAAAATCCCGGATTTCCCGTAATTCCTTTTTTTTTTTTTTTTGCATTTTCTATATTCAAAGTTAATTGGGCATTTTTCAAACTTCCACAATCCCCACATTCATTAAAAAAAAATCCCGAAATTCCCTGATACCATTTACTACTACTTCAACATTTCTTGCCCGATTCAAACAATTCCAACACCCACCAATTCAGCCCATTCAGGACATTCATGTTTCTAATAATTTTCAAAAAAATCTAGTTTTTCCCCAAATTTCCAGGAAGTTCCCATTAAAATGAATGGGACATTCCTCAAAGTTCCACAATTCCCACATTTTTCATTCATTTCAAACCGTTCCAGCTTCAAAATATTCAGCCTGATCAGGAATTGTGGTCTACTTCTACTTCATGAAAAATTTCTACTTTAGTCTACTTTGCTTCTTTTTGCAGAACGGAAAAGGTTTTGGAATGTGATTAAATACCTGCACGTTGCAATGCTGCAGAAGCAGCTTGCGTAAATGGAAACATGACCAAACCAGAAAACTTTAAACTGCGCGGTGGCTTTTTCAAGATTTGATCACGATGTGCTAATTTTAGCATTCCATTGTAACAAAGACTGCGGCCTCCAGCAGGGAATGCATGGAGACTTTAACGGCGACTTTAGCACGTTAGCTGCTATTTAAGTACTAATATTGCAACCAGGGATAAGATTCATTTTCATAAACCCATGCAAATATCCTTACTTGGACTTTAAAGCAGGATGCAAATCACCGACCAGCGCTGCTCTTAAGTCACTCCCTCAGGGTTCGTGCACGGCGCTCACAATGGGAGGGACGAACGGAGGCAGCTAACATACGTCTGAACCCAAGTAACCTCCAAAAAAGTAAGCAAATAGCCAAATTGTGCTACGAGGAGCGTAGGAAATAGGGCGCTTCAATCATTTATAGTCCATAAATGTTGCCAAAACGCACAATATTACGTTGAACACATGCGTTTTCCGATGTTGACGTCCTCGTCTATGCCTGAAAGAAATTATTAAATTATTCCGCCCTATCTTAAAATATCCACACACGAGGGTTTTAATGACAAATTAATTAAATCCTAAAATGTACCGCAGAGTAGATATTTGCGTGGATTCGTGCGTGGTTGTTGAAAAGTTGAGTGTGTCGATTCAGGCAAGTAATCAGCGCCCACTGTTTTGGTCCTTGGTAGACGGAGCATTGGCTGCTGTGACGCGAGAAATTGGCCAGCCATCTTGAAGTGGTGTCGAGGAGCCGGCGAGCAGCCTAAACTGACAGTTTGACAGGTGCTAAACTGACAGTTGACCGGTAGAAAACAAAGATGCTAAACTGACAGTCCGACAGGTAGAAAACAAAGATGCTAAACCGACAGTCTGACAGGTAGAAAACAAAGATGCTAAACTGACAGTCTGACAGGTAGAAAACAAAGATGCTAAACTGACAGTTGACAGGTAGAAAACGAAGATGCTAAACTGCCAGTCCGACAGGTAGAAAACAAAGATGCTAAACTGACAGTCTGACAGGTAGAAAACAAAGATGCTAAACTAACAGTTGACAGGTAGAAAACAAAGATGCTAAACTGACAGTTGAAAGGTAGAAAACGAAGATGCTAAACTGAAGGTTGACAGGTAGAAAACAAAGATGCTAAACTGACAGTTTGACAGGTAGAAAAAAAAGATGCTAAACTGACAGTTGACAGGTAGAAAACAAAGATGCTAAACTGACAGTTGACAGGTAGAAAACAAAGATGCTAAACTGACAGTTGAAAGGTAGAAAACAAAGATGCTAAACTGACAGTCTGACAGGTAGAAAACAAAGATGCTAAACTGACAGTCTGACAGGTAGAAAACAAATACTAAACAGAGTCTGACAGGTAGAAAACAAAGATACTAAACTGACAGTTCGACAGGTAGAAAACAAATGTGTAAAACTGACAAATGACAGGTAGGAAAATAAAGATGCTAAAACGACAGTTTGACAGGTAAAAAACAAAGATGCTAAATTGATAAATGACAGGTAGGAAACAAGATGCTAAACTGACAGTTTGACAGGTAGAAAACAAAGATGCTAAACTGACAGTTCGACAGGTAGAAAACAAATATGTTAAACTGACAAATGACAGGTAGGAAAACAGAGATGCTAAACTGACAGTTTGACAGGTAGAAAACAAAGATGCTACATTTATAAATGACAGGTAGAAAACAAGATGCTTAACTGACAGTTTGACAGGTAGAAAGCAAAGATGCTAAACTGACAGTTGACAGGTAGAAAACAAAGATGCTAAACTGACTGTTTGACAAGTAAAAAACAAATATGCTAAACTGATGAATGACAGGTAGAAAACAAAGATGCTAAACTGACAGTTGACCAGTAGAAAACAAAGATGTATACATCTAATGTATTCATACATCGTTTACGTAGGATATACGCATATATATATATATATATATATATATATATATATATATATATATATATATATATATATATATATATATATATACATATATATATATACATATATATATATATACATATATATATCCTAATCGTATTGTTTCTTCAACTTAAATATAGCTGACTGTTTTTTCCCCCTCCTCAAGGATTATATTCCCAGTTTTGATCTCAGATGTATATCATATAAGAATATTATATTACTGTTAAGCAAACTATGAATAAAAAGCATGTCTCCTTTATAATAGCTACACGTGTGACAAAAATCACGCGTGAAAATGAGTGGTATTCAGTGAGGTAAGATTAATTAAATGCACTGACAGTTCATTACATCCTGCCAAATAAATTACATTGAGTGGAGT
This sequence comes from Nerophis ophidion, assembly GCF_033978795.1. NCBI lineage: Eukaryota > Metazoa > Chordata > Actinopteri > Syngnathiformes > Syngnathidae > Nerophis > Nerophis ophidion. The sequence goes on along the minus strand of NC_084620.1, from coordinate 49,263,780 downwards.
GGATCACCACTCCAAGATGGCGGCCCTGCATCTCGTCAGCGCCTGTAGGCGGTAGCGTTCGATGCATACGTTTTCCAGGTTTGGCGTCCTCGTCTAAGCCTGAAAGAAATGACCAAATTATACCGCCCTAGCTTAAAAAATATTAACACAATAGTTATTATGAATACATGAGTTAAGTCATAAGAGGTACTGTGGAGTAAATATTTGTGTGGATTCGTGTGAGGTTGTCAGACATTTGAGTGCGTCGATTAAGGCAATTAATCGGCGCCCGATGTTGTGGTCCTTGTTGCTTCGCATGGCGGAGTTGACTGTCGAGGAAGTGAAATAGTTGGATATAATGTAAGTTTTTATATGAAATTAACATAAATAAGACTATAATTTCTCATGGAGTTGTCATATTATGTCGCGTGCAATGAAGTGTGTTGCTAACATAATAGCTGCTTAGCTCGCTATTGTTTTGTTTTCCTCAAATGTAAAAACACATATAGGTTCCAGCGACCCCGAAAGAGACAAGCGGTAGGAAATGGATGGATAGTTCAATTGCTTTTTAATTTCTAGTCCATCTCGCAGATTTGTAGAACCAAACACGTTGGACGACAGTTGTTAAAATTATTATTAGTTTTAAAAAAATCAGATTGATAACATTTTAGAATTTGGATTAATCATGATTAATCACAGCCGGTGGTCACTCGCTTGTATTCAAAGTTCCATCAATCAAAGGTTACTTATATAGCCCTAAATCAAGAGTGTCTCAAAGGGCTCCCAAGCCACGACGACATCCTCGGCTCAGATCCCACTTAAGGGCAAGGATAAAACTCGACCCAATGGGACACGATGAGAAACCTTGGAGGGGACCGCAGATGTGGGGATCCCCCCAACCTCCTGGGTGACTGGTGCAATGGATATTGAGTGGATCTAGTTAATAGTGTGAGAGTCCAGTCCATAATGGTTCTAGATAATAACGTGAGAGTTCAGTCCATAGTGGATCTAGTTCATAGTGTGAGAGTCCAGTCCATAGTGGATCTAGTTAATTGTGTGAGAGTCCAGTCGATAATGGATTTAGATAATAACTTGAGAGTCCAGTCCATAGTGGATCTAGTTAATAGTGTGAAAGTCCAGTCCATAGTGGCTCTAGTTAATAGTGTGAAAGTCCAGTCCATAGTGGATCTAACATAATAGTGTGAGAGTCAAATCCATAGTGGATCTAGTTAATAGTGTGAGAGTCTAGTCCATAGTAGAGCTAGTTGATAGTGTGAGAGTCCAGTCCATAGTGGATCTAGTTAATAGTGTGAGAGTCCATTCGATAATGGATCTAGATAATAACTTGAAAGTCCAGTCCATAGTGGATCTAATTAATGGTGTGAGAGTCCAGTCCATAGTGGATCTAGTTAATAGTGTGAGAGTGTAGTCCATTGTGAATCTAGTTAATAGTGTGGGAGTCCAGTCCATAGTGGATCTAGTTATTAGTGAGAGAGTCCAGTACATAGTGGATCTAGTTAATAACGTGAGAGTCCAATCCATAATGGATTTTGTTAATAGTGTGAGAGTCCATTCCATAGAGGATCTAGTTAATAGTGTGAGAGTCCAGTCCATAATCGATCTAGTTAATTGTGTGAGAGTCCAGTCCATAGTGGATCTAGTTAATAGTGTGAGAGTCCATTCCATAGTGGATCTAGTTAATAATGTGAAAGTCCAGTCCATAGTGGCTCTAGTTAATAATGTGAGAGTCCAGCCCATATTGGATATAGTTAATAGTGTGAAAGTCCAGTCCATTGTGGATCTAGTTAATAGTGTGAGAGTCCAGTCCATAATGGATCTAACATAATATTGTGAGAGTCCAGTCCATAGTGGATCTAACATAATAGTGTGAGAGTCCAGTCCATAGTGGATCTAACATAATAGTGTGAGAGTCCTGTCCATAGTGGATCTAACATATTAGTGTGATAGCCAAGTCCATAGTAGATCTAACATAATAGTGAGAGTCCAGTCCATTGTGGATCTAACATAATAGTGTGATAGTCCAGTCCGTAGTAGATCTAACATAATAGTGAGAGTCCAGTCCATAGTGCAGGGGTCGGCAACCCAAAATGTTGAAAGAGCCATAATAGTGTGAGAGTCCAGTCCATAGTGGATCTAACATAATAGTGTGATAGTCCAGTCCGTAGTAGATCTAACATAATAGTGAGAGTCCAGTCCATAGTGCAGGGGTCGGCAACCCAAAATGTTGAAAGAGCCATATTGGACATAAAATACAAAAACAAATCCGTCTGGAGCCGCTAAAAATTCAAAGCCATATTACATACAGATAGTGTGTCATGAGATGTAAATTAAATAATGAGGACTTAAAGGAAACTACATGAGCTCAAATATAGCTACAAATGAGGCATAATGATGCAATATGTACATATAGTTAGCCTAAATAGCATGTTAGCATCGCTTAGCTTGTGGGTAAGCCGTGACCAAATATGTCTGATTAGCACACTACACATAAGTCAATAACATCAACAAAACTCACCTTTGTGCATTCTCGCACAACGTTATAAGTTTGGTGGACAAAATGAGACAGAAAAAGAAGTGGCATAAAACACGTCTTAGAAAGTCGGAGAAAGTTATACATGTAAACTAAAGCGGTGAGTTCAAGGACCGCCAAAATTAGTAGGACAAAACAGCGCTCGCCAAATACTCGAATCATTGAAGCATGTTTAATATAAATAGTGTGCTTTATAGTAATTAGGGAGGTCTGTGTCTTGTTTGTACTCCTGCAGAAACCATATTAAAACAAAAAATATGTTTTTTCCCCTCATCATTTCCATTTTTCATATATTTTTTAAAAAGCTCCAGAGAGCCACTAGGGCGGCGCTAAAGAGCCGCATGCCGCTCCAGAGCCGCGGGTTGCCGACCTCTGCCATAGTGGATCTAACATAATAGTGTGAGAGTCCAGCCCATAGTGCAGGGGTGTCAAACTCAAACACAGAGTGGGCCAAAATTTCAAACGGAACAAAGCCGCGGGCCAAGGTTGAACAAATTAACCTTCTAAGAGGGACCCAAACAAGTTTTGCATTTAATATTGAACAAGCAAGGCTTATATAACTTTATAGTGACATGCCAAGTCGAGTTTCAAATTATCCATCCATCCATTTCCTACCGCTTATCCCTTCTGGGGTCGCTGGAGCCAACTTCAGCTGCGTTCGGGCGGAAGGCAGGGTACACCCTGGACAAGTCGCCACCTCGTCACAGGGCCAACACAGATAGACAGAAAACATTCACACTCACATTCACACACTAGGGCCAATTTAGTGTTGCCAATCAACCTATCAATAATAGATGCGTTTGTTACGTCTCGCCTCGACTACTGTAACGTATTATTTTCGGGTCTCCCCATGTCTAGCATTAAAAGATTACAGTTGGTACAAAATGCGGTTGCTAGACTTTTGACAAGAACAAGAAAGTTTGATCACATTACGCCTGTACTGGCTCACCTGCACTGGCTTTAAGATGTGACTTTAAGGTTTTACTACTTACGTATAAAATACTACACGGTCTAGCTCCATCCTATCTTGCCGATTGTATTGCACCATATGTCCCGGCAAGAAATCTGCGTTCAAAGGACTCTGGCTTGTTAGTGATTCCCCAAGCCCAAAAAAAGTCTGCGGGCTATAGAGCGTTTTCCGTTCGGGCTCCAGTACTCTGGAATGCCCTCCCGGTAACAGTTCGAGATGCCACCTCAGTAGAAGCATTTAAGTCTCACCTTAAAACTCATTTGTATACTCTAGCCTTTAAATAGACTCCCTTTTTAGACCAGTTGATCTGCCGTTTCTTTTCTTTTTCTTCTATGTCCCACTCTCCCTTGTGGAGGGGGTCCGGTCCGATCCGGTGGCCATGTACTGCTTGCCTGTGTATCGGCTGGGGACATCTCTGCGATGCTGATCCGCCTCCGCTTGGGATGGTTTCCTGCTGGCTCCGCTGTGAACGGGACTCTCGCTGCTGTGTTGGATCCGCTTTGGACTGGACTCTCGCGACTGTGTTGGATCCATTGTGGATTGAACTTTTACAGTATCATGTTAGACCCGCTCGACATCCATTGCTTTCCTCCTCTCTAAGGTTCTCATAGTCATCATTGTCACCGACGTCCCACTGGGTCATTATTGTCACCGATGTCCCACTGGGTGTGAGTTTTCCTTGCCCTTATGTGGGCCTACCGAGGATGCCGTGGTGGTTTGTGCAGCCCTTTGAGACACTAGTGATTTAGGGCTATATATATATCAATGGCATATCAAATATAATTTAAATAAATATTGGGGGGGCCGGGTTTGGTGGTAGCGGGGGTGTCTATTGTGGCGTCCAGAAAGAGTTAATGCCGCAAGGAGTTCTATGTATTACGTGTGTTACGGTGCAAATGTTCTACCGAAACGTGTTGGTCATTCTTGTTTGGTGTGGCTTCACAGTGTGGCGCATATTTGTAACAGTGTTAAAGTCGTTTATACGGCCACCCTCAGTGTGACCTGTATGGCTGTTGACCAAGTATGCGTTGCATTCATTCGTGTGTGTTAAAGCCGCAGATATTATGTGACTGGGCCGGCACGTTGTTTGTATGGCGGAAAAGCGGACGTGACAACAGGTTGTAGAGGATGCTAAAGGCAGTGCCTTCGAGGCACGCCCCCAATATTGTTGTCCGGGTGGAAATTGGGAGAAATTCGGAAGAATTGTTGCCCTGGGAGATTTTCGGGAGGGGCAGTGAAATTCGGGAGTCTCTCGGGTAAATCGTGAGGGTTGGCAAATGCGTCGTTACAGCCGCACCGCCCCTGTATGATACCAGCGGGCCAGCTCTAATCTTAATTTGATATTACCTCAAGGGCCAAATGAAATTACACGGCGGGCCAGAGTTTTACACCCATGCCATAGTGGGTCTCGCATCATATTGTGAGAGTCCAGTCCATAGTGGATCTAACATAATATTGTGAGAGTCCAGTCCATAGTGGATCTAACATAATATTGTGAGAGCCCAGTCCATAGGGGATCTAGTTAACAATGTAAGAGTCCAGTCCATATTGGATCTAGTTAACAATGTGAGAGTCCAGTCCATATTGGATCTAGTTAGTAGTGTGAGAGTCCAGTCCATAGTGGGGCCAGTAGGAGATCATCTTAAGTGAAGACAGGTCAGCAACCCAGAGATGTCATCAACTGATGCACAGATGAGTGTTCCACCCCGGGTCCTGACTTTGAACAGCTAGCGCGTCATCTGTGGTCACCTAATAACCCCCCAACGCCAGAGAGGGCGGGGCAGAGCAGAAAAGAGACGGCAGATCAACTGGTCTAAAAGGGGGTCTATCTAAAGGCTAGAGTATACAAATGAGTTTTAAGATGGGACTTAAATGCTTCTACTGAGGTAGCATTGCTAACACAACAGCTGCCGAGCTCGCTAATGTTTTGATTTACTAAAATCCGAAAGTGTTTGGTTGTTGTGGAACATACTGTCTTTGTTTAAAAAAGACATATTCCAATTTATTTGAGAGTTCTTGGCACAGACTGCCATTTGTCTTATAGCTGCGATGACTGTGGTGATTGGGTTCGAGGGCAGTGCCAACAAGATTGGCATTGGCATCATCCGGGATGGCCAAGTGCTCTCCAACCCTCGGCGGACATACATCACCCCTCCTGGTCAAGGCAAGTTACACTAACCATCACTAATACTGACAGGGCTGGGCTGTATCACGATTCAAGTCCTTTATATCGCTCGATATTGATGATTATTAATATTTTTTTATGACCTATGGCAAATGAGCAGGGAAAAAAATGTATTTAATATTTAACTTCCTTCCTTCCTCCTTCCCTAAACCACTTACTACAGCCTAATTGTTTTTTTAACTTGGAGTTGCTGACAAAATGCTTTCCCACTTGACTAGGCTTCTTACCACGTGACACGGCCAGACATCACCGCTCCGTTGTCCTGACTGTCTTGAAGGAGGCGTTGGAGCAAGCGGGACTGAAGCCCTCAGACATAGACTGCGTGGCCTACACCAAAGGTAAATGTTGGTTTGGCGTAAGGTTTTCTCTGTACCAATATTTTGATACCGTTACGAAAATGTATTTCGATACTTTTCTAAATAAAGGAGACCACAAAAATATTCGCCATCGTTATCCTCATAACGAAGCAGTTTGAGCAGGGGTCTCAAACTCAATTTACCTGGGGGCCACTGGGTGCAGAAACTGGGTGAGGCTGGGCCGCAAGAAAATATTTCTTAAACAATGAATTTACCTTCTTTGAATGGCTTTCCCGCCCTAGCAACATACTTGCCAACCTTCCCGATTTTTCCGGGAGACTACCAAATTTCAATGCACGTCCCGACAATCTCCCAGGGCAACCATTCTCTCTAATTTGTCCCGATTTTCGACTGGGCAACAATATTTAAGGCGTGCCGTGATAGCACTGCCTTTCAATGTCCTCTACAACATGTCTTCGCGTCCACCTTCATGTCATACAAACAGCGTGACGAGCGAGCCACATGTTGTATGAGGCTTCTGCAGACACACGTGTGTCTGCAGAATATGTTTGTCATTCCTGTTTGGTGTGGTTTCACAGTGTGCCGCATATTTGTAACAGTGTGTGTGTGTCTGTGCGTGGATGTCACTTCCTGTTTGGAGTTCACACGTCGACAGGGGGCTCCCCTCGTCTCTTTTAATGCACAGCATAGGACACAGAATAAGTACACTATCTGGAGTACAGGGCAGGCGAGTGGGGGATCTTATGTTCGTGGATAACTCCTCTGGCAGGGGGCTCCCCTCGTCTCTTTTAATGCACAGCATAGGACACATAGCAAGAGTGGTCCTCAGGTCCTGTTGATCAGGGGCAGTAGCTCCACAGCCACAGATCCACTATTAACCACTAATATCACAGTCAAAATTAAATCTTGTTCCCATAAGCACCATAAACTGTTAATAATGTTTAGACAAAAGTGTGTATTATATATACTATTATATATATTGTATTTATATAGGTGGGTGTGAGTGTGAGTGTGAGTGTGAGTGTGAGTGTGAGTGTGAGTGTGAGTGTGAGTGTGAGTGTGAGTGTGAGTGTGAGTGTGAGTGTGAGTGTGAGTGTGAGTGTGTGTGTGTGTGTGTGTGTGTGTGTGTGTGTGTGTGTGTGTGTGTGTGTGTGTGTGTGATGGATATGTGTGTATTTTGGGTATATGCATGTGTGTATGTATGTGATTGTGTGTGTGTATGTGTATATATGTATATATATATATATGTATATGTATATATATATGTATATATATATATAAATTGTATATATGTGTGTGTGTATATGTGTGTGTACATATGTATATGTAAGTGTGTGTGAATTTAAATGTATTTTATATAGACAATATATATAGCAGCAACCACTGAATTGAATTATATTATATATATTATTGTATTATATATTGTATATATATATTGTATATGTATATGGGTGGGACCTAATAAGTTTACTTCTTCCCACTCCCTTTTGAGCCAATCTTGACATCTACAAAAGATTAGGCACATGTAATGTTTTCAATGTAGGTGTAAAAATAATGTATCTATATATTTCTTTTGTATTTTATGTCACTCTCTTGTTTTGTTTGCATGGCTCAAAATAAACCCATTCATTCATTCAGTGTTAAAGTTGTTTATATGGCCACCTTCATTGTGACCTGTATGGCTGTTGACCAAGTATGCCTTGCAGTCACATACGTGTATGTTCAAAAGCCAGATACAACATATGACCTGGCTGGCACGCTGTTTGCACAGGTTGTAGAGGGCGCTAAAGGCAGCCATTACGGAACCCTATGAACGATGAAATTTGGGTAATAGATCAAAAGAAATTTGAGGGAAAGGATGCCCTGAAATTCGTGAGTCTCCCGGAAAAATCAGGAGGGTTGGCAAGCATGACGCTGTCAAGCACCATTAATATAAAACTCGCGGGCCGCGCTAACATAACATTTTCACATCGAGGAGAGGGCCACAAAATAACGTCTCGTGGGCCGCAAATGACCCGCGGACCACATGTCTGAGACCCCTGAGTTTGAGGCTAAAAGGAGCGCAGTACTTTGCTTCGCCAGCAGAGGAACCGCTAATTATACCTACACCGAAATGTGACGTTTTTGTGTCTCATTTCTCGACCATCCATCCATCCATTTTCTACCGCTTATTCCCTTTGGGGTCGCTGGTGCCTAGCTCAGCTACAGTCGGGCAGAAGGCGGCGTACACCCTGGACAAGTCGCAACCTCATCGCAGGGCCAACACAGATAGACAGACAACATTCACACTCACATTCACACGCTGGGGCCAGTTTAGTGTTGCCAGTCAACCTATCCCCAGGTGCATGTTTTTGGAGGTGGGAGGAAGCCGGAGTACCCGGAGGGAACCCACGCATTCACGGGGAGGACATGCAAACTCCCGAGCCCGGGATTGAACCCAGGACTATTCAGGAACTTCGTATTGTGAGGCAGACACACTAACCCCTCCTCCACCGTGAGGCCCTTCATTTCTCGACCGATTCATCAAAATGTTCGGCTCGTTCGACACCACTGATTGTCTTTCTGATCCGATACCGAGGGATATGCAATCTAATACCAATACTTTTTTGCAAATTAATCAACGTGTTTGCTGTTGTGTATTTTTTTTCCAACCAATAACATGTCAGTGTGAAACAACAGTAAATAGAGCAAACAATCGGAACGTAGTGTTGTTCTGATACTAATATTTTGGTACCGGTACTAAAATGTATTTCGATATTTTTGTAAATAAAGGGGACCACAAAAAATGACATTATTTGCTTTATTTTAACAAAAAAATATGAGCCTACATTGAACATGTTTGTTATTGTTATTTAGTCCTTAAATAAAATAGTGAACATACTAGACAACTTGTCTTTTAGTAGAAAGAAAAAAAAGACTCCTAACTAGTCTGCTGAGGTATGCATTAAGTTAAAGTACCCATGATTGTCTCACTCACACACACATACACACACACACACACACACACTCTAGGTGTGATGAAAATTTTCTCTGCATTTGACTCATCATCCTTGATCACCCCCTGGGAGGTGAGGGGAGCAGTGAGCAGCAGCGGTGGCCGCGCCCGGGAATTATTTTTGGTGATTTAACCCCCAATCCCAACCCCTTGATGCTGAGGGCCAAGCATGTTCATTGTCTTCATTCCCGACGTGTTTGTGTCTCATTTCTCGACCGATTCACCAAAAATGTTCGGCTCGTGCGATACCACTGATTGTCTTTCCAATCCGATACCGAGGGAAATGCAGTCTAATACCGATACTTTTTTGCAAATTTACCCACTGTGTCTGCTGTTGTGTATTTTTTTCCAAACAATAACATGTCTGTGTAAAACAACAGTAAAAAGAGCAAACAATTGGAACGTAGTGTTGTCCTGATACCAATATTTTGGTACCGGTACTAAAATGTAATTCGATATTTTTCTAAATAAAGGGGACCACAAAAAAATGAAATTTTTTGCTTTATTTTAACAAAAACATCTGAGCCTACATTGAACATGTGTTTATTATTGTTAATTAGTTCTTAAATAAAATAGTGAACATACTAGACAGCTTGTCTTTTAGTAGAAAGAAAAAAAAAAGACTCCTAACTAGTCTGCTGAGGTATGCATTAAGTTAAAGTTAAAGTGCCAATGATAGTCACACACACACACACACAAACACACACACACACACACACACACACACACACACACTAGGTGTGGCGAAATGATCCTCTGCATTTGACTCATCACCCTTGATCACCCCCTGGGAGGTGAGGGGAGCAGTGAGCAGCAGTGGTGGCCACGCCCAGGAGTCATTTTTGATGATTTATCCCCTAATTCCAGGCCTGAGTGCCAATCAGGGAGGTAATGGCTCCCATTTTTATAGTGTTTGGTATGACTACATTCTGTGTTGGCCCTGCGATGAGGTGGCGACTTGTCCAGGGTGTACCCACCTTCCGCCCAAATGTAGCTCAGATAGGTGCCAGCGCCCCCCGCGACCCCAAAAGGGAATAAGTGATAGAAAATGGATAGATTGATGGGTATGACTACATATTGTGTAAATTATCATTCTATTATTTTGTCAACATTGTGAAGAACAAACTGTAAAAAAATAATTATTAATCTACCTGTTTGTTTACTGTTAATATCTGCTTATTTTCTGTCTTAACATGTTCGATCTACACTTCTGTTCAAATGTAATAGTCGCTTATTCTTCTCTTCTTTGATACTTTACAATAGTTTTGGATGATACCACACATTTAGTTATCGATCCGATACCAGGTAGTTACAGGATCATACATTGGTCATACTTTAAGTTCTCATGTGTCCAGGGAAGTATTTCCCGAGTTTATAAATATAATATGAATTTAAAAAGATTTTGTGACGATAAAAAATACCGATGTAATCATAGTAGTATCGACGCGATACGCTCCTGCACTTGGTATCACGATAGTGGATGTCAGGTGTAGATCCACCCATGGCATTTGTTTACATTGTGACACCGGTGAACTATTGTATCCTCCTACGGTGTGTAGTGAGGCATGTTTAGCTATTCCTCATCCTCCAGTGATAACGCTAGCTGTAAGAAACTTACTTTGTCGCCATGGAAACAATGATTAGCGATTCAGAAGTAGCTAAAACACTGCCGATTGCGGATGGACATTAGCTGCTAACTAGGTAGCCATGTCTTAAAGTTAAAGTACCAATTATTGTCACACACACATTAGGTGTGGTGAAATTTGTCCTCTGCATTTGGTCCTCTCCCTTGGTCCCCCCCTGGGAGGTGAGGGGAGCAGTGAGCAGCAGCGGTGGCCGCGTCCGGGAATAATTTTTTGGTGATTTGGGGCGTCTCAGTGTTATAAATTCACCTTTATCGTCAGTTTTTTGGCCAAAATGCATCCGTTCTCCCTTTTCTGTCTACACAATGTACCTGCTTGTAAGTACTCTGTGTGTGTGCGCTGCCGAACATGCTCCTCTCTCTGCTCGTAAAACCAACAATGTCATGACGTGACGAGGATGCGCCGTCATGCCTGTAAAAAAAAATAAATAAAAATATGACGAACTGGTACTTTTCAAACAGAGTATAGTACCGTTTTTGATTCATTAGTACCGCGATACCATACCGTACAACCCTAGTTTGACATGTTTGAAAGTGAAGTGTACAGGTGTCATAACTGCTAGGATTGAAACATGTAAACATAAACTGAATGGCTTGTTAAAATATGAACATTCACAACCTTTATGCTCCAACATGGATGAGAATGTGGCAGGTGACATTTTCAAGTGCAAGGTTTGCTGATTCCTGTCCCTCTCAGGTCCTGGCATGGGTGCCCCCCTGGTGACCGTGGCGCTGGTGGCCCGCACGGTGGCCCAATTGTGGGGGAAACCCCTCCTGGGGGTCAACCACTGTATTGGCCACATCGAGATGGGCCGCCTGATCACCAGAGCCAATAACCCCACCGTGCTTTACGTCAGCGGTGGGAACACACAGGTTAGTAAGAGTTGGATTCTGGATTACCTCTGATGTGGTTTCTTCAGGGCCCATGCCGATTATTAATAGTCTAGGTCAGTGTTTTTCAATCAATCAATCACTCAATCAATGTTTATTTGTATAGCCCTAAACCACAAGTGTCTCAAAGACACCCTCGGTTCAGGGCCCAAATAAGGGCAAGGAAAAAATCACCCCAGTGGGACGTCAATGTGAATGACTATGAGAAACCTTGGAGAGGACCAAAGATGTAGGATCTAAAATAATAGTGTGAGAGTCCAGTCCATAGTGGATCTACCATAATAGTGTGAGAGTCCAGTCCATAGTGGATCTAAAATAATAGTTAGTCCAGTCCATAGTGGATCTAACATATTAGTGAGAGTCCAGTCCATAGTGGATCTAACATAATTGTGTGAGAGTCCAGTCCATAGTGGATCTAACATAATTGTGTGAGAGTCCAGTCCATAGTGGATCTAACATAATTGTGTGAGAGGCCAGTCCATAGTGGATCTAACATAATAGTTAGAGTCCAGTCCATAGTGGATCTAACATAATAGTTAGAGTCCAGTCCATAGTGGATCTAAAATAATAGTTAGAGTCCAGTCCATAGTGGATCTAACATATTAGTGAGAGTCCAGTCCATAGTGGATCTAACATAATTGTGTGAGAGTCCAGTCCATAGTGGATCTAACATAATTGTGTGAGAGTCCAGTCCATAGTGGATCTAACATAATAGTGAGAGTCCAGTCCATAGTGGGTCTAACATAATAGTGTGGGAGTCCAGTCCATAGTGGATCTAAGATAATAGTGTGAGAGTCCAGTCCATAGTGGTTCTAACATAATAGTGTGAGAGTCAAGTCCATAGTGGATCAAACATAATAGTGAGAGTCAAGTCCATAGTGGCTCTAACATAAGAGTGTGAGAGTCAAGTCCATAGTGGATCTAACATAATAGTGAGAGTCCAGTCCATAGTGGATCTAACATAGTGTGAGGGTCGAGTCCATAGTGGATCTAACATTATAGTGTGAGGGTCCAGTCCATAGTGGATCTAATATAATAGTATGAGAGTCCAGTCCATAGTGGATCTAATATAACAGTGTGAGAGTCCAGTCCATAGTGGATCTAATATAATAGTATGAGAGTCCAGTCCATAGTGGTTCTAATATAACAGTGTGAGAGGCCAGTCCATAGTGGATCTAACATATTAGTGAGAGTCCAGTCCATAGTGGATCTAACATAATTGTGTGAGAGTCCAGTCCATAGTGGATCTAACATAATTGTGTGAGAGTCCAGTCCATAGTGGATCTAACATAATTGTGTGAGAGTCCAGTCCATAGTGGATCTAACATAATAGTGAGAGTCCAGTCCATAGTGGGTCTAACATAATAGTGTGGGAGTCCAATCCATAGTGGTTTTAACATAATAGTGTGAGAGTCAAGTCCATAGTGGATCTAACATAATAGTCTGAGAGTCAAGTCCATAGTGGATCTAACATAATAGTGAGAGTCCAGTCCGTAGTGGATCTAACATAATAGTGTGAGAGTCCAGTCCATAGTGGATCTAATATAACTGTGAGAGGCCAGTCCATAGCGGATCTAACATAATAGTGTGAGAGTCCAGTCCATAGTGGATCTAACATAATAGTGTGAGAGTCCAGTCCATAGTGGATCTAAAATAATAGTTAGAGTCCAGTCCATAGTGGATCTAACATATTAGTGAGAGTCCAGTCCATAGTGGATCTAACATATTAGTGAGAGTCCAGTCCTATGTGGATCTAACATAATTGTGTGAGAGTCCAGTCCATAGTGGATCTAACATAATTGTGTGATAGTCCAGTCCATAGTGGATCTAACATAATAGTGAGAGTCCAGTCCATAGTGGGTCTAACATAATAGTGTGGGAGTCCAGTCCATAGTGGATCTAAGATAATATTGTGAGAGTCCAGTCCATAGTGGTTCTAACATAATAGTGTGAGAGTTCAGTCCATAGTGGATCTAACATATTAGTGAGAGTCAAGTCCATAGTGGATCTAACATAATAGTGAGAGTCCAGTCCATAGTGGATCTAATATAATAGTGTGAGAGTCCAGTCCATAGTGGATCTAAGATAATAGTGTGAGAGTCCAGTCCATAGTGGGTCTAACATAATAGTGTGAGAGTTCAGTCCATAGTGGATCTAACATATTAGTGAGAGTCCAGTCCATAGTGGATCTAACATAATTTTGTGAGAGTCCAGTCCATAGTGGATCTAACATAATTGTGTGAGAGTCCAGTCCACAGTGGATCTAAGATAATAGTGTGAGAGTCCACTCCATAGTGGGTCTAACATAATAGTGTGAGAGTTCAATCCATAGTGGATTTAACATAATAGTAAGCGAGTCCAGTCCATAGTGGATCTAACATAATAGTGAGAGTCCAGTCCATAGTGGATCTAACATAATAGTGAGAGTCAAGTCCATAGTGGATCTAACATAATAGTGAGAGTCCAGTCCATAGTGGATCTAACATAATGGTGAGAGTCCAGTCCATAGTGGATCTAACATAATAGTGAGAGTCCAGTCCATAGTGGATCTAACATAATAGTGAGAGTCAAGTCCATAGTGGATCTAACATAATAGTGAGAGTCCAGTCCATAGTGGATCTAACATAATAGTGAGTGTCCAGTTCATAGTGGATCTAAGATAATAGTGTGAGAGTCCAGTCCATAGTGGATCTAACATAATAGTGTGAGAGTCCAGTCCATAGTTGATCTAACATAATTGTGTGAGAGTCAAGTCCATAGTGTATCTAACATAATAGTGTGAGAGTCAAGTCCATAGTGGATCTAACATAATAGTGAAAGTCCAGTCCATATTGGATCTAACATAATAGTGTGAGAGTCCAGTCCTTAGTGGATCTAACATAACAGTGAGAGTCCAGTCCATAGTGGATCTAACATAATAGTGAGAGAGTCAAGTCCATAGTGGATCTAACATAATAGTGACAGCTCAGTCCATAGCAGAGCTAACATAATAGTGTGAGAGTCCAGTCCATAGTGGATCTAACATAATAGTGAGAGTCAAGTCCATAGTGGATCTAACATAATAGTGAGAGTCCAGTCCATAGTGGATCTAACATAATAGTGAGAGTCCAGTCCATAATGGATCTAACATAATAGTGAGTGTCCAGTTCATAGTGGATCTAAGATAATAGTGTGAGAGTCCAGTCCATAGTGGATCTAACATAATAGTGTGAGAGTCCAGTCCATAGTGGATCCAACATAATAGTGGGAGTCAAGTCCATAGTGGATCTAACATAATAGTGAGAGTCAAGTCCGTAGTGGATCTAACATAATAGTGTGAGAGTCAAGTCCATAGTGGATCTAACATAATAGTGAAAGTCCAGTCCATAGTGGATCTAACATAATAGTGAGAGTCCAGTCCATAGTGGATCTAACATAATAGTGAGAGTCCAGTCCGTAGTGGATCTAACATAATAGTGAGAGTCCAGTCCATAGTGGGTTTAACATACTGTATTATTCGGACTATAAGTCGCAGTTTTTTTCATAGTTTTGCTGGAGGGTGCAACATATACTCTTGAGCGACTTATGTGTGAAATTATTAACACATTACCGTAAAATATCAAATAATATTTTTTATCACATTCGCAGAAGAGATGAAGAAAATGTCAGCAATCGTCACACACACGTCAACCAATAAGAATTCGGCGGGCTAGGGTTATGGCAGAAGTGCATTGCGGGTCATGGGATGTTAACTGCTTTAAGCTACTGCCGTAGCTATTAAATTGGATCATTTCATCGTTGGCGGTAACCTATAAAAACTGAGAAGGGCTGAACAAAAATGGCAGCGAAAAGGAGATCATGTACTGTAGATTACAAACTGGACATTTGTGGGAAAAATAATGATCAGAATTATTTTGATTGATATTGTAATCACGATTAGTAACACGATTATTCATCAAATTCAAAACATGACTATTTATTGCACCATCAAAACTCCACTTTAAATGTAGTTTTAAGAACACGGATATAAATTAGTAACGAATAAACCGCAACTGGTAATATGATAATAATAGTAATATTAAACCATTTAAATAACAATAGCAATATAAAAACAATGGAGTAATAAAAACAATTACCGTTTTGTCTGCAATTCCGTTTTTACCTTTTACATTTATTTTTACCACCATAGAGTGCTTGTGTCAATTACAATTCAATAAAATGTTTCTTAATTAGAGAGAATGCAAGAATCCTCACATTTATTGTTACAATACATCTTTGGAGACATTTTGACCATTATTTTAGGTCAAAGCATAATAAATGTGTAAATGTATCAGTTAGTGCTTTGATTTTTATTTTTATTTTTATTAAGGATCCCCATAAGCTGGTTGCCACAACAACACACTAGTCTTCCTGGGGTCCACAAACTCAATACAATTACAAGTAAAAGCATACGATTATAACAACACAATACAGAAACATATAAAAGCATCAACAAGCAAACAATTAATATTAATATTAATTACCATATAAATACAACTACATAAAACAGAACAAAACAAAACAAAAATTATCAACAAGCAAACCTTCGAGTACGTTGTGCTTTTTTGGAACTCAAATTTTTTTAGCACAGTCAAACAAGGTGTGGCGCACTGCGCTATTATTGTGAAGGGCGGAAGTGTGCTGTTGTCCTAAGCTTGATGAGTCAGGAGACGACTTGAGGCTGTTTAAAAAAAAAAAAAAAAAAAAGTGAGCCTCTTAAGTTGTGACTGCTGAGCTGTTTGTACATTGGGTTGAGTTTTTCCTTGCCCTGATGTGGAATCTGAACCAAGGATGTCATTGTGTGACCATTGTGATTTAGGGCTATATAAATAAACATTGATTGATGCATTGATCTTACATCCACGATGTCGTTCACAACAACACAAGCAGA
This sequence comes from Nerophis ophidion, assembly GCF_033978795.1. Classification (NCBI taxonomy): domain Eukaryota; kingdom Metazoa; phylum Chordata; class Actinopteri; order Syngnathiformes; family Syngnathidae; genus Nerophis; species Nerophis ophidion. The sequence continues at coordinate 49,247,341 of NC_084620.1, read as the reverse complement.
TTAAATGTGTCGTATGGGTGTGTCCGCGGTTTTTGAAGAAACTGGAATATAAAACATGTTTTCTGTTATTTCACCTTTTTTTTGTCAAGTACATAACTTCACATGTGTTCATGACCTTTAAAGTAATTTTGATAGTAGGCTAATATAACTAATATAGACTCTTACATCATGTGTTGTCTTCAATATAACACTTATAGCCATCCATTTCCTACCGCTTATTCCATTTTGGGGGTCGCTGGGGCGCTGGCGCCTATCTCAGCTACAATCAGGCAGAAGGCGGGGTACACCCTGGACAAGTCGCCACCTCATCGCAGATAACACTTATATAAGACTTTTAAAGTCATTTTGATAGTAGGCTAATATAGACACTTACATCATGTATTGAGACACTTACATCATGTGTTGCCTTCATTATAACACTTATATAAGACTTTTAAAGTCATTTTGATTGTAGGCTAATATAGACACATCATGTGTTGTCTTCATTATAACACTTATATAAGATTTTTAAAGTCATTTTGATAGTGGGCTAATATCTATAACTAATATAGATACTTACATCATGTGTTGTCTTCATTATAACACTTATATAAGACTTTTAAAGTCATTTTGATAGTAGGCTTATATAGCTACTATAGACACTTACGTCATGTGTTGTCTTCATGATAACACTTATATAAGACTTTTAAAAGTCATTTTGATAGTAGGCTGATATAACTAATACAGATACTTACATCATGTGTTGTTTTCATTATAACACTTATATATAACACATTTAAAGTCATTTTGAGAGTAGGCTGATATGACTAACATATACACTTACATCATGTTTGTCTTCATTATAACACTTATATCAGACTTTTAATGTCATTTGGATAGTAGGGTAATATAGACACTTACATCATGTGTTGCCTTCATTATAACACTTATATAAGACTTTTAAAGTCATTTTAATAGTAAGCTAAAATAGCGACTACAGATACTTACGTCATGTGTTGTCTTCATTATAACACTTATATAAGACGTTTAAAGTCATTTTGATAGTAGGCTGATATAGACACATCATGTGTTGCCTTCATTATAACACTTATATAAGACTTCTAAAGTCATTGTAAAAGTAGGCTAATATAGCTACTATAGACACTTTCGTCATGTGTTGTCTTCATGATAACACTTATACAAGACTTTTAAAAGTAATTTTGATAATATTTATATAAGACATTTAAAGTCATTTGGATAGTAGACCGATATAACTAACATATACACTTACATCATGTTTGTCTTCATTATAACACTTATATAAGACTTTTAAAGTCATTTTAATAGTAGGCTAATATAGCTACTATAGACACTTATGTCATGTGCTGTCTTCATTATAACACTTATATAAGACTTAAAGTCATTTTGATAGTAGGCTAATATAACTAATACAGACACTTACATCATGTGTTGTCTTCATCATAACACTTATATTAAACGTTTAAAGTCATTTTGATAGTAGGCGAATATTGACACTTAAATCATGTATTGTCTTCACTATAACACTTTTATAAGACTTTTAAAGTCATTTTAATATTAGAATAATATGCCTACTATAGACACATCATGTGTTGTCTTCATGATAACACTTATATAAGACTTTTAAAAGTCATTTTGATAGTAGGCTGATATAACTAATATAGACACTTACATCATGTTTGTCTTCATTATAACACTTTTATAAGACTTTTAAAGTCATTTCGATAGTAGGCTAATATAGACACTTATATCATGTGTTGCCTTCATTATAACACTTATATAAGACTTTTAAAGTCATTTTAATAGTAGGCTAATATAGCTACTATAGACACTCACGTCATGTGTTGTCTTCATGATAACACTTATATAAGACTTTTAAAAATAATTTTGATAGTAGGCTGATATAACTAATATAGATACTTACATTATGTGTTGTCTTCATTATAACACTTATATAGCACATTTAAGTCATTTTGATAATAGGCTAATATAGACACTTACATCATGTGTTGCCTTCATTATAACACTTATACAAGACTTTTAAATTCATTTTAATAGTAGGCTAGTATAGCTACTATAGACACTTACATCATGTGTTGTCTTCATTATAACACTTATATAAGACATTTAAAGTCATTTTGATAGTAGGCTGATATAACTAACATATACACTTACATCATGTTTGTCATCATTATAACACTTATATAAGACTTTTAATGTCATTTGGATAGTAGGCTAATATAGACACTTACATCATGTGTTGCCTTCATTATAACACTTATATAAGACTTTCAAAGTCATTTTGATAGTAGGCTAATATAGACACTTATATCATGTGTTGCCTTCATTATAACACTTATATAAGACTTTTAAAGTCATTTTAATAGTAGTCTAATATAGCTACTATAGACACTTACGTCATGTGTTGTCTTCATGATAACACTTATATAAGACTTTTAAAGTCATTTTAATAGTAGTCTAATATAGCTACTATAGACACTTACGTCATGTGTTGTCTTCATGATAACACTTATATAAGACTTTTAAAAATAATTTTGATAGTAGGCTGATATAACTAATATAGATACTTACATTATGTGTTGTCTTCATTATAACACTTATATAGCACATTTAAGTCATTTTTCTATAGTAGGCTAATATAGACACTTACATCATGTGTTGCCTTCATTATAACACTTATATAAGACTTTTAAAGTCATTTTAATAGTAGGCTAGTATAGCTACTTTAGACACTTACATCATGTGTTGTCTTCATTATAACACTTATATAAGACATTTAAAGTCATTTTGATAGTAGGCTGATATAACTAACATATACACTTACATCATGTTTGTCTTCATTATAACACTTATATGAGACTTTTAATGTCATTTGGATAGTAGGCTAATATAGACACTTACATCATGTGTTGCCTTCATTATAACACTTATATAAGACTTTTATAGTCATTTTAATAGTAGGCTAATATAGCTACTATAGACACTTACGTCATGTGCTGTCTTCATTATAACACTTATATAAGACTTAAAGTCATTTTGATAGTAGGCTAATATAACTAATACAGACAATTACAGCATGTGTTGTCTTCATTATAACACTTATATTAAACTTTTAAAGTAATTTTGATAGTAGGCTAATATTGACATTTACATCATGTGTTGTCTTCATTATAACACTTTTATAAGACTTTTAAAGTCATTTTAATAGGAGAATAATATGCCTACTATAGACCCATCATGTGTTTTCTTCATGATAACACTTATATAAGACTTTTAAAAGTCATTTTGATAGTAGGCTGATATAACTAATATAGATACTTACATTATGTGTTGTTTTCATTATAACACTTATATAAGACATTTAAGTCATTTTGATAGTAGGCTGATATAACTAACATATACACTTATATCATGTTTGTCTTCATTATGACACTTATATAAGACTTTTAAAGTCATTTTGATGGTGGGCTAATATAGACACTTACATCATGTGTTGCCTTCATTATAACACGTATATAAGACTTTTAAATTCATTTTAATAGTAGGCTAATATAGACACTATAGACACTTACATCATGTGTTGTCTTCATTATAACACTTATATAAGACATTTAAAGTTATTTTGATAGTAGGCTGATATAACTAACATATACACTTACATCATGTTTGTCTTCATTATAACACTTATATAAGACTTTTAATGTCATTTGGATAGTAGGCTAATATAGACACTTACATCATGTGTTGCCTTCATTATAACACTTATATAAGACTTTTAAAGTCATTTTAATAGTAGGCTAAAATAGTTACTATAGATACTTACGTCATGTGTTGTCTTCATTATAACACTTATATAAGACGTTTAAAGTCATTTTGATAGTAGGCTGATATAACTAACATGTAGACTTACATCATGTTTGTGTTCATTATAACACTTATATAAGACTTTTAAAGTAATTTAAAGTCATTTTGATAGTAGGCTAATATAGACACATCATGTGTTGCCTCCGTTATAACACTAATATAAGACTTTTATAGTAATTTTAATAGTAGGCTGATATAGCTACTATAGACACTTTGGTCATGTGTTGTCTTCATGATAACACTTATATAAGACTTTTAAAAGTAATTTTGATTATATATATAAGACATTTAAAGTCATTTTGATAGTAGGCTGATATAACTAACATATACACTTACATCATGTTTGTCTTCATCCATCCATCCATCCATCCATCATCTTCCGCTTATCCGAGGTCGGGTCGCGGGGGCAACAGCCTAAGCAGGGAAACCCAGACTTCCCTCTCCCCAGCCACTTCGTCTAGCTCTTCCCGGGGGATCCCGAGGCGTTCCCAGGCCAGCCGGGAGACATAGTCTTCCCAACGTGTCCTGGGTCTTCCCCGTGGCCTCCTACCGGTTGGACGTGCCCTAAACACCTCCCTAGGGAGGCGTTCGGGTGGCATCCTGACCAGATGCCCGAACCACCTCATCTGGCTCCTCTCGATGTGGAGGAGCAGCGGCTTTACTTTGAGTTCCTCCCGGATGGCAGAGCTTCTCACCCTATCTCTAAGGGAGAGCCCCGCCACACGGCGGAGGAAACTCATTTCGGCCGCTTGTACCCGTGATCTTATCCTTTCGGTCATGACCCAAAGCTCATGACCATAGGTGAGGATGGGAACGTAGATCGACCGGTAAATTGAGAGCTTTGCCTTCCGGCTCAGCTCCTTCTTCACCACAACGGATCGGTACAACGTCCGCATTACTGAAGACGCCGCACCGATCCGCCTGTCGATCTCACGATCCACTCTTCCCTCACTCGTGAACAAGACTCCTAGGTACTTGAAGTCCTCCACTTGGGGCAGGGTCTCCTCCCCAACCCGGAGATGGCACTCCACCCTTTTCCGGGCGAGAACCCTGGACTCGGACTTGGAGGTGCTGATTCTCATTCCGGTCGCTTCACACTCGGCTGCGAACCGATCCAGCGAGAGCTGAAGATCCCGGTCAGATGAAGCCATCAGGACCACATCATCTGCAAAAAGCAGAGACCTAATCCTGCGGTTACCAAACCGGAACCCCTCAACGCCTTGACTGCGCCTAGAAATTCTGTCCATAAAAGTTATGAACAGAATCGGTGACAAAGGACAGCCTTGGCGGAGTCCAACCCTCACTGGAAATGTGTTCGACTTACTGCCGGCAATGCGAACCAAGCTCTGGCACTGATCGTACAGGGAACGGACCGCCACAATAAGACAGTCCGATACCCCATACTCTCTGAGCACTCCCCACAGGACTTCCCGAGGGACACGGTCGAATGCCTTCTCCAAGTCCACAAAGCACATGTAGACTGGTTGGGCAAACTCCCATGCACCCTCAAGAACCCTGCCGAGTGTATAGAGCTGGTCCACAGTTCCACGACCAGGACGAAAACCACACTGTTCCTCCTGAATCCGAGGTTCGACTATCCGTCTTCATTGTCTTCATTATAACACTTATATAAGACTTTTAAAGTCATTTAGAGTCATTTGGATAGTAGGCTAATATAGACACTTACATCATGTGTTGCCTTCATTATAACACTTATATAAGACTTTTATAGTCATTTTAATAGTAGGCTGATATAGCTACTATAGACACTTATGTCATGTGCTGTCTTTATTATAACTCTTATATAAGACTTAAAGTCACTTTGATAGTAGGCTAATATAACTAATACAGACACTTACATCATGTGTTGTCTTCATTATAACACTTATATAAAACTTTTAAAGTCATTTTGATAGTAGGCTGATATAACTAACATATACACTTACATCATGTTTGTCTTCATTATAACACTTATATAAGACTTTTAAAGTCATTTGGATAGTAGGCTAATATAACTAATACAGACACTTACATCATATGTTGTCTTCATTATAACACTTATATAAAACTTTTAAAGTCATCTTGATAGTAGGCTAATATTGACACTTACATCATGTGTTGTCTTCATTATGACACTTTTATAAGACTTTTAAAGTCATTTTAATAGGAGAATAATTTGCCTACTATAGACACTTACATCATGTTTGTCTTCATTATAACACTTTTATAAGACTTTTAAAGTCATTTTTTATAGTAGGCTAATATAGACACTTATATCATGTGTTGCCTTAATTATAACACTTATATAAGACTTTTAAAGTCATTTTAATAGTAGGGTAATATAGCTACTATAGACACTTACGTCATGTGTTGTCTTCATGATAACACTTATATAAGACTTTTAAAAGTCATTTGGATTATAGGCTAATATAGACACTTATATCATGTGTTGCCTTCATTATACCTCTTATATAAGACTTTTAAAGTCATTTTAATAGTAGGCTAATATAGCTACTATAGACACTTACGTCATATGTCGTCTTCATTATAACACTTATATAAGACATTTAAAGTAATTTTGATAGTAGGCTGATATAACTAACATATACACTTATATCATGTTTGTCTTCATTATAACACTTATATAAGACTTTTAAAGTCATTTGGATAGTAGGCTAATATAGACACTTACATCATGTGTTGCCTTCATTATAGGACTTTTAAGGTCATTTTAATAGTAGGCTAATATAGCTACTATAGACACTTACGTCATGTGTAGTTTTCATGATAACACTTATATTAGACTTTTAAAAGTAGTTTTGATAGTAGGCTGATATAACTAATATAGATACTTACATTATGTGTTGTCTTCATTATAACACTTATATAAGACATTTAAAGTAATTTTGATAGTAGGCTGATATAGACACTTATATCATGTGTTGCCTTCATTATAACACTTATATAACATTTTTAAAGTCATTTTAATAGTAGGCTAATATAGCTACTATAGACACGTCATGTGTAGTCTTCATTATAACACTTATGTAAGACATTTAAAGTCATTTTGATAGTAGGCTAATGTAGACACTTATATCATGTGTTGCCTTCATTATAACACTTATATAAAATGTTTTAAAGTCATTTTAATAGTAGGCTAATATAGCTACTATAGACACTTACGTCATGTGTAGTCTTCATTATAACACTTATATAAGACATTTAAAGTCATTTTGATAGTAGGCTGATATAACTAACATATACACTTACATCATGTTTGTCTTTATTATAACACTTATATAAGACTTTTAAAGTCATTTAAAGTCATTTGTTTAGTAGGCTAATATAGACACATCATGTGTTGCCTTCGTTAGAACACTTATATAAGACTTTTAAAGTAATTTCAATAGTAGACTAATATAGCTATTATAGACACTTACGTCATGTGTTGTCTTCATTATAACAATTATATAAAAATTTTAAAGTAATTTTAATAGTAGGCTAATATAGCTACTATAGACACTTACGTCATTTGTAGTCTTCATTATAACACTTATATAAGACATTTAAAGTCATTTTGATAGTAGGCTGATATAACTAACATATACACTTACATCATGTTTGTCTTTATTATAACACTTATATAAGACTTTTAAAGTCATTTAAAGTCATTTGTTTAGTAGGCTAATATAGACACATCATGTGTTGCCTTCGTTAGAACACTTATATAAGACTTTTAAAGTAATTTCAATAGTAGACTAATATAGCTATTATAGACACTTACGTCATGTGTTGTCTTCATTATAACACTTATATAACACTTTTAAAAGTAATTTTGATAGTAGGCTGATATAACTAATACAGATACTTACATCATGTGTTGTTTTCATTATAACACTTATATAAGACATTTAAAGTCATTTTGATAGTAGGCTGATACAACTAACATATACACTTACATCATGTTTGTCTTCCTTATAACACTTACATAAGACTTTTAAAGTCATTTTGATAGTAGGCTAATATAGACACTTACATCATGTGTTGCCTTCATTTTAACACTTATATAAGACATTTAAAGTCATTTTGAAAGTAGGCTGATATAACTAACATATACACATACATCATGTTTGTCTTCCTCATAACACTTATATAAGACTTTTAAAGTCATTTTGATAGTAGGCTAATATAGACACATCATGTGTTGCCTTCATTATAACACTTATATAAGACTTTCAAAGTCATTTTAATAGTAGGCTAAAATAGCTACTATAGACACTTACGTCATGTGTTGTCTTCATTATAACACTTATATCAGACTTTTAAAAGTAATTTTGATAGTAGGCTGATATAACTAATAGAGATACTTACATCATGTGTTGTTTTCATTATAACACTTATATAAGACATTTAAAGTCATTTTGATAGTAGGCTGATATAACTAACATATACACTTACATCATGTTTGTCTTCCTTATAACACTTATATAAGACTTTAAAAGTCATTTTGATAGTAGGCTAATATAGACACATCATGTGTTGCCTTCATTTTAACACTTATATAAGACATTTAAAGTCATTTTGAAAGTAGGCTGATATAACTAACATATACACATACATCATGTTTGTCTTCCTCATAACACTTATATAAGACTATTAAAGTCATTTTGATAGTAGGCTAATATAGACACATCATGTGTTGCCTTCATTTTAACACTTATATAAGACTTTCAAAGTCATTTTAATAGTAGGCTAAAATAGCCACTATAGACACTTACATCATGTGTTGCCTCCATTGTAACACTTATATAAGACTTTTATAAAGTCATTTTAATAGTAGGCTAATATAGACACTTACATCATGTGTTGTCTTCATTATAACACTTATATAAGACTTTTAAAGTCATTTTGATAGTAGGCTAATATAGACACTTATATCATGTGTTGCCTTTATTATAACACTTATATAAGACTTTTAAAATAATTTTAATATTAGGCTAATATGCCTACTATAGACACGTCATGTGTTGTCTTCCTCATAACACTTATAAAAGACTTTTAAAAGTCATTTGATAGTAGGTTGATATAACTAATATATACACTTACATCATGTGTTGTCTTCATTATAACACTTATATAAGACATTTAAAGTAATTTTGATAGTAGGCTGATATAACTAACATATACACTTATATCATGTTTGTCTTCATTATAACACTTATATAAGACTTTTAAAGTCATTTTATTAGTAGGCTAATATAGTTACTATAGACACTTACGTCATGTGTTGTCTTCATGATACCACTTATATAAGACTTTTAAAAGTCATTTTGATAGTAGGCTGATATAACTAATATAGATACTTACATCATGTGTTGTCTTTATTATTCCACTTATATAAGACATTTATAGTAATTTTGATAGTAGGCTAATATAACTAATATAGACACTTACATCATGTGTTGTCTTCATTATAACACTTATATAAGACTTTTAAAGTCATTTTGATAGTAGGCTAATATAGACACTTATATCATGTGTTCCCTTCAATATAATACTTATTTAAGACTTTTAAAGTCATTTTAATAGTAGGCTAATATAGCTACTATAGACACTTACATCATATGTTGTCTTCATTATAAAACGTATATCAGACTTTTAAAGTTGTTTTAATAGTAGGCTGATATAACTCGTATAGACACTTACATCATGTTTGTTTTTATTATAAAGCTTATATAAGACTTTTAAAGAAATTTTGATAGTAGGCTAATATAGACACTTATATCATGTGTTCCCTTCAATATAATACTTATTTAAGACTTTTAAAGTCATTTTAATAGTAGGCTAATATAGCTACTATAGACACTTACATCATATGTTGTCTTCATTATAAAACGTATATCAGACTTTTAAAGTTGTTTTAATAGTAGGCTGATATAACTCGTATAGACACTTACATCATGTTTGTTTTTATTATAAAGCTTATATAAGACTTTTAAAGTAATTTTGATAGTAGGCTAATATAGACACTTACATCATGTGTTTTCTTCATTATAACACTTATATAAGACATTTAAAGTAATTTTGATAGTAGGCTGATATAACTAACATATACACTTATATTATGTTTGTCTTCATTATAACACTTATATAAGACTTTTAAAGTCATTTAAAGTCATTTGGACAGTAGGCTAATATAGACACTTACATCATGTGTTGCCTTCATTATAAGACTTATATAAGACTTTTAAAGTAATTTTATTAGTCGGCTAATATAGCTACTAAAAACACTTACGTCATGTGTTGTCTTCATGATAACACTTATATAAGACTTTTAAAAGTCATTTTGATAGTAGGCTGATATAATTAATATAGATACTTACATAATGTGTTGTCTTCATTATTCAACTTATATAAGACATTTAAAGTCATTTTTATAGTAGGCTAATATAACTAATATAGACACTTACATCATGTGTTGTCTTCATTATAACACTTATATAAGACTTTTAAAGTCATTTTGATAGTAGGCTAATATAGACACTTATATCATGTGTTGCCTTCAATATAACACTTATATAAGACTTTTAAAGTAATTTTAATAGTAGGCTAATATAGCTACTATAGACACTTACATCATGTGTTGTCTTCATTGTAACACTTATATCAGACTTTTAAAGTCCTTTTAATAGTAGGCTGATATAACTAACATACACACATCATGTTTGTTTTCATTATAAAGCTTATATAAGACTTTTAAAGTAATTTAAAGTCATTTTGATAGTAGGCTAATATAGACACTTACATCATGTGTTGCCTTCATTATAACACTTATAGAAGACTTTTAAAGTAATTCTAATAGTAGGCTAATATAGCTACTATAGACACTTACATCATGTGTTGTCTTCATTATAACACTTATATCAGACTTTTAAAGTCGTTTTAATAGTAGGCTGATACAACTCGTATAGACACTTACATCATTGTAACACTTATATCAGGCTTTTAATTTTTTGTGGCCCCAGACAGATTTTTTTGTTGTATCCTTGGTCAAATACGGCTCTTACAATAATTTGGTCCATCTCTAATATTTACATATAATTTTTTTCATTCAAACATCCAAGTGAGTATTTGTCTGTTCCTTCTTGTCAAAGGTCATCGCGTACTCGGAACGGCGTTACAGGATATTCGGGGAGACCATAGACATTGCAGTGGGCAACTGTTTGGACAGGTTTGCCAGAGTCATCAAGGTGTGTGCACGATGAATATATACACATTTACATTTGCTCGGGTTTCATTCACTCCAACTGGTCAACTCCGCAGATTTCCAACGACCCCAGTCCCGGCTACAACATAGAACAGCTGGCCAAGAAGTTAGTACAACAATGAACATCTGCTGAGGTTTTTTTTGGCTTTCATCACCTTTTTGGCATGGCTTGTAATCAGGGGCACGCAGTATGTGGAGCTTCCATACACCGTCAAAGGAATGGACGTGTCCTTTTCTGGGATTCTCTCTTTTATCGAGGTGAGTGCTCGCCGTTATAGAACGCATATTTCATTTTTGAAGTCACGATGTAAATGAATTGTGTTTCCATAGGAAGCTGCTCACAAGATGCTGGGCTCTGGTCAGTGTACAGCCGAGGACTTGTGTTTCTCCCTGCAGGTTAGAATGACTAAAGCACTTACAGTATGTGGTTATTGTTCATCACTAGGGCTGGGTATCGTCTACAAATGTCCAATACCAGTACCTTTAAAATGAAACCGATACTGAGTTTTTATTTTTACTCTCATGCTCAGTATTAGTATTGTTATGTCAGGTAGTAGTATTCTTTCTATTATGCACGGTCGTACTATTGTTATTGTTATGTACAGTAGTAGTATTGTTACTCTTATGCACAGTAATAGTATTGTTATTGTTACGTACAGTAGTAGTATTGTTACTGTTATGTACAATTGTAATACTGTTACTGTTATGCACTTAAGTATTACTGTAACTGTAATGCACCATAGTAGTATTTTTACTGTTATGTACAGTAGTAGTAGAATAGAATAGAGTTTTATTGTCATTATTACAGTGAACAGGTTCAAAGAGGAAGCAGATCCACAATAAAATAGTAATACAAATAGTTAAAAAGATAAACAATAAGATATATATCCATATATATGTATATATCCACACACATGCATATGTCCATACATATGCATATATATATATATATATATATATATATATATATATATATATATATATATATATATATATATATACACATACATATACACACATACGTACACATATATATACACACATATATACTGTATATACACATATAAATATACACATTTCTATACATACACATATATATACACACATATATACTGTATATACACACACATAAATATGCACATTTCTATACATACACATATATACACACATATATACTGTATATACACACATACATATAAATTTCTATAAATATATACATATTTATATACATATATAATAAACATTCACACATACATACACATTTTTATACATATATACACACATACATACAGTATATATATATATATATATATATAGTATTGTTACTGTAATGCACCATAGTAGTATTTTTACAGTTATGTACAGTACAGTTTTATTGTCATTATTACAGTAAACAGGTTCAAAGAACAATGACATTGGAGCAGATCCCCTAAGGTGCATACACAATGATGTAGTAATATAAATAGTTAAAAAGATAAAAAAGAAGATATATATACATATATATGTATACATCCACACACATGCATATATCCATACATATGCATATATATACAGTATATACTTATACACATACATACATATATAAACATGTACAAACCCCGTTTCCATATGAGTTGGGAAATTGTGTTAGATGTAAATATAAACGGAATACAATGATTTGCAAATCATTTTCAACCCATATTCAGTTGAATATGCTACAAAGACAACATATTTGATGTTCAAACTGATCAATTTTTTTTTTTTTGCAAAAAATTATTAACTTTAGAATTTGATGCCATCAACACGTGACAAAGAAGTTGGGAAAGGTGGCAATAAATATTGATAAAGTTGAGAAATTCTCATCAAACACTTGTTTGGAATATCTATCAGGTGTGCAGGCTAATTGGGAACAGGTGGGTGCCATGATTGGGTATAAAAGCAGCTTCCCAAAAAATGCTCAGTCCTTCACAAGAAAGGATGGGGCGAGGTACACCCCTTTGTCCACAACTGCGTGAGCAAATAGTCAAAAAGTTTAAGAACAACGTTTCTCAAAGTGCAATTGCCAGAAATGTAGGGATTTCAACATCTACGCTCCATAATATCATCAAAAGGTTCAGAGAATCTGGAGAAATCACTCCACATAAGCGGCACGGCCGGAAACTAACACTGAATGACCATGACCTTCGATCCCTCAGACGGCACTGTATCAAAAACAGACATCAATCTCTTAAGGATATCACCACATGGGCTCAGGAACACTTCAGAAAACCACTGTCACTACATACAGTTCGTCGCTACATCTGTAAGTGCAAGTTAAAACTCTACTATGCAAAGCAAAGACCATTTATCAACCACATCTAGAAACGCCGCCGGCTTCTCTGGGTCCGAGATCATCTAAGATGGACTGTTGCAAAGTGGAAAAGTGTTCTGTGGTCTGACGTGTCCACATTTCAAATTGTTTTTGAAAATATTCGACATCATGTCATCCGGACGAAAGGGGAAGCGAAACATCCAGACTGTTATCGACGCAAAGTTCAAAAGCCAGCATCAGTGATGGTATGGGAGTGCATTAGTGCCCAAGGCATGGGTAACTTACACATCTGTGAAGGCACCATTAATGCTGAAAGGTACATACAGGTTTTGGAACAAAATATGCTGCTATCTAATTGCCGTCTTTTTCATGGACGCTCCTGCTTATTTCAGCGAGACAATGCCAGACCGCATTCAGCACGTGTTACAACTGCGTGGCTTCGTAGTAAAAGAGTGTGGGTACTTTCCTGGCCCGCCTGCAGTCCATACCTGTCTCCCATGGAAAATGTGTGGCGCATTATGAAGCGTAAAATACGACAGCAGAGACCCGGACTGTTGAACGACTGAAGCTCTACATAAAACAAGAATGGGAAAGAATTCCACTTTCAAATCTTCAACAATTAGTTTCCTCAGTTCCCAAACATTTTTTGAGTTGTTTAGTTTCCCAACTACTTTGTCACGTGTTGATGGCATCAAATTCTAAAGTAAATGATTATTTGAAAAAAATAAGTTTATCAGTTTGAACATCAAATATGTTGTCTTTGTAGCATATTCAACTGAATATGGGTTGAAAATGATTTGCAAATCATTGTATTCCGTTTATATTTACATCTAACACAATTTCCCAACTCATATGGAAACGGGATTTGTATGTATGTATGTGTATACGAATGTATTTATTTATGTATGTGTATATATACACATATATACATGTATGTATATATATATATATAGTGTGTATATATATATAGTGTGTGTGTGTATATATATATCTACATATATATATACATACACACACACATATATATATTTATACATACACACATATATATTGTGTATTTATATGTATGTACGTACGTACATATATGTATATATATATATACACCCATATGTATATTTACATATATATATATATATATTGTGTGTATATATATGTACGTGTAGGTTTGTATGTGTATATGTATGTATGTATACATACCGTCCCCGCGACCCCACAAGGGAATAAGCGGTAGAAAATGGATGGATGGATGTTTATGTAGGGTTAGGGTTAGGGTTAACCCTATGTGTATACATATCTATGAATGTGTATGTATGTATGTATGTGTGTGTATATACTGTATATGTATATATATATATATATATATATATATATATATATATATATATATATATATATACAGTATATATATATATATATGTATGTTTATATATATGTATGTAGTACTGTTAAGTACAGTAGTAGTACAATAGAGTTTTATTGTCATTATTACAGTGAACGGGTTCAAAGAAGAAATCGGAGCAAGATATATATATCCATATATATGTATATATCCACACACATGCATATATCCATACATATATACTCATACACAGATATATACCCACATATATATTTATATTCAAACACATATATACATACACATATATATATAAATATATACTGTATATGTGTATATTTATATACATATACATACAAACATATATACACACATATGTATATTTACATATATATGTATATATATATATATATTGTGTGTATATATGTATGTGTAGGTTTGTGTTTGTATATGTATGTATGTGTATACATATCTATGTATGTGTATATATATATATATATATATATATATATGTATGTTTATATATATGTATGTAGTACTGTTAAGTACAGTAGTAGTACAATAGAGTTTTATCGTCATTATTACAGTGAACGGGTTCAAAGAAGAAATCGGAGCAGGATATATATCCATATATATGTATATATCCACACACATGCATATATCCATACATATATACACATTCACAGATATATACCCACATATATATTTATATTCACACACACATATATACATACGCACACACATATATATATATATATGTGTATATATATATGTATATATACATACATACATATATACACAGATATGTTTATTTACATATAAATGTATATATATATATATATTGTGTGTGTATATATATGTATGTGTAGGTTTGTATGTGTATATGTATGTATGTATGTGTATGTATACATACCGTATGTTTATGTATATGTGTATACATATCTATGTATGTGTATGTATGTATGTATGTGTGTATATATATATATACATATATTTACATATATATATATATATATATATACACATATACATGTGTGTGTGTGTATGTATATATATATATATATACCCACATATATATTTATATTCACACACATATATGCATACACACATATATATAAATATATACTGTATATGTGTATATTTATATACATATATATACATACATGCATATTTATTGTGTGTATATATAAATATTTATGTATGTATAAGTATATATACACATATACATTTTATGTAAAAAAAATATATACACATATATATTAACATTTTGTATACATACATACATATTGTGTATATATATATATGTATTGTATGTGTATATATATCCATATATATATATATATATACTGTATATATATATATATATATATTGTGTATATTTATATATGTATGTGTGTATATATATATATATATATATATTTGTATGTGTATATATATATGTATATAAATATACACATATACGGGCACCACATATCAGGAACAATACATACATACATATATATATATACATACATGCATATTTATTGTGTGTATATATAAATATTTATGTATGTATAAGTATATATACACATATACATTTTATGTAAAAAATAATATATACACATATATATTAACATATTGTATACATACATATATATTGTGTATATGTATGTATTGTATGTGTATATATATCCATATATATATATATACTGTATATATATATTGTGTATATATATATTTGTATTTGTATATATATATATATATATATATATATATATGTATGTATGTATTGTTCCTGATATGTGGTGCCCTCCTGCAGGAGACAGTGTTCGCCATGCTGGTGGAGATCACAGAGAGGGCCATGGCGCACTGCGGCTCCCAGGAAGTACTGATTGTCGGCGGCGTTGGCTGTAAGTAACGATGTCATGTTTCATGTAGATACATGGCTGATATGAATATGTGTTGACAGGTAACCTGCGTCTACAACAGATGATGGGAGTCATGTGCTCAGAAAGAGGCGCCAAACTTTTTGCCACGGACGAAAGGTGAAGCAAACTATACATTAATACATTTACCTGTGGAGATGAAGTGAGTAAAAAATGCCTACTTTGACCTTGACACTTTTGGGGGAATTTTGCCTTTGATTCACAATCCTTTTTTAAGACTAGAACACATCTGTTTGTCTTGTTTTATTCATTCCAAATGGTAAATGAATGCTAGTAAAAGTCAGCTAACAGTGGAGCTAATCTAATCCGCCTCAAACGCTCTCTAAAAACATCCTTTTATTTACACACTGTAAGCACATATATCATGTAGTAAGATTCCTAATGTGTCATATATACATGAAGTATATATGTAGTATTTAGTAACATTCCATTATGGGCTGGACTCTCACACTATTATGTTAGATCCACTATGGACTGGACTCTCACACTATTATGTTAGATCCACTATGGACTGGACTCTCACACTATTATGTTAGATCCACTATGGACTGGACTCACACTATTATGTTAGGTCCACTATGGACTGGACTTTCACACTATTATGTTAGATGCCCTATGGACTTGACTCTCACACTATTATGTTAGATCCACTATGGACTGGACTCACACTATTATGTTAGATCCACTATGGACTTGACTCTCAGTTTAATTTTAGATCCACTATGGACTGGACTCTCACTATTATGTTACATCCACTATGTACTGAACTTTCACACTATTATGTTAGATCCATTATGGACTGGACTCTACTTCTAACATCTGTTTCCATGGTAACAAGTCCATGAGACTTAACCCACTAAAAAGGTGATTCCGTACCCTTCTAGTTTCTGCATCGACAACGGAGCCATGATCGCCCAGGCTGGCTGGGAAATGTTCCGATCCGGTCAAGTGACGGCGCTGGAGGATTCTTGGATCACGCAAAGGTACTCGGTCCTGGATTTGTCTGAAGGTTGCACGTTTTGAGGAGTTGTCTCCCCCCTGTTGAGTGCAGGTACAGAACAGATGAGGTGGAGGTGACGTGGAGGGACTGATAAATGGACTCCAACTGTCCTCAGGTATTTTTGCAGCGTCTGTGTGACCACTTTTCTCAATCTAAAAGATGCTGTCCACACACGTGGCCATTAAGCCTTCTAGATGAAATAAGTGGACTGAACAAGTGTGCACACAGGAAATGTTCAGAAGCAAGACTTTACTGGAAGGTGCAAAGAAGGGTGAAACAACACGTGTTTAACAACCGTAGGAGGATAAAAAGAGGTCTTTATTCCCATTAAATAACAGTCACATGTCAAGTTTATTTGTTTTATTATTAACCAATACTGTTCACTTAAATTCCTCCTCCAGTGTAATTTTTTTAAACGTTTTTCTCAAAAACAAAAAAACAAACAAAAAAAGTTGAACATGGAGCTCCCTTCTGGTTTTCGGTGAGCAACAATCACCGGGCGAGACAAATAAAAAGGGAGCGACAGCATTAAGATGTGACAGAGTTAAAGGGCAAATTCTCCTGTGCTTTTTGAGCGCACCCCTCTGCAGAACCCAGCACACTAACAGTAAAAGGAGCAGGGGAGAGAAAAAAAAAAGGGTTCTCTCACATGGGGATTGGTCACAACAAATTTATCTTTTAAGAAAGTGCTTGATTGACCACTCGCTTCGCACGGGACAGTTACTAAAAAAAAAAAAGAGGGGGGAGGGGGTTGGGACAAATTCATGTACAGCTCCTTAAAGATTTGTATTGAAAAACAAAAGAAAGACCCGCTCTACACGTACTTGCTAAAATTCATAAGTTGATGGAACAACCGTCTGATTACTTAAGGCAGACTTCTTCTTATATATATATATACATATATATATATAAGGCCATTAAAAAAACATAGAAAGATCTGAAAGGAGTTATTAGTCCAAAGTGTCTCAGTGTGGCTTTGCATGAAGACATCCTGAGTGCAGTGTGTGTGTGTGTGTGTGGTGTGTGGTGTGTGGTGTGTGTGTGTACACGCTTTTTGGGGTTTTCTGGCTGCTAGGCTGGGTGCTCCTGGAAGTCCTTGTACCACACCACCCTTGTTGGATCTAAAAGGAAAGAAGAAAATATTACTCTTATATGTCAGCGTTACATGTTCTATTTAATATTGTGTTGCCTCCATTACACACTACTTTTTATACCACTGTTTTCAGCTCATGTAAACATGTATATATACATACATATGTATGAACATGTATATGTATACATACATACATACCTGTATGTATGTATACATGTACATAGTATACATACATGTTTGTATACATGCACATACATATGTATAAATGTATGTATTTATACATACATATGTATACACACATGTATACATGTATTACATACATGTATGTATACATGCATTTATACATGTTTGTATACATACATGTATGTATACAAACATGTATGCAAGTATACATGCATGTATGTATACATACATACATGTTTGTATGTATACATGCATTTATACATACATGTTTGTATACTTGCATACATACATGCATGTATACATACATGCATGCATGTATACATACATACATGCATGCATGTATACATACATACATACATACATGCATGCACGTATACATACATGCATGTATACATACATACATACATGCATGCATGCATACATACATGCATGCACGTATACATACATGCATGTATACATACATGCATGTATACATGCATACATACATGCATGCACGCATGCATACATACATACATACATGCATGCATACATACATACATACATACATGCATGCACGTATACATACATGCATGCACGTATACATACATGCATGCACGTATACATACATGCATGCACGTATACATACATGCATGCACGTATACATACATGCATGCACGTATACATACATGCATGCACGTATACATACATGCATGCACGTATACATACATGCATGCACGTATACATACATGCATGCACGTATACATACATGCATGCACGTATACATACATGCATGCACGTATACATACATGCATGCACGTATACATACATGCATGCACGTATACATGTATGCATGCACGTATACATGTATGTACATGCATGCATGTATACATGTATGTACATGCATGCATGTATACATACATACATACATGCATGCATGTATACATACATACATACATGCATGCACGTATACATACATGCATGCATACATACATACATACATACATGCATGCACGTATACATACATGCATGCACGTATACATACATGCATGCACGTATACATACATGCATGTACACATGTATGTACATACATGCATGTATACATGTACATACATGTGCATAAATATGTATTTATACATACATATATGTATACATAAGTTTGTATGTACATGTATACGAACATGTATACATACATACATGCATGTATACATACATACATACATGCATGCATGTATACATACATACATACATACATGCATGCACGTATACATACATGCATGCATACATACATACATACATACATACATGCATGTACACATGTATGTACATACATGCATGTATACATGTACATACATGTGCATAAATATGTATTTATACATACATATATGTATACATAAGTTTGTATGTACATGTATACATACATACGAACATGTATACATACATACATGCATGTATACATACATGTATGTACATACATGTGTATAAATGTATGTATGTATACATACATATATACATGTATGTTTATATACGTAGGTATACATACATACGTAGGTATACAAACATGTATGTATACATATGTATAAATGTATGTATGTATACATACATACAGCCATGTATGTATTTATACATACATATGTATACACGCATGTACGTATGTATACATGTACATGTGTATAAATGTATGTATACACGCATGTACGTATGTATACATACGTTTTTATGTATGTATACACACGTGTATGTATGTATACATACATACGTGTATGTATGTATACATGTATGTACATACATATGTATAAATGTATGTATTTATACATACATATGTATACACGCATGTAGGTATGTATACATACGTTTGCACGTATGTGTACACGTTTGTATGTATGTATACATACATACATGTATGTATGTATACATACATACGTGTATGTATGTATACATACATACGTACATGTATGTACATACATATGTATAAATGTATGTATTTATACATACATATGTATACACGCATGCATGTATGTATAAATGTATGTATACATACATACATGTATACAAGTATTCATGCATGTATGTAAACATAAGTGTTGTATGTATATATGAATTGATTAAGGTAGACCCTGACTTAAACAAATTGAAAAACGTATGTGGGCGTTACCATTTAGTGGTCAATTGTACGGAATATGTACTGAACTGTGCAATCTACTAATACAAGTTTCAATCAATCAATCAATTCATGTATGTATGGACAAATGTATGTATACATGTATATATACATACATACACAAACACACATAGTATGCTACATGATATATATATGTACAGTCAATAAAATAAGTATTTGAACACCCTGCTATTTTGCCATTTCTCCGCCTTAGAAATCATGGAGGGGTCTGAAATGTTCACGGTAGGTGCATGTCTACTGTATGAGAGATCACCTGAAAAGAAAAATCCAGAAATCCCAATCTATGATTTTTTTAACAATTTATTCGTGTGATACAGCTTAAAATAAGTATTTCAACACCTGTCTCTCAGCTAGAATTCAGACCCTCAAAGACCTGCTAGTTCGCCTTTAAAAGTCCTCCTCCACTCCACTGTATTATCCTGAATAAGATGCACCTGTGTGAGGTCGTTAGCTGCATAAAAACACCTGTCCACCCCATCCAATCAGTAAGACCCACACATTCAGCATGGCTAAGAGCAAAGTGCTGTTCAAAGACAAAATTGTACAACTCCACAAGGATGGAAAGGGCTCTGGAGAAATTGCCAACAACTTGGTGAAAAAAGGTCCACTGTTGGAGCAATCATTACAAAATGGAAGAAGATCAAGAGGATGGGTCAAATGCAGACGACAAATTTCACCACACCTAGTGTGTGTGTGTGTGTGTGTGTGTGTGTGTGTGTGTGTGTGTGTGTGTGACCATCATTGGTACTTTAACTTAACTAAACTTGACGGTCAATCTCAATGGGAGTGGAGCCCCATGCAAGATATCACCTGGTGGGTCTCAGTGATGCTAAGAAAGGTGAAGAATCAGCCCAGGACTACACGGCAGGACTTGGTCAATGACCTGAAATGAGCTGGGACCACTGTTTCCATGGTCACTGTTGGTAATACACTAAGATGTCATGGTTTGAAATCATGCATGGCAGGGAAGGTTCCCCTGCTTAAACCAGCACATGTTAAGGCCCGTCTTAAGTTTGCCAATGACCATTTGGATGATCCATAGGAGAACGTTTTGTGGACAGATGAGACCAAAATTGATCTTTTTGGTCATAATTCCACACTGCGTGTTTGGAGGAAGAAGAATGACGCGTACCATCCCAAGAACACCATTCCTACTGTGAAGCATGGGGGTGGTAGCATCAAGCTTTGGGGGTGTTCTTCTGCTCATGGGACAGGACGACTGTACTAATTAAGGAGAGGATGACTGCAGCCATGTATTGTGAGATTTTGGCCAAAAACCTCCTCCCTCAGTCTGATCATTGAAGAGGAGTCGTGACTGGATCTTCCAACTTGACAATGACCCAAAGCACAAGTGGCGGCTGTGTAAGAACCATATCAAGGTTCTGGAGTGGCCTAGCCAGTCTCCAAGACCTAAATCCAATTGAAAATGTTTGGAGGGAGCTGAAAGTCTGTGTTACTCAGTGACAACCCAGAAACCTGACTGATCTAGAGAAGATCTGTGTGGAGGAGTGGGCCAAAATCCTTCCTGCAGTTTGTGCAAACCTGCTGAAAAACTACAGGAAATGTTTGACCTCTGTAATTGCAAACAAAGCCTACTCTACCAAATATTAATGTTGGTGTTCAAATACTTATTTTCAGCTGTATCACATGAATGAATTGTTAAAAAAAAAATCATAGCTTGTGATTTCTGGATTTTTCTTTTTAAGATTATCTCTCATACAGTGGACATGCACCTACTGTGAACATTTAAGACCCCTCCATGATTTTTAAGTGGAAGAACTTGCAAAATAGCAGGTGTTCAAATACTTATTTTCTTCATTGTATATATAATCTGCTACATGGTGTATAGTCTGCATGGTGTGTGTGTATATATATATATATATATATATATATATATATATATATATATATATATATACACACACACACACACATATATATATATATACACATATATATACATATACACACACACACACACATATATATATATATACATATACACACGTATATACACACACACATATATATATATATATATATATTATTAGTAGTATTATTATTATATTTTTATATATACGTATTAAGGGTGTAACGGTACACAAAAAATTTGGTTCGGTACGTACCTCGGTTCAGAGGTCACTGTTCGGTTCATTTTCGGTAATTAAGAAAAAAACCAAATATACATTTGCTAAATCATCCACCAAAAATATTTTTCTTAGTGGAATATTTGATGTGAAGTAATCGGAAACTTAGGTCAATAATTCATAATAACATCGCTTTTGATTCAATATTATGTTTTGAGTAATGACAGTTTGGAGACAAAAAAAAAACAGCTTTGTTTTATTAGTCAACGTTGCAACTTTTTCTAAAATGACATTTAGCCTTTAAGCTTTTTTATTTCACTTTTGTTTATGTTTATTGTAATAGTATTTTTAGAATGTGCCGTGGGGCTTTAAAACATTAGCTGTGGGCCGCAAATGGCCTCTGGGGCACACTTTTGACACCCCTGTAAAAAATGTAATCTGATTAATCAATGGATAAAAAGCAGAGCCTGGCGATGCATGCGTGTTTATCATAACTCTCTCGCTCTCTGTCTCTGCCCCGCCCTCACAAATGTTAACACTGCATGCACCACTTTTTTGTTGTTTTTAACCCCTTCTTAACCATGAACGTACATTGAAAATACCCGTAACCCTAACTTAAAATTCCGGACATTCGAGGCATTTAAGAAACTCCACCTGGACAGCCCCGCAAAGAGGACATATCTCGTGAAAAGAGGAGGTGTGGTCAGTCTTATAGCCCAGTCCTTAACACCCGAATAAGTTTTTCAACTTGATTAAGTCAGGATCCAAGTTAATCAATTCATGGTGCCTCGGTGTGCACTGTTTACACAACGTGCGGTGCACTACTTATATGTCCGTGTCGTTCGGCACACCTCTGAACCGAACCGAAACCCCGTACCGAAACAGTTCAATACAAATACACGTACCGTTACACCCCTAATATATATATGGGTATTTTTAGAACAGGCCAGTGGGCGACTCATCTGGTCCTGCGTTGGTGACCCCTGATCTAAACTTTACGCTGCCGCCTTAAAATCAAAGTTTTCTGGCCGATGACGACCACTACTCAGCCACTTCTAACTATACACCATGTGGCAGACGATATAGAACGTGGCAGACGATATACCATGTGGCAGACTATACACCATGTGGTAGACGATATAGAACGTGGCAGACTATACACCATGTGGCAGACTATACACCATGTGGCAGACTATACACCATGTGGCAGACTATACACCATGTGGCAGACGATATAGAACGTGGCAGACGATATAGAACGTGGCAGACGATATAGAACGTGGCAGACTATACACCATGTGGCAGACGATATAGAACGTGGCAGACTATACACCATGTGGCAGACTATACACCATGTGGCAGACGATATAGAACGTGGCAGACTATACACCATGTGGCAGACTATACACCATGTGGCAGACGATATAGAACGTGGCAGACTATACACCATGTGACAAACTATACACCATGTGGCAGACTATATAGAACGTGGCAAACTATACACCATGTGGCAGACTATACACCATGTGGCAGACGATACACCATGTGGCAGACGATATACCATGTGGCAGACTATACACCATGTGGCAGACTATATGGCATGTGGCAGACTATATGGCATGTGGCAGACTATATGGCATGTGGCAGACTATATGGCATGTGGCAGACTATACACCATGTGGCAGACTATACACCATGTGGCAGACTATACATCACGTGGCAGACTATACACCATGTGGCAGACTATACACCATGTGGCAGACTATATGGCACGTGGCAGACTATACACCATGTGGCAGACGATATAGAACGTGGCAGACTATACACCATGTGGCAGACTATACACCATGTGGCAGACTATACACCACGTGGCAGACTATACACCATGTGGCAGACTATACACCATGTGGCAGACTATACACCATGTGGCAGACTATATATATATATATACCATGTGGCAGACTAACCAGCATGTGGCAGACTATATAGCACGTGTAGGTGACTCAGTGGTGTGGTGGTAATAGTAATTAAGGACTGGAGTCCAACTGTGTTCCCAGCAGACTGAGAGTCATTCTCCCCAGCTCTATCTATCACCCTTCTATGACGTCATCACCGTTTCACTCCCGTTACCCTATTTTTAACACCACTGCTGACTGTTCAGGTCTATTTTGATACACAAGGCGAACTGGATTACAAGGCACATTAAATGAGTCTTATTATTATTTTCTTTCTAAATGTAAAACACTTCCTTGTGGTCTGCATAACATGTGATGGTGGTTCTTTGGTCAAATGTTGCATGGATGATGTTTACACATCATCTTCAAGTCACTTTCTGACCGTCGCTTCGGGATGCGCCGTTTTTGGGGCGGGTCTTATTTACGTGCCTCCACTTCCACATCTTTGTTGTACAGGCAGTTTTTTTTTTTGACGCTTCCATAGCAATACTACTGACAGATATAAGTTAGGACTGTACGTTACTTTATATTAAAATGACAACAGCGGATTATGAATGTCCCACAACAAGAGGGTCGAGGAAGAGAAGGAGCAACACAAACTACAATGGCAGGTGGGGCACATTGTCACATCAGCAGGTACCAATAGGTAAGAGAAGTTGGTTTTGCATAATATTGCGAAACAAAGCACCAGAATGTATTTTGGGGTCCTTGTACACACACCATAATACTGTATGTTGAAGCACAGTACGTCTGACTATGGCAGCCATAATGCTCCATCAATACACGTGTATATAACTTACCAAAGCCGTACTAAAACATTTTTGACAGATTTGAGCGTTGTGTGTACTGTCCTATATTCCTCAATGAAACATCAAAGTTTTGGTGTTGCTTGCTTGCATCATCTTGCAGTCCACACCCATCTCTTATGTATGACTGCCATCTAGTGGTCACACTTACTACACCATGTACATAAGGCGCACCGGGTTATAAAGCGCACTGTCGGTTTTTGACAAAATGAAATGATTAAGTGTGCATTTTAGTCTAAAACTATGGTATTTGCTAACCAACACACGTACATTACAAGTCTTTACTTTTAACAAAATGAGTATGGCTGATTTATAAAAACGCCACAGAACTAAATAGGTTGCAAGTGCTATGACTTTGATAAAGAAGGCGAGAAACCATGAATTCAAGGAAGAACTTGTAGCAAAGTATACAGTAAAAGTGATCTATCATTTGTTTCTATTTTACATTGATTTATGCATGTACAATGATCTTCTAGAAAAGTGTTTTATATTTGTCAATGGTTGAACTGGATATGCATTATTTCTTATATAAAAAGATCCATCCATTTTCTACCGCTTGTCCCTTTTGGAGTCAGCTGCATTCGGACGGAAGGCGGAGTACACCCTGGACAACTCGCCACCTCATCGTCAAGACAAGAACACTCACATTCACACACTAGGGCCAATTTAGTGTTGCCAATCAAGCAATCCCCAGGGGCGTGTCTTTGGAGGTGGGAGGGGCCTATCCCCAGGTGCATGTCTTTGGAGGTGGGAAGAAGCCGGAGAACCCGGAGGGAACTTACATAGTCACGGGGAGAACATGCAAACTCCACACAGAAAGATCCCGAGCGCAGGACCGAACTCAGGACTACTCTTGACCTTCGTGTTGTGAGGCACATGCACTAACCCCTGGTCCACCGTGCTGCATGTAAAATCCTCTATAAAAGTGTTTCATATTTTTGAATGGTTGAACTGGATATGCATTATTTCTTATCTAAAAAAAATATATGAATAATGCTGTATAACACACTGTATTTATATTATTCACATGTAAAAAAAAATACCCAAGTGGTTATTGTCTATTGTGAGTTAACTGTGGTGCTGAATTTCCCATAGGGATCAATAAAGTACTTTCTATTCCAAACAGTACAGTAGGTACTTGATTTTGATATATTCCACACGAATGCAGCTGAGATAGGCTCCAGCGAACCCAAAAGGGACAAGAGGTAGGAAATGGATGAATGGATAGTAATGCTAATAAAAGTGGCTGAGTAGTGGTCCTCATCGGCCAGAAAACTTTGATTTTAAGGCGGCAGCGTAAAGTTTAGATCAGGGGTCTCCAACGCAGGACCAGATGAGTCGCCCACTGGCCTGTTCTAAAAATAGCTCAAATAGCAGCACTTAACAGTGAGCTGCCTCTATTTTTTAAATTTTATTTACTAGCAAGCTGGTCTCCCTTTGCTCGACATTTTTAATTGTAAGAGAGAAAAAACTTGAATAGAATTTAAAAATCCAAGAATGTATTTTAAAGACTTGGTCTTCACTTGTTTAAAGAAATTCATTTATTTTTCTAATTTGCTTCTTATAACTTTCAGAAAGACAATTTTAGAGTAAAAATACAACCTTAAAAATGATTTTAGGATTTTTAAACACATATACCTTTTTACCTTTTAAATTCTTTCCTCTTCTTTCCTGACAATTTAAATCAATGTTCAAGTAAATGTATTTTATTATCGTGAAGAATAATAAATACATTTTAATTTAATTTTTCATTTTAGCTTCTGATTTTTCGACGAAGAATATTTGTGAAATATTTCTTTAAATTTATTATGATTAAAATTTTAAAAAAAGTATTCTGGCAAATCTAGAAAATCTGTAGAATCAAATTTAAATCTTATTTCAAAGTATTTCGAATTTCTTTTAACATTTTTGTTCTGGAAAATCTAGAAGAAATAACGATTTGTCTGTTAGAAATATAGCTTGGTCTAATTTGTTGTATATTCTAACAAAGTGCAGATTGGATTTTAACCTATTTAAAACATTTCATCAAAAATATATATTTATTGTGGGAAATCATTAAGATGATCAGTGTTTCCACAAAGATAAATATCATTAACTATCAATAATAATAACAGAGTTAAAGGTAAATTGAGCAAATTGGCTATTTCTGGCAATTTATTTAAGTGTGTATCAAACTGGTAGCTCTTCGCATTAATCAGTACCCAAGAAGTAGCTCTTGGTTTCAAAAAGGTTGGTGACCCCGGGTTTGGATTCATGAAGGAAAGAAGAAAGTGAATGAATGATTATAACTAAATACATTTAAATTTATATAAAAATGTGTTTTCTTTTGCATTAGTTTAATGATTTATGTAACGTTAATGACAAACATTTTCCAAAACAATATAGAGTGGGAGATATAAAAAGACAATGCATACATTTATCATTTGTTGTCAGAACGTTTACAATAAAGTAGGCCCCAAAATATGTACTGCGGGACCCCATTTTAAAAATGTCTATCGCCAACACTGTATAGGCAATATTATATCAACAACAAAGGTTTCAATATAAACGTTTTCGGGTTTTACGGGACGTTATGATGAAAGACTGGTTGCATGGTTACCGAGCAATGCAGGAAGTGATCAGTGGGAGTGACATGCTGACAGCCAATCAGGTAACGGTATCAAGTTTGCTTGTCTGGCGGCTGATTTCTTTGCATAAATTGGAAAAGCAGCATGGCACGTTTTTTGAATTTTAAAAAGGGAGCGTAGTCAAACCAATGTGGTCTGTAGATGATGAAAGACCACTAATACCACATTACTTTACAGCACATCTGTAACTTCCTGCCACTAAACTTGCAGAAAATAGTTAAAAGTTTCTGTTTACATTTTTACACTATTTTCTTACATTTTAAGGATTTTTCTAATGTGATTTTAAAATGTTCACATTGAGTGTTTTGCATGCTTGTGTTGGCATTCCTTTCTGCCTTGATAGCCGAGGGACTACATTTCAAATAAAAACGTTGACATTTCATATATTTTTCTCCTGTCCCTTATGTTTGATTGCCATGAAAAAATATCAAAATTATCGACATCAACCGGTTTAAAACACTGATATCGTAATAAAGTTTTCAGCCGTGGTGTTTAGTCAAACTACAAACTAGGGCTTGGCGGTATATCGAATAAACTCGATATATTGCACAGGTTTGTCTCTGTGCGATATAGAAAATGACTATATAGTGGTATTGGAGTATATGTTCTCACGCAGTTGCTTTTAGCTGCGGGCATTACACTACAGGCTCTTCCCACTCTTTCTTGTGTCTACTTCTCACAGAGACATAAACCAGCGCAACGTCACACGGCCTCGCCGAGCAGAAAGGTAGCGACATGGGTAATGTTAGCTGTAATGCCAGCGGAGTGGTGCGAGTGGTAATACAAGAGAGAGAAGGGGCCTATCTGGTAACAAATGGAGGAAGAAGAATGAATTCCCAAGAAAAACAGTACAGGGGTGCATCGTCTGGCGGTGGTTTGGCTTCAAGCGGGAATATGTTGAACAAAATTATGCGGCAAAAGCGTTGCCACAAAAAGTAACAGCATTGCTATTTGATTTCCTATGACAGAGCTCATTTTTTTCACAGTTATTGAAATATCTTTGTGTGACATAATGCACTAAAGTGCACTAATGGCTTGCTTAAAAATGTCTCTGACAATCTTGCACTTTCTGTTTTGAAATGACATGAATGTTTGTGCTAGGATCGGGCGATATATTGATATAAACGATATATCGCAGGTTTGTCTCTGTGCGATATAAAAAATGACTATATCGTAATATTCGATTATATGTTCTCACACAGTTGCTTTTAGCTGCAGGCATTACACAACAGGCGTTTCTCACTCCTCCTCGTCTCTCATTCTGACAGATACGGAAAACAAGCCCGCCTTGTGGTACATACGTCACATACTGTCGCGCGTCTAGCGTCATAGCTCTCGCCGATCAGAGAGGTAGCAGCATGGCTAACGTTAGCTGAGGCAGGTCGAGCGAAGCTTGTGACAATACAAGAGAGAGATGGTGCGAAACTTATCACAAATGGAGGAAGAACAATGAATGCCCAAAATAAAGAGCAGGGGATCCATCGTCTGGCGGTGGTTTGGCTTCAAGTGGGAAGATATTCAGCAGACAACAGCAATATGTTAAGTATGCAGCAGAAGTGTTACTACAAAAGGTAGCAACACTATTAATTTGTTATTTCATTTAAAAAGTCACCCGTGAGAGATTGAAGGGTATTTAATGACTACAGTTTTGGTCAATTGACTTAGTTGTGGTTTCCCTCTCTGAATGAAAGTTTAAAAGTAGCATACATTACTGCAGTTTGAAGAATGTTTTAATGTAGACACATAGAATCATCATACTGCTGTCATTATATGCATCAAGTGTTCATTCAAGGCCGAGGCAAAATATCGTAATATATAACATATGTAGCAATATGGCATAAAAATATCGCGATATTATTAAAAGACAACATCGCCCAGCCCTAGTTTGTGCCGTTGCTTAATAACTGTTTATGAAATACAGTTTTGCTAAATTGACTCAGTTGTGATTTACCGCTCTGCATGAAAGTTTAAAAGTAGCATATATTAATGCAGTATGAAGAAGAATATTTTAATGTAGACCCATAGAATCATCATACTACTGTGATTACCGTATTTTTCGGACTATAAGTCACAGGTTTATCATAATTTGGCCGGAGGTGCGACATATACTCAGGAGCGACTTATGTGTGAAATTGACACATTACCGTAAAATATCGAATTATATAATTTAGCTCATTCACGTAAGAGACTAGACGTATTAGATTTTATGGGATTTAGCGATTAGGAGTGACAGATTGTTTGGTAAACATATAGCATGTTCTATATGTTATAGTTATTTGAATGACTCTTACCATAATATGTGACGTTGACATACCAGACACCTTCTCAGTTGGCTATTTATGCGTCATATAACGTACACTTATTCAGCCTGTTCACTGTTCTTTATTTATCTTAAATTGCCTTTCAAATGTCTATTCTTGGTGTTGGGTTTTATCAAATAAATTTCCCCATAAAATGCGACTTATACTCCGGTGAGACTAATATATGTTTTTTTCTTCTTTATCATGTATTTTCGGCAGGTGTGACTTAATACTCCGGAGCGACTTATACTCCGGAAAATGCGGTATATGTATCAAGTAGAGATGTAACGGTACGTGTATTTGTATTGAACCATTTCGGTACGGGGGTTCCGGTTTGGTGCAGAGGAGTACCGAACGAGTTCCACACGAACATATCAAGTAGCTGCATATGCTAAAGTCTTAACAAGCTGCTCCAGTCCGTTCTGCTTCTGTCTCCTGCACAGCACCCTGCATTGTCCCTCCCACACAACCATCAGATTGGTTACAACCGTAGCGGTAACAAGCCAATCAGCAGTGCATATTCAGAGCGCATGGAGTCAGCGCTTCAGCGTCGAGCTGATAGGCGTTTAGCAGGTGAGCAGCGGACTCTCCCCAAATTATACTAAACACTTCCAAGTCAACTACTTTCTAACATTACTGTGAGCCCGTTGATCTTCGAGAAACAAACTGCAGCTCAGCTCACTCGCAGTCCTGGCTTTAGGTGAAGGCTAGTTAGCTTTTAGCGTAACATTAGCTCATTTTGCGGTGTGTGCGTGTTATGGACAGTGTTGCTTGAGCTATGTTGAAGCAGCAAAAAAGGACATTATGTTAAACGAAAAGTTTCTGTTTCTGATAGTGTATATAATGTAAGTGCGTCACAAAGCCTGCATGAACTCCAAGGTCTTTAAGGATGAATAGTCTCTCCTATTGCTATTGTACTATTTTTCAACTATAGTTACATTAATCATTAGTAATGTAGCAGCCTAGTTTTGAATGGCAGGGTCCCTGCTATCACATGTTGATACAAATATAACATTTACATAATAAAAATCAACTACAGGATTCTGCAATGCTGTAATAAATTAAGCATGATGAGTTGACCTGAAACTGTTTAATGTTACACTTTTTATATGTAGAAGAAAAGTTGTGTCATTTTATTTCATCCAAGCAACAACTTGAGGCAGTTTAATGTGGATTAACTTGGGCAGAATTATTATAGTGTTTCCAATGTTAAAAGGTATAAGCCATTGTTTACAAATTTGGTAAATAAATAACCAAAAAATGTATATTTTGCGGTTTTCTTACTGTACCGAAAATGAACTGAACCACGACCTCCTAACCGAGGTACGTACCGAACCGAAATTTTTGTGTACAGTTACACCTCTAGTATCAAGTGTTCATTCAAGGCTAAGGCACAATATCGCGTTATACATCGTGTATTGTGACATGGCTTAAAAATATCGAGATATTAATAAAAGCCCGACTACAAACATCACTGACTTATTCAATACTGTAAACATGGATGTTGAATGACGCAATAATATGAGCTCAGTTTGAATCTGACATACCTTTTTTTTGTTTGTTGCAGATTGCGTTCCATTCTGCAGAAAAGAAAATAATGGAAGGGTTAGGTTAGTTTTCGAAGTGAGTGACAGAAATGTTCTCCAGTAAGAAGACGTACCCCTATTGTGAAAGTTCAAAGCCTCCATAAGGTGGCGACAACTAAGCAGCAGCTCCCCGTTGTTCACGTCCACGTCGGGATGTGAAGGCGGGGCGGCGGAGGTAGCGAAGGGACTGGGGGTTTCTTCAGGAATGGGCACTGCGACGAGTGCGTCGGTTAAGGGCGGCGCTGCCGACGCTGGCGTATGTGGGGGGGAGTCGACGGCGGGATGGTTGGAGCCCTCTGGCGCAGGCCTGGTCTCGCTGATGAAGCTGAGACCCCATTGGTTCTGTAGCAGAACGCCGATGGCGGGGCGGTCCTCCTCCAGAATGCCGCCGGCGGTTTTGGCCTTAACCTTGGAGGCGTAGCTGACGGCCGGCTGCAGCTTGGCGGGGCTGTCCTGCACCGGGAAGGCGGGCGGGGGCTTGAGCAGCGACAGACTGTCCTCCACCCACCTCTCTTTCTGCTGCGCCTTAGGGGGCCGGTTCAGCCCCTTCTGGATCTCCCGGCGGAGACCGCGGCCCTTGTGCGGCTGGCCCTTGCGCTCCTTTTCCCGGCGGAAACTGAAGGTGTGCGCGTGGGTGGCGTCGGGCAAGAGCTGCCGCGTCTGTTGGTCCCCTCCGGCGATGCAGCCGCCGCCACCGCCACCACCACAGTTACCAGAGCCGGGGGACAGGCGTCGGTTTCGAATGTGCGGCTCCGAGCTGGTGGTTGAAACGAGGACTGCCGGGTCGCACAAGGAATCGGACTCGCACACGGTGTTGCTAGCTTCCCATGTACCTGCGAGACAATGCAACATTTTCAGCTCTTGTTGACACAAAATCATTGTAGATATCAACATGTTCAAAACACACAGGTAAAAAAACAAAAAAACGCGTGACGTCACTATTAGTGCTTTGCTGAGTGACGTCATAGAGAAAGCAAGTTCCTGCTCAGAAACCGATCGATACACGCATTTCTCACGCCCTTTAACGAGAAAATACCCCGTAAATAAACATTTTAGGTGGCATTTTGAGTCGTTTGGCTCGAAGCTCGGCGCCCATGTTAGCCAACTTTTATTAGCAGCGTCATGATGTGGAGGACGTTATAAATAAATGGCCCGCCACGACGTCATGTACAAATGTATTTTCGAGCCGCTGCTGCCAATGGCGGGTTAGCCGATAAGAGCATCGACGGACAGTATCGACGCGACGGCGTTAGCGCGTTAGCATGTTAGCCAAAGTTTCGTAACAGCTCATTCAAAGCTAGCCGCGTTAGCAACGTCGCGAGTAACTTCTCAAGTCGCTCCATTCCGGGCAAGGCGTCGAGAGGAGTGGGACCAAACGTACCCGTCTTGATATGCATGTCTTTTCGCTGAAAGTGTCGTGGAGTCCGCGCCGTTAAGTTAACTTTTTTTTAGGGTTGTTTAGGACAACGTCGGCTTTTGCTGGCTCGAGTCTCGCGTTCCACCGCCAGGAAACCACACCGCAATGTGGGCGGGACAGGAAGTGGCACCGCAGATAAATCGTCCGGCGGGAAACTTGGACGGAGGGGGTCAGCGGAAGTGTGTCGACAATGCTTTGGCAACGTCACGATGGCATTTTCTTCTATGCCTCATCTAATCTATGCACATATAGATGAATCATTATTATTAAAATTAATGTCTTTATTCATGCAGAATGATTGAACGTTGTTATTAAAGGCCTACTGGAATGAGATTTTCTTATTTAAACTGGGATTCTATGTATCATACTTGGTCATTTCGCGATATTGGCATATTTTTTGCTGAAAGGATTTAGTAGAGAACATTGACGATAAAGTCCGCAACTTTTGGTCGCTAATAAAAAAATCATGCCTTTACCGGAAGTAGCAGATGATGTGCGCGTGACGTCACCGGTGTGAGGGCTCCTCACATTGTTTATAATCATGGCCACCAGCAGCTAGAGCGATTCGGAGCGAGAAAGCGACAATTTCCCCATTAATTTGAGCGAGGATGAAAGATTTGTGGATGAGGAAAGGTAGAGTGAAGCACTAGAAAAAGAAAAAAAAAGGCGACGGCAGTGGGAGCTATTCAGAGGTTATTAGACACATTTACTAGGTTAATTCTGGAAAATCCCCTGTAAGTGTTGTTGAAACTTACACTTAATATTTTTTGTTTTAAGGGTTAGCATTTTTTGTTGAAAATTATTATGGTTGTGAATTCATGTTATATTTTTTGTAAATAAGACACATTTGGTTTACTATAAAAAGGGCAATTTATTTCATTTGTCACACCGCTATTCTCGCGAGATTTTGGTGTAGTATTTGGGGTTGCAGACATGCAAAAGACTTTGAGTCATCAGCAGCAGCAAGAACATTTGGCTAGCTGAACAAGGTATTCGTCATATCAATCAATCAATCAATGTTTACTTATATAGCCCTATATCACTAGTGTCTCAAAGGGCTGCACAAACCACCACGACATCCTCGGTAGGCCCACATAAGGGCAAGGAAAACTCACACCCAGTGGGACATCGGTGACAATAATGACCCAGTGGGACGTCGGTGACAATGATGACTATGAGAACCTTAGAGGAGGAAAGCAATGGATGTCGAGCGGGTCTAACATGATACTGTGAAAGTTCAATCCACAATGGATCCAACAGTCGCGAGAGTCCAGTCCAAAGCGGATCCAACACAGCAGCGAGAGTCCCGTTCACAGCGGAGCCAGCAGGAAACCATCCCAAGCGGAGGCGGATCAGCAGCGCAGAGATGTCCCCAGCCGATACACAGGCGAGCAGTACATGGCCACCGGATCGGACCGGACCCCCACCTCAAGGGAGAGTGGGACATAGAAGAAAAAGAAAAGAAACGGCAGATCAACTGGTCTAAAAAGGGAGTCTATTTAAAGGCTAGAGTATACAAATGAGTTTTAAGGTGTGACTTAAATGCTTCTACTGAGGTGGCATCGCGAACTGTTACCGGGAGGGCATTCCAGAGTACTGGAGCCCGAACGGAAAACGCTCTATAGCCCGCAGACTTTTTTTGGGCTTTGGGAATCACTAATAAGCCGGAGTCCTTTGAACGCAGATTTCTTGCCGGGACATATGGTACAATACAATCGGCAAGATAGGATGGAGCTAGACCGTGTAGTATTTTATACGTAAGTAGTAAAACCTTAAAGTCACATCTTAAGTGCACAGGAAGCCAGTGCAGGTGAGCCAGTACAGGCGTAATGTGATCAAACTTTCTTGTTCTTGTCAAAAGTCTAGCAGCCGCATTTTGTACCAACTGTAATCTTTTAATGCTAGACATGGGGAGACCCGAAAATAATACGTTACAGTAGTCGAGGCGAGACGTAACAAACGCATGGATAATGATCTCAGCGTCTTTAGTGGACAGAATGGAGCGAATTTTACCGATGTTACGGAGATGAAAGAAGGCCGTTTTAGTAACGCTTTTAATGTGTGCCTCAAAGGAGAGAGTTGGGTCGAAGATAATACCCAGATTCTTTACCGTGTCGCCTTGTATAATTGTTTGGTTGTCAAATGTTAGAGTTGTATTATTAAATAGAGTCTGTATTAATGTTGGTATTGAATTGTTCTGTATATTTGTGGAGTGCATTGGTTTAATTTTTGTACGCTCATTTAGTTGCACAAGACTGAAATACTTGCTGCCCAAGAACCTCCGAAGTGGCAGGCGGCCACGAGGTAGCTATTTTGTTTAGCACCTTATTTGCCTGTGACTGAACTATTTCTAAAACCATTGTATTTCATGTCTTTTCCTGTAGTTTTCACAGCATAAACTCAAGTAAAGAGCCCGTCTTTAAGAAGCCGTGCCAGTGTTGTCATTTCGGAGCCACATCCCTTATCTGATTATTGTGTTACTAGTGTTTTAGTGAGATTATAAAGTCATACCTGAAAGTCGAAGGGGTGTGGTGACGGCCAGTGTCTCTGATGGAAGCCATGGAGGAGCCAAGAAAGTCGCAGCTGCCTATTTGACAGCTGCTGCAGGTAGAACGACACAAGCTCCGCTCATGTCTCCAGTAAGAGCCAACTTATTACCACAATATTCTCACCGAAACCTGCCGGTTGACATGTGGTAGAGAAACATGTTCGCTTGACCGCTCTGTTCCGTATTAAAGCTTCACAACAAACAAAGAAACACCGGCTGTGTTTTGGTTGCTAAAGGCAGCTGCAAACCACTGCTTTCCACCAACAACCTTCTTCTTTATAGTCTCCATTATTAGTTGAACAAATTGCAAAAGATTCAGCAACACAGATGCCCAAATTACTGTGTAATTATGCGATGAAAAGAGACGACTTTTAGCCCTAACTGGTGCAGAGCTAATATTTCCTGACAGTCCGTCACAACACGCGCACGCATCATCATTCCGCAACGTTTTCAACAAGAAACTTGCGGGAAATTTAAAATTGCAATTTAGTAAACTAAACCGGCCATATTGACATGTGTTGCAATGTTAATATTTCATCATTGATATATAAACTATCAGACTGCGTGGTCGGTAGTAGTGGGTTTCAGTAGGCCTTTAACATTAATGTTTTTTTTCATGCCGAATGATTAAACATTGTTATTAAAGGCCTACTGAAATGAGATTTTCTTATTTAAACGGGGATAGCAGGTCCATTCTATGTGTCATACTCGATCATTTCGCGATATTGCCATATTTTTGTTGAAAGGATTTAGTAGAGAACATCGACGATAAAGTTCGCAACTTTTGTTCGCTAATAAAAAAGCCTTGCCTTTACCGGAAGTCGCAGACGATGTGCGCGAGAAGAGAAACAGTTTTCCCACAAGCAACCAGGAAATACGCCTGACAATTATTCAAAATAAAGCACGTATTTCTAACGCGTTTCCGGTCCGATCATCGCTATTTTGCAAGAGTAATCGTTTAAAATTGGACTTTTTCGATTGTATGTATGGGCTTCCACTTGTGTACGCCGTTTTTCCATTTTGTTAGCGCAATTTGACCGAATGTGACGCATTACGCTATTATTGTGAAACCGGAAACGTAGATTTGGTTCAGGAGACGTGACAATTGGCAGGAACTTTCTGCCAATCGACTTTCTTCTTTAAATTATTTACTGAACTTTTAAATATATATATATATATATATATATATATATACACACATGTATATATACATATACATGTATATATATACATATATATATATAAATACAGTACATATATACATATATATACAGTACATATATATACAGCACATATATATATATATGTATATTCATATATATATAAACATACATGTATACATATATATATATATATACATACATACATATACACATATGTATATATATACATATACACATATGTATGTATATATGTATACATTTTGCATTCTATTTTAGGGGGGGGAAGGGAATTATATTTATATAGCGCTTTTCTCTAGTGACTCAAAGCGCTTTACATAGTGAAACCCAATATCTAAGTTACATTTAAACCAGTGTGGGTGGCACTGGGAGCAGGTGGGTAAAGTATCTTGCCCAAGGACACAACGGCAGTGACTAGGATGGCGGAAGTTGGAATCGAACCAGCAACCCTCAAGTTGCTGGCACGGCCACTCTACCAACCGAGCTATGCTATAGTTACATTATTGAGTTTACAACCCCGTGGCGCTTTTTTGTACTGTTTTTGGACTTATTTGGATTATTATTATGTCTCAATTGTCACAATTTATAAATAAAGGTTTATAAAATTAAAACAATCAATTAAAAAAAAAATACTTTCTTCCTACCATCTTTGACAACATGGTCACAGGATTGTACCGGTTTATAAAATTAAAAAAATAAATAAATAAATAGATAAAAATAAATACTTTCTTCCTAACGTTGTTGACAACACGGTCGCGCAGCTGTACCTTATTATTTAAGGGGAAACCAACGCTAAACTTTGCAATCAACCTTTAATTGAATGTGATTAACTAAAACTCATTGATTAGAAAAAAACTGTGCAGTAGTTGTTTTCAGTGCAAAAGTTAACATCATTAAAATAAAATGATACAACTTCCTGACAAAGTTCAATCCAATTACAATAGTGCCACTAAGGACAGTGTGAATATTTGGGTCAATTTGCCATAACTTTAAGTGATGGAGCAGGAAGGGGCTAGGAACACATTTGCACAAACTGTGCGTAGATTACAGTAACTTTATTTTTTTCAAGGTGTGTA
This sequence comes from Nerophis ophidion, assembly GCF_033978795.1. Lineage (NCBI taxonomy): Eukaryota > Metazoa > Chordata > Actinopteri > Syngnathiformes > Syngnathidae > Nerophis > Nerophis ophidion. Next base: position 49,208,603 of record NC_084620.1, on the reverse strand, counting down.
AAGCGAGTTTCACCGTGTGCAAATTCCATCAAAACGCCTTGCTGGACTTCACATTTCATGGCATTCTGTTGTTGATGGAGACAAAAATAAAGCCAGCGTTTACAAACACTGTTTTTCTCAGGGTAAGAGTCATCATTTGGCATGTTCAATAACATTCTAATAATAAAGGTTATTGTAAATATCACCCAGAGTATATATGTATTATAATAAATATCATCCTGATAGCATGTCGTAATCGTCGAAAAATGTGAGGAGTTTTGTGGTTCAGGTCATAATTGTGCAAAATGCACATTTCCATTTTTGAACATTTGGAATGTTGCACACTAACGTCCCAAGTAGTGTTAAATTCAGTCGAAGCGAGGTTAACATCTCCATCAGGATGCTTCCAGGTCTGCATTCTCCATTTTGAGGGCCCGCCTGAAACACAATCATGGACCTTCAGTTGGGTCTCTTCACCAGATTTATTCCACACTAACTTTATCTTGAATTTTGTGAAGTAACTTTTTTATTTTTATCAAATTGTGCTGACAATTTAATTGTGTGAATCTTTTTTTCAGAATTTGTTTGAAAATACAATGAGTGAAACAAGCATATGTAAAATATTCTGTGTAAAATGAAGAACATTTCTACACATTGAATTTTAAAAGACTATTTTAATTACACATTTTGCAGACAAATGTTGTATTCAATGAAATTGTCAGCGTGTCTTCATGTAAAAAAAAAAATATAGTGTCAAACAAGGCTTTCGTAATAAGGACACAAATTAAACTCCATGCAGAAACACTTCTGTCTAAAATCAAGGCAGTGTTTTGTTAATGCCAGAATACTGTATAGCAGTCACCCTCAAAGTGTGGCACCATCTAGTGGTGAAGTCTGCAAATATGTAATAGTATCATTGTTGGTGACCTTTGTGCATTGTATTTCATGTTAATAATGGCCACAAATATTAAATATAATTGTAAATAAAACCATCCATCCATTTTCTACCGCTTATTCCCTTTTGGGGTCACGGGGGGCGCTGGCGCCTATCTCAGCTACAACCTCTGCCTTGCTCTTAAGGTCTACCACGCTACTGTATTTAATGTTGGCATTATGGTGGTATTTTAATACTTATGTCTACTACACTACTGTATTTTAATGCCATTATTGTGGTACTTAATGAATACTTAGGTCTACTACACTACTGTATTTTAATGTTGGTCATTATGGTGGTACTTAATGAATACTTAGGTCTACTACACTACTGTATTTTAATGTCATCATGGTGGTACTTAATGAGTACTTAGGTCTACTACGCTACTGTATTTTCATGTTGTCATTATGGTGGTACTGGATGAATACTTAGGTCTACTACACTACTGTATTTTAATGATGTCATCTTGGTGGTACTTGATGAATACTTAGGTCTACTACGCCACTGTATTTTAATGTTGGTCATTATAATGGCACTTGATGAATACTTAGGCCTACTTCACTACTGTATTTTAATGTTGTCATTATTGTGGTGCTTAATGAATACTTAGGTCTACTACACTAGTTTAATTTTAATGTCATTATGGTGATACTTAATGAATACTTAGGTCTACTATACTATTGTATTTTAATGTTGTCATTATGGTGGTACTTAATGAATACTTAGGTCTACTACACCAGTGGTTCTCAACCTTTTTTCAGTGATGCACCCCTTGTGAACATCTTTCTAATTGAAGTACCCCCTAATCAGAGCAAAGCATGTTTGGTTGAAAAAAAGAGATAAAGAAGTAAAATACAGTACTATGTCATCAGTTTCCGATTAATTAAATTGTATAACAGTGCAAAATATTGCTAATTTGTAGTGGTCTTTCTTGAACTATTTGGAAAAAAAGATATAAAAACAACTAAAAACTTGTTGAAAAATAAACAATTGATTCAATTATAAATAAAGATTTCTACACATAGAAGTAATCATCAACTTAAAGTGCCCTCTTTGGGGATTGTAATAGAGATCCGTCTGGATTCATGAATTTAATTCTAAACATTTCTTCACAAAAACAGAAATCTTTAACATCAATATTTATGGAACATGTCCACAAAAAATCTAGCTGTCAATGTTGTAAGCACAATTTCAATGGCGCGCATTTTGCAAATTTAATGTCAAATCAAATCAAATGTTTATTTGATTCATCACTATACAGTGTACATCCACGACAGAACTACTGACTAAACTACTACCACAACTTGGTTTACTATTTATAAAATATAATAATGTAGGGTTACCTGGAACTTGAAATAGGCCACCCGGCCTGAATCCACACTTGGTAGTAGTTTAGTCGTGGATGTACACTGTATAGCAGTGGTTCTTAACTAGGGTTCGATCGAACCCTAGGGGTTCGGCGAGTCGGTCTCAGGGGTTCGGCGGAGCCTCCTTTGCGGAGGTCAAGATACACCCAACTCATCGTGTAAATAAAAACTTCTTCCTATTGGCGTATTATGGATACCTCCAAACAATGTTCTCTCTATTTTTTCCATCTGATTTGCAGGTGTGTAATTTGTTGTGGTTCACGCACAGTTCATTTTGTGCACCAGTAAAAATCATATAACTTTTTACTTGAATTTGAAAAAAAATACATTTTATTTTGTACTAGAGGGGTTCGGTGAATGGGCTTATGAAAACGGTGGGGTTCCGTACCTCCAACAAGGTTAAGAACCACTACTGTATAGTAATGAATTCAATAAACATTTGATTTGTTTTGATTTGACATTAAATTTGCAAAATGCGGTTCCGCATTTTGCAAATTGCACGCTATGGGTATTGTGCGTACAACATCAACACTGAATATTGCATTGTCGCATTTTTCTTCACAGTTTATGAACTTACATTCATACTTTGTTGAAGTATTATTCATTAGATATATTTATAAAGGATTTTTGAATTGTTGATATTTTTAGAATATTTTTTAAAAACCTCACGTACCCCTTGGCAGACCTTCAAGTACCCCCAGTGGTACGCTTACCCCCATTTGAGAACCACTGTACTACACTACAGTATTTTGATGTTGTCATTATGGGGGTACTTAATGAATACTTAGGTCTACTACACTAGTTTAATCTTAATGTTGTCATCATGGTGGTACTTAATGAATACTTAAGTCTACTAGCATTTACACTATGACATCTATAGGAATTTAGCTCGAAAATTATTACTTTTTAAACTTGTATTCAAAAGCACTTCTACTCGCTGTTGGTGGTTTGAATTAGCACACCAAATAAAAATATTCGTAATATAATATTTGTGGTTGTTTTACAGAACCATCAATTCGAGCTAACAGTTAGCAACTTCCGTAGCCGCCCTCCGGCTCGCGAAAGAAGAAAGTTCGTCCTTCCACATACCGTGTTATGGCACTATGAAATACATGACCAAGAAAAACACGACGTCGAAGACAACGAAGAGCCACAAGTCGAACCAGTAGGAATGTTTTGGCGGAGAAACGGAGATTTCTTTCGTTCTTGAAATGTCATCATCTCGCTCGGTGGTGAAAGTTCCCATCTTCGCTCAGGAGAGATGGTGCGTTCACGGTCGCCTTAAAAGTCAGGCTTTTTCAAAGTCCTTGCGTTAGAATGAACTCACGTCCAAAATGAAACAAAAAACAAACAAACATGCAAATAATAAGAAAAATGGAACATCACCTCTTTAGATTCTAGCGGGGCAACGCATTGTAATAACGCGTCGTCTTTCTATTGTGAAAACACTTGTGGCAACGACGTAAACTAAGTTGTGTTAGAACAGGTCACACGTAAAGAGATTAACACTAATTAGGTCATTATATCAAATGCATTATTTTAATATTCCTAACCCATCCATTTCCTACCGCTTGTCCCGTTCGGTGTGCTGGAGCCTATCTCAGCTGCATACCACTTTGTTAT
>NC_084620.1:49104700-49202200 GCF_033978795.1 Nerophis ophidion | reverse complement strand
TACAGCATAACTGTGTCGTTATTTACAGTACGGCGTCAAGGCCAGCTCCACGGCCTCTGCAGGCGGGCCTCGTTTCAAACTGCATTCATGACTTTTTTAATAGCAACCTTGGAAAAGTGCACACTTTTGTGATTTTTGTGGAATCTATGATCATCTATACCAGGGGTGTCCAAAGTTCGGCCCACGGCTCATTTGCAACGAATTGCGGCGTATTCTACAAACACTGTGAAATAAACACGAAAAAAGGGGAAAGAAAAGGTGAAATGTAACAAGAAAAAGCTGCAATTTGACTCTTAATAACACAAAGCTGCCATGCAGGCTGTTTGTTATTTGGATGCTGTTGTTGCTCCAAAACTAATAATGCATCAAAATCAACGTTGTTATGAATTGTTGACCTGCTTAAGGCTAAAATATTCTACTTTGAATTATTTTGGGGGTAAAAGATTGCATATTTGTGAATAATTGTGAAAATCAAGGTTGTTATGAATTATTAAGGCTCCGTTTACTTAACATCAAATATTCTACTTAGAAATATTTTGGGGGTAAAAGATTGCATATTTTGTGAATATTTGTGAAAATAAACGTTTTTATGAATTATTGACATATTTTAGGCTCCAATTACTTCACATCAACAATTCCAATTATATATATATATATTTTTTTTTGGAGGGAGGGGGTTAAATATTATATATTTTGTGTTTAAAAAAAAAAAAAAAAACAATATTTATACAAACAGATGGACCTGAAGTTGATTTAGACATTTAAGCGATGACATTTAAAAATATAGCATGACTTACTTTTAACAGGTTTAGGAGTGGGGTCTTCTGGAATCCGGCAAATGTATGTGGGACATTTCTCCCCCTCCCCCAAAAGAAAAGATAAAATGAATGTTGCGAATTATTGACGTATTTTAGGCCCCAATTACTGCACATAAACAATTCCAATTATATATATATATATATATATATAAATATATATATATATATATATGTATATATATATATATTTTTGGAGGGACGGAGGTTAAATATTGCATATCTTGTGTTTTTTTGCCATAAAAATAATAATTTTGACAAAAAGGGCATAAAACTTAAAAATAAGATCAATCTTTGTATCAAAAGATATACCTGAAGTTGATTTAGACATTTAAGCGAGGAAAATTAAAAATAATGCATGTCTTTCTTTTAACATGTTTATGAGTGGGGTCTTCTGGAATCCGCCAAAATTTAGGTGGGACATTTCTCCAAAACCCCCCATAAAACAACAACAAAAAAAGGTAAAATGAATGTTGCGAATTATTGACGTATTTTAGACTCCAATTACTTCACATCAACAATTCTAATTATATATATATATATTTTTTTTTTTTTGGAGAGAGGGGGGTTGAATATTGCATATCTTGTGTTTTTTTGCCATAAATAATAATAATTTTGTCACATTAACAATTCCAATTATATATATGTATATATATTTTGGAGAGAGGGGGGTTAAATATTGCATATCTTGTGTTTTTTTGCCATAAATAATAATAATTTTGACAAAAAGGGCATACAATATGAAAATAAGATCAATCTTTATATCAAAAGATATACCTGAAGTTGATTTAGACATTTAAGCGATGAAAATTAAAAAATAATGCATGTCTTACTTTTAACATGTTTATGAGTGGGGTCTTCTGGAATCCGCCAAAATTTAGGTGGAACATTTCTCCAAAACCCCCCAAAAAACAATAACAAAAAAAGATAAAATGAATGTTGCGAATTATTGACGTATTTTAGACTCCAATTACTTCACATCAACAATTCCAATTATATATATATATATATATATATTTTTTTTTTTTTTTTTGGAGAGAGGGGGGTTAAATATTGCATATTTTGTGTTTTTTTGCCATAAAAAACAATGATTTTGACAAAAAGGGCATAAAACATGAAAATAAAAACAATCTTTATAGCAACATATAGACCTGAAGTTGATTTAGACATTCAAGCGATGAAAATGAAAAATAATGCATGTCTTACTTTTAACATGTTTATGAGTGGGGTCTTCTGGAATCCACCAAAATTTAGGTGGGACATTTCTCCAAAAACCCCAAAAAAACAACAACAAAAAAAGATCAAACGAATGTTGCGAATTATTGACGTATTTTAGACTCCAATTACTTCACATCAACAATTCCAATTATATATATATATATTTTGGAGAGAAGAGGGTTAAATATTGCATATTTTGTGTTTTTTTGCCATAAATAATAATAATTTTGACAAAAAGGGCATAAAACATGAAAATAAAAACAATCTTTATAACAACATATAGACCTGAAGTTGATTTAGAAATTCAAGCGATGAAAATTAAAAATAATGCATGTCTCACGTTTAACATGTTTATGAGTGGGGTCTCCTGGAATCCGGAAAAATGTAGGTGGGGACATTTCTCAAAAAAAAAAAAAAAAAAAAAGATAAAATTAATGTTGCAAATTATTATTGTATTTTAGGCTCCAATTACTTCACATCAACAATTCCAATTATATATTTATTGGAGGGATGGGGGTTAAATATTGCATATTTTGTGTTTTTTTTGCCATTAAAAAAATTATTTTGACAAAAAGCGTATAAAACATGAAAATAAAAACAACCTTTATGTTAATAGATTGACCTGAAGTTGATTCAGAGATTTAAGTGATACAAATGAAAAACATAGCATGTCTTACTTTTAATATTTTTATGAGTGGGGTCTTCTGGAATCCGGAAAAAATTAGGTGGGACATTTCTCAGACAAAAAATAAAATAAAATTAATGTTGCGAATTATTGACATATTTTAGGCTCCAATTACTTCACATCAACAATTCCAATTAGATATACATATTTTTTTGGAGGGAGGGGGGTATAAATATTACATATTTTGTGGGGGGTTTTGCCATAAAAAACAATGATTTTGACAAAAAAGGGCATAAAACATGAAAATAAAAACAATATTTGTATCAACAGATAGACCTGAAGTTGATTTAGACATTCAGGCGATGAAATTTAAAAATTAATCATGTCTTACTTTTAACATGTTTATGAGTGAGGTCTTCTGGAATCCGGTAAAAATTTAGGTGTGACATTTCTCCCTCACACACCCCCCCCCCCCCCAAAAAAAAAAAAAAGATAAAAGAAATGTTTTAAATTATTGATGTTTTTCTTTATGGCTCCAATTACTTTATATCACATATTCCATTAGAGATTCAAGCATGGAATGCAAAACAATAAAAATAAAAATAAAATAATTGGTGCCTTTTTTAAATAATTTTTATGACCCTTTTGGGCCATAAATCGATGAATTGTATTGTTTTTGAAAATGAAAAATATCGAAAAGGCTCTTGCATGCTTTCATTTTTCATTGGAAAAGTTTGGACGCCCCTGGTTGAACAGTGTGTGTGCTGCGTGGGCAAACACCACCAGACACACACACACACGCACACACAAACTTTTTGCATCTTTTTCCTCTGCATGTCCACAATAGCAGGTGAGTTACTAACACACCTCAGATTCTCTGTGCAAGACTCTAGGTATTTACAACCTGCCCAGGTGTGCAAAAGCAACCAACAGATGGCTTGTGTCCAATACGTCTTGTTCTTTGTACATAAAGGTAAATATCTCTTGCTCGCCGGCCCCCAACACCAAAACATGAATTGTGCTCCTTTTAGTACAAGTGAGCCCAGCTCAACTGGGCCGACAGATCTAACCGAAACAAACCTTTTTATACACATATTTATATATATTTGTATACTTTGTACACTATTAATCAGCTCTGAATTCACGTACATAAACTCCTTATTTTGCACTTTATAGTGGGACTGGTAGGAAATGAAAGGCTGGTTTTGAAAAAAAAGGAAGCAAAATTCATCATCCATATTAGCCTCTTAAGTGGAAGCAAACGTTTGCACATTTAAGGCAGCGAGAAAGCACCGAAGTCCTCGTAAAGTGTTCTTTTTTTATATGTACCTGCACCGAGTGCGGCCACAGGGGGGCGCTGCCTGCCTGCTTGTCGCAGTCCGTAGAGTCCATTTTGCTCAAGTGCGCACTATTTGGCAGGAGCACAAATGGGCAAACGTTGGCACTTATCCAATTTTTCTTCAAAGTAACATGGCGGACAGAGCGTGACGTGGTAGACGCCCAGGGCCGGTAATGAGGGAGGGGGGTCCTGGTGGGAGGCCAGCCCACCCCCCCCTCCTTCCCCCTCGGACTTGTGTGAAGTTGGCACCCTCCCTTGTCATCAGAAAATATTAAATAACACTGGCATTTTTTGTGTGCTATGTTTGTACTGTAAACATTTTTATTTTGTGCCGTCAGCATTTTTTAATTATTCAGAAATACATTTTCTGACTTGTGACGTCATCTCCCCCCCCTAATAATAATAGTAATATATTGTTTAAAAAGGTTCATTATGTCTTCTTATTCATTAACATTTTAAATATGTCTTGTAATCAGACCATATTTTCGGTATATTAGATGGACTTTTTACCTAATAATTAAGGTAAAAAGTCCATCCAATATACCGACAATATGGTCTGATTACAAGAACATTTGAAAAAGTATAATAAAAATACATTTTTTGGGCACTCAAGGACACATCACGTTAAAATAATAACTAAATAATAAAAACTAAAAAAACTCAAAAAAACTGCCCCAAACATTTGCGCTGCAAAATGTTTTGGTCTAACTTACAGATTTCACGTTATCAACATTTAAAAAAAATCAATTATTTTCATAACCAGCCCAATAGAATGAAAATTTGAATCGTTACACGAAATATTTTTGCAGGGGACACATTTGGGGGGATTTTGACAAAGTAAACCTGTAACACCCAATGTATCATAAATGATACATACATGTTATTGAGCCCTCTACATCATCATATTCATATACTTTTTAAAAATGTATTGTAATTAGACCATATTTTTGGGATATTATATGGACTTTTTACCTAGTAATTAAGGTACAAATTCCATCTCTTTTACTGAAAAATATAGTCAGATTACAAGGAAATTTGAATAAATATATATAATACAAATACATTTTCTAAAAAAAACCCTCCAAAAACTGTCCCAAACATTTGCGCTGCAAACTGTTTTCGTCTAACTAATACAGATTCCACGATATTAACGTTAAAAAAATAAATAAAATAAATAATTTTAATAACCAGCCCCATAACATGACAATTAAAATCGTTTGGGGGGATTTTGACAAAGTAACCCAGTAACACCCAACATATCATAAGTGATACATAAATGTTATTGAGCCCTCTGCTGCAAAATGTTTTTGTCTAACTATTACAGATTTCACGTTAACGTTTAAAAAAATAAATAGTTTTCATAACCAGCCCCATACCACTACAATTAAAATTGTTACAAAAAATATTTTTTGCAGGCGACAAGTTTGGGGAGATTTTGACAAAGTGGGTAGTTGCGAATAATAAAACATTAATACTTTAAACCTGTAACACCCAATGTATCATAAGTGAAACACAAATGTTATTGAGCCCTCTACATCATCAGTGTAATCCGTTTTTCTCCAAAAAGCCTGACGTATCAGATTAGATGCATGCAATACACGTATAATCTACACGAGGGCCATACTTGACTTTTTAAAGGGCTGTCCAGTGAGACTGCCACAAATAAAAATGAAAAACACCTGATTTTTAAGAGAAACTTCACCAAATTTGAAAGGGAAAAGGTTAGAGAAATTCATATTTTTAACTGACACATCAGTACAAAAAGTTAATCCATTAAATTACTCATAATTGTATAATATGTAGTGAGACGATGTTGAAAATGTGTGCATCACATTTGAAACATCAGGCATGAAAGGTAGTGTAACTCTAAATTAGTCAATTGGTATTTTATTACATTTCATGCATTATAAATGAGATGTTTCAAATAAATACAATGTTTACATGAGGTGAATTTACTGTACTATTTTGTGGCAAACACTTGGTGTGTGTGTGTGTGTGTTGTGATATTTTAATGTCTGGAAATAACAGGATGGATATTTATGTTTTGGTTTGTATTGAATATTGAATCAAAATAGTATTGTGCGACCCGATGTGTCAAATATGATACACATTGAAAATCATATATGGAATTGGAAATTGATATTTCTGCGTGTCATATTATATTTTGGTTTGTTATGAGAAAAAAACATCAAAATAGTATTGTGTGACCCGATGTGTCAAATATGATACACATTGAAAATCATATATGGGAATGGATTTTTGTAAAATAAAATAGAGGAAAAAAAGATAGGATCAGTTTCAAATAATTGGATTTTTCTGTCAATGATTTACTTGAAATTAAAATATAATATAACATTTTTGCAGCACAAGTTTGAGGGGCGGGACGTCTGGATGACCTCACTTGTCAGAAAATGTATTTCAAAATAACCCCAACAGTCCAAACTATGATGTTTACGGCACAGCGGGTGTTGTTGGATGTTTAGTAAGGGGCACGTCACACAGGAAGCGCACCTGTAGCACACATTCATCTAGGTTGGATAAACACCCCTCACATCAGCAGCGATCATGCCTTGCTCAAAGGGTCACATGGGGGGGAGTTTGGACCAATGAACACCTTCCTTCCTGTCTTTAAGTGCATGCGTGTGAGAAGCACCTGTGTAAACATGAAGAATATTACCTGCCCTCCTCCTGTAAACATGTTCCACTTGCTGCTGACATCAACTGTTGCAAATACCTGCACGATATCATGTCATCTGTACGATATCATGTATCTGTACGACATCATGTCACCTGTACTATATCATGTCATCTGTACGATATCATGTATCTGTTCGATATCATGTACCTGTACGCCATCATGTCACCTGTACGATATCATGTATCTGCACGATATCATGTCACCTGGGACTTTGCCTCACAGATGTGGACGGGAGAGCGCTACTCGGCGCCTCATAACGCCGACTCCAGCGAGGAGTCCAGCTGGTCGTCATGGTGACCGGTGCTGTCGCTGTCGCAGCTCTGCGTGCTGGAATAGTTGGCTGCCTCCTGCAGCCTCAGCAGCATGTTCATCTGCCAGGGACAAAACAACCATGTCACACCTGTACTATACTGTACTGTACAATACATGTACTGTACTGAAATATATATTTACTGTACTATACATGTACTGTACTGTACTATATATGTACTGTATTGTACTATACATTTACTGTACTATGTATGTGTACTGTACTAAATATAACACTGTACTGTACAGATATACATATATATATATATATATATATATATATATATACATACATACATATATATATATAATTTATGTGTTTATGCCTTTTTTGTCAAAATCCTGTAAAAACACAAAATATGCAATATTTTTAATGTCTTTTTATTTTTGTGTTTTTTATGCCATTTTTGTTAAAGAAAACTTTGTTTTTTTAGTATAGAAAAAACACAAAATATGCACATTTCTACCCAATTAATGTTCCAAGTGGAATATTTAATGTGCAATAACTATGTCAGTAATTCATAAAAATATTGATTTTAATTCATTATTATTTTTGAGCAATGACAGTTTTTAAAAAATCCCACTAAAATGATTGGGGATCGAAAAAGGTCCCACTCAGAAAAGTTTTTATTTTACTTTCAACATTTAAGTCTCTGGATCAACTTCAGATCTGTCGATTGTAAGTTAAAAATTGTTTAATGTCTTTTTATTTTTGTTTTTTATGACATCTTTGTCAAAGAAAACTTTGTTTTTTTATAGCAAAAACACAAAATATGCACATTTCCAAATATGTCAATAATCCAAAACACCATTGATTTTAAGTAATTAGTATTTTTGAGCAACGACAGTTAAAAAGAAAAAAAATCCACAAAAATAGTTGGGGATCAAAAGGGTGCCACTCATAAAAGTTTAAAACATTTGTCAATTTGTTTGAATTTTATTTTCATCAATTAAATCTCCAGATTGACTTCAGATCTGTCGATTATAAGTTAAACATTTTTAATGTCTTTTTATTTTTGTGTTTTTTTATGACATTTTTGTCAAAGAAAACTTTGTTTTTTATAGCAAAAACAAAATATGCACATTTCCACCCAATAACTGCAGTAAATATATCAATAATCCATAATACCATTGATTTTAAGTCATTATTATTTTTGAGCAATGACAGTTAAAAAGAAAAAAAATCCACTAAAATACTTGGGGATAAAAACGGTGCCACTCATAAAAGTTTAAAAAAATGGTCACACATTTTTTTGAATTTTACTTTCATCAATTAAATCTCCAGATTGACTTCAGATCTGTCCATTATAAGTTGTTTTATTTTTTTTATATCTTTTTATTTTTGTGTTTTTTATGACATTTTTGTCAAAGAAAACTTTGTTTTTTTATAGCAAAAACACAAAATATGCACATTTCCACACAATAAATGCAGTAAATATGTCAATAATTCATAATACCATTGATTTTAAGTCATTATTTTTGAGCAATGACATTCAAAAAGAAAAAAAAAATCCACTAAAATAGTTGGGGATCAAAATGGTGCCACTCACAAAAGTTTAAAAAATTCGTCACACATTTGTTTGAATTTTACTTTTATCAATCAAATCTCCAGATTGACTTCAGATCTGTCGATTATAAGTTAAAACATTTTTAATGTCTTTTTATTTTTGTGTTTTTTATGATATTTTTGTCGAAGAAAACTTTGTGTTTTATAGCAAAAACACAAAATATGCACATTTCCACCCAATAAATGCAGTAAATATGTCAATAATCCATAATACCATTGATTTTAATCCATTATTATTTTTGAGCAATGACAGTTAAAAAGAAAAAAAAAATCCACTAAAATAGTTGGGGATCAAAATGGTGCCACTCATAAAAGTTTAAAAAAACCGTCACACATTTGTTTGAATTTTACTTTTATCAATTAAATCTCCAGATTGACTTTATATCTGTCGATTATAAGTTAAACATTTTTTAATGTCTTTTTATTTTTGTGTTTTTTATGACATTTTTGTCAAAGAAAACTTTGTTTTTAAAGCAAAAACACAAAATATGCACATTTCCACCCAATAAATGCAGTAAATATGTCAATAATCCATAATATCCTTGATTTGAAGTCATTATTATTTTTGAGCAATGACAGTTAAAAAGAAAAAAAAAATCCACTAAAATAGTTGGGGATCAAAAAGGTGCCACTTGTAAAAGTTTTAAAAATTCGTCACACATTTGTTTAAGTTTTACTTTCATCACTTAAATCTCCAGATTGACTTCAGATCTGTCCATTATAAGTTATTTTTTTTTTATATCTTTCTATTTTTGTGTTTTTTGTGCCATTTTTGTGGAAGAAAACTTTGTTTTTTATAGCAAAAACACAAAATATGCACATTTCCACCCAATAAATGCAGTAAATATGTCAATAATCCATAATACCATTGATTTTAAGTCATTATTTTTGAGCAATGACAGTTAAAAAGAAAAAAAATACACTAAAATAGTTGGGGATCAAAATGGTGCCACTCGTAAAAGTTTAAACAATTTGTCACACATTTGTCTGAATTTTATTTTCATCAATTAAATCTCCAGATTGACTTCAGATCGGTCAATTATAAGTTTTACATTTTTTAATGTCTTTTTATACCATTTTTGTCAAAAAAAAAACATAGTTTTTTAAAGCAAAAACACAAAATATGCATATTTTCACCCAATAAATGTTCAAAGTGGGATATTTAATGTGCAATAAATATGTCAGTTATTCATAACATTTATTTTAATTCATTTTTATTTTTCAGCAATGACAGTTAAAAAAAATCCCTCACTAAAACTCTTGGGGATCCAAAAAGGTCCCACTCATAAAAGTGTTAAAAATAAGTCAGAGATTTTTATTTTATTTTAATTCCAACATTTAAATCCCCAGATCAACTTCAGATCTGTCGCTTATAAGTTATTTTTTTACCGTTTTTTTTAATGCAGTTTTTTCAAAGAAAACTTTGTATTTTATAGCAAACACACAAATTATGCACATTTCCACCCAATAAATACAGCAAATATGTCAATAATCCATAATACCATTGATTTTAAGTCATTATTATTTTTGAGAAATGACAGTTGAAAAAAATTAAAAATCCCACTAAAATTCTTGGGGATCCAACAAAGGTCCCACTCATGAAAGTTTAAAAAATTAGTGTACACATTTGTTTAAAAATTTTACTATTACACGTTTTTATTTTTGTAATGTCTTTTTATGCCATTTTTGTCAAAGAAAACTTCGTATTTTTTAGAAAAAATACAAAATATGCACATTTCCACCCAATTAATGTTCCAAGTGGAATATTTAATGTGCAACAAATATGTCAAAAAATCATAACATTGATTTCAATTCATTATTATTTTTGAGCAATGACAGTTATTTTATTTTTTTTACCTGTTATTTAAAAAAATATATATATATTTGACTTTAGACACTTAAACATCCAGATCGACTTCTGATCTGTCGATTATAAAGTTTCTTTTTTTTTTAATGTCTTTTTATTTTTGTTTTTTTATGCCATTTTTAACTTTGTTTTTATAGCAAAAACACAAAATATGCACATTTCCATTTCCACCCAATAAATGCAGTAAATATGTCAATAATTCATAACAACAATGATTTTAAGTCATTATTAAAAAAATAAAAAAATAACAGTTAAAAAATAAAATCCCACTAAAATTCTTCAAAACGATCCTACTCATAAAAGTAATAAAAATTAGTCTTTCATCACTTAAATCTCCAGATTGACTTCAGATCTATCGATTATAAGTTTAAATTTTTTTTAATGTCTTTTTATGCTGTTTTCGTCCCCCCAAAATTGTTTTTTTATAACAAAAACACAAAATATGCACATTTACACCCAATAAATATTTAAAGTGGCATATTAGATGTGCAATAAATATGTCAAAAAATCATAACCTCGATTTCAATTCATTATTATTTTTAAGAAATGACAGTTAAATATTTTTTTACCTGTCATACAAAAAGACAGTTTTTTACTTTTATTTTATTTGACTTTCAACACTTAAACATCCAGATCGACTTGAGATCTGTCGATTATAATTTTTTTTTTTATGTCTTTTTATTTTTGT
Source organism: Nerophis ophidion (assembly GCF_033978795.1). Lineage (NCBI taxonomy): Eukaryota > Metazoa > Chordata > Actinopteri > Syngnathiformes > Syngnathidae > Nerophis > Nerophis ophidion. The sequence goes on along the minus strand of NC_084620.1, from coordinate 49,191,074 downwards.
TTTTTTATGCCATTTTTAACTTTGTTTTTATAGCAAAAACACAAAATATGCACATTTCCATTTCCACCCAATAAATGCAGTAAATATGTCAACAATTCATAACAACAATGATTTTAAGTCATTATTATTGTTGATCAATGACAGGTAAAAAAATAAAATCCCACTAAAATTCTTCAAAACCATCCTACTCATAAAAGTAAAAAAATTTAGTCAGACATTTGTTTGAATTTTACTTTCATCGCTTAAATCTCCAGATTGACTTCAGATCTATCGATTATAAGTTTACATTTTTTTAATGTCTTTTTATGCTGTTTTTGTCCCCCAAAAATTGTTTTTTATGACAAAAACACAAAATATGCACATTTACACCCAATAAATGTTTAAAGTGGCATATTAGATGTGCAATAAATATGTCAAAAAATCATAACATTGATTTCAATTCATTATTATTTTTGAGCAATGAGTTATTTTTTTTTTTTACCTGTCATTTGAAAAAAAATAAAAATAATAATTTTATTTGACTTTCAACATTTAAACATCCAGATCAACTTCAGATCTGTCAATTATAATTATTTTTTTTAATGTCTTTTTATTTTTGTTTTTTTATGCCATTTTAACTTATTTTTTATAGCAAAAACACAAAATATGCACATTTCCATTTCCACCCGATAAAGGCAGTAAATATGTTAATAATTCATAACAACAATGATTTTAAGTCATTATTAAAAAAAAAAAATAACAGTTAAAAAATAAAATCCCACTAAAATTCTTCAAAACGATCCTACTCATAAAAGTAATAAAAATTAGTCAGACATATGTTTGAATTTCACTTTCATCACTTAAATCTCCAGATTGACTTCAGATCTATCGATTATAAGTTTACATTTTTTTAAATGTCTTTTTATGCTGTTTTCGTCCCCCCAAAATTGTTTTTTTTATAACAAAAACACAAAATATGCACATTTACACCCAATAAATGTTTAAAGTGGCATATTAGATGTGCAATAAATATCTCCAAAAATCATAACCTTGATTTATATTCATTATTATTTTTGAGAAATGACAGTAAATTTTTTTTTTACCTGTCATACAAAAAGACAGTTTTTTACTTTTATTTTATTTGACTTTCAACACTTAAACATCCAGATCGACTTCAGATCTGTCGATTATGATTTTTCTTTTTTTATGTCTTTTTATTTTTGTTTTTTTATGCCATTTTTAACTTTGTTTTTATAGCAAAAACACAAAATATGCACAATTCCATTTCCACCCGATAAATGCAGTAAATATGCCAACAATTCATAACAACAATGATTTTAAGTCATTATTATTGTTGATCAATGACAGGTAAAAAAATAAAATCCCACTAAAATTCTTCAAAATCATCCTACTCATAAAAGTTAAAAAAATTAGTCAGACATTTGTTTGAATTTTACTTTCATCACCTAAATCTCCAGATTGACTTCAGAGCTATCGATTATAAGTTAACATTTTTTTAATGTCTTTTTATGCTCTTTTTGTCTCAAAAAAATTGTTTTTTTTATAACAAAAACACAAAATATGCACATTTACACCCAATAAATGTTTAAAGTGGCATATTTAATGTGCAATAAATCATAACATTGATTTCAATTCATTATTATTTTTGAGAAATGACAGTTAATTTTTTTTTACCTGTCATAAAAAAAGACAGTTTTTAACTTTTATTTTATTTGACTTTCAACACTTAAACATCCAGTTCGACTTCAGATCTGTCGATTCAATTTTGTTTTTAATGTCTTTTTATTTTTGTTTTTTTATGCCATTTTTAACTTTGTTTTTATAGCAAAAACACAAAATATGCACATTTCCATTTCCACCCAATAAATGCAGTAAATATGTCAACAATTCATAACAACAATGATTTTAAGTCATTATTATTGTTGATCAATGACAGGTAAAAAAATAAAATCCCACTAAAATTCCTCAAAACCATCCTACTCATAAAAGTTAAAAAAAATTGTCAGACATTTGTTAGAATTTTACTTTCATCGCTTAAATCTCCAGATTGACTTCAGATCTATCGATTATAAGTTTACATTTTTTAATGTCTTTTTATGCTGTTTTTGTCCCCCAAAAATTGTTTTTTATGACAAAAACACAAAATATGCACATTTACACCCAATAAATGTTTAAAGTGGCATATTAGATGTGCAATAAATATGTCAAAAAATCATAACATTGATTTCAATTCATTATTATTTTTGAGCAATGACAGTTATTTTATTTTTTTACCTGTCATTTGAAAAAAATAAAAATAAAAATGTATTTGACTTTCAACATTTAAACATCCAGATCGACTTCAGATCTGTCGATTATAAAAAAATTTTTTTTATGTCTTTTCATTTTTGTTTTTTTATGCCATTTTTAACTTTGTTTTTATAGCAAAAACACAAAATATGCACATTTCCATTTCCACCCAATAAAGGCAGTAAATATATTAATAATTCATAACAACAATGATTTTAAGTAATTATTTAAAAATAATAATAATAATAATAAAAAAATAAAATCCCACTAAAATTCTTCAAAATCATCCTACTCATAAAAGTTAAAAAAATTAGTCAGACATTTGTTTGAATTTTACTTTCATCACCTAAATCTCCAGATTGACTTCAGAGCTATCGATTATAAGTTAACATTTTTATGCTGTTTTTGTCCCCCAAAAATTGTTTTTTTACAACAAAAACACAAAATATGCACATTTACACCCAATAAATGTTTAAAGTGGCATATTTAATGTGCAATAAATCATAACATTAATTGCAATTCATTATTATTTTTGAGAAATGACAGTTAATTTTTTTTTTTTACCTGTCATTAAAAAAAGAAAGACAGTTTTTTACTTTTATTTTATTTGACTTTCAACACTTAAATCTCCAGATGGACTTCAGATCTGTCGGTTATAAGTTCACATTTTTTTACACGTCTTCTTATTTTTTGTGCTTTTTATACCGTTTTTGCCCCAAAATAGGTCAACAATTCAATAACTATAACTATTTTCTGAGCAATGACAGTTTTAAAGTAAATTATTATTATTAATAGAGTCAACATTGCAACTTTTCCTATTTATATTTCACCTCTTTGCTCTTTTATAACACTTTTTATATTTAAAAAAATATATATATATTTGTATAATGTGCCCAGAGTGTTAAAAAAAAACGGCCCCCGGTGCACAATTTGGACAGCCCTGGGTATGACGCGATATATTGGGTGGCTCTCTCACCAGGGGGTCCCCCTCGGTGTCGCTCTGGGACATCTGCTTGGACGAGGCGCCCTCCTTGGACGAGCTGTAGCCCTCGTAGCCCACGTCCTCGGGCCTCAGCTGCAGCAGCGATTGGCCCTCCTGCTGCAGCGTGGGGCCCTTCCACGGGTACGTGTCGCTCACCCACTTGGACGGGTCCTCCCACGCCGCCCGCTTGCCGTACAGCTGGTTTCAAAAAAACAGGACTTGAGTATGGTCCTTCACACTCAGGGGAACAAGTAGAGTATTAAATAGAAGAAAACTAGTCAAAGATCAACTCTGGGCGGCATAGCTCGGTTGGTAGAGTGATTGGTCCCAATCACAATGTTCAGTGAGCAGGTTGTATTATGTATGTTGACTTTATGTGTTGGTTGATTTTATTTTTTCCCCCTGCACCATGACTAGGGATGGTTGTTTGGATTGGGTGGTATAACTCAGTGCTGAGCAAAATTCACAGTCGCTGTTCCGATTTAAGTCAAAGTTAAAGTACCAACGAAAGTCACACACACGCAAGGTGTAGCCAAATTATTCTCTGCACCTTTGATCACTCCCCGGGGAGGTGAGGGGAGCAGTGAGCAGCAGCGGTGGGCGCGCCCGGGAATCATTTTCGGTGATTTAACCAGACTGGACTCTCAAACTTTTATGTTAGATCCACTATGGACTGGACTCTCACTATTATGTTAGATCAACTATGGATTGGACTCCTACTATTATGTTCGATCCACTATGGACTGGACTCTCACACTATTATATTAGATCCACTGTGGACTGGACTCTCACTATTATGTTAGATCCACTATGGACTGAACTCTCACACTATTATGTTAGATCCACTATGGACTCTCACTATTATGTTAGATCCACTATGGACTGGACTCCCACTATTATGTTAGATCCACTATGGACTGGACTCTCACACTATTATGTTGGATCCACTATGGACTGGACTCTCACACTGTTATGTCAGATCCACTATGGACTGGACTCTCACTATTATGTTAGATCCACTATGGACTGGACTCTCACTATTGTGTTCCATCCACTATGGACTGGACTCTCACACTATTATGTCAGATCCACTATGGACTGGACTCTCACACTATTATATTAGATCCACTATGGACTGGACTCTCACTATTATGTTAGATCCACTATGGACTGGACTCTTACACCATTATATTAGATCCATTATGGACTAGACTCTCCCTATTATGTTGGATCCACTATGAACTGAACTCTCACACTATTAAGTTAGATCCACTATGGACTGGGCTCCCACTATTATGTTAGATCCACTATGGACGGGACTCTCACACTATTATGTTAGATCCACTATGGACTGGACTCTCACACTATTATATTAGATCCACTATGGACTGGACTCTCACACTATTATGTCAGATCCACTATGGACTGGACCCTCACACTATTATGTCAGATCCACTATGGACTGGACTCTCACACTATTATATTAGATCCACTATGGACTGGACTCTCACTATTATGTTAGATCCACAATGGACTGGACTCTCACGCTATTATATTAGATCCACTATGGACTAGACTCTCACTATTATGTTAGATCCACTATGGACTGGACACTCACTATTACAGTATGTTAGATCCACTATAGACTGGACTCTCACTATTATGTTAGATCCACTATAGACTGGACTCTCACTATTATGTTAGATCCACTATGGACTGGACTCTCACACTATTATGTTAGATCCACTATGGACTGGACTCTCACTATTATGTTAAATCCACTATGGACTGGACTCCCACTATTATGTTAGATCCACTATGGACTGGACTCTCACACTATTATATTGGATCCACTATGGACTGGACTCTCACACTGTTATGTCAGATCCACTATGGACTGGACTCTCACTATTGTGTTCCATCCACTATGGACTGGACTCTCACACTATTATGTCAGATCCACTATGGACTGGACTCTCACACTATTATATTAGATCCACTATGGACTGGACTCTCACTATTATGTTAGATCCACTATGGACTGGACTCTTACAGCATTATGTTAGATCCATTATGGACTAGACTCTCACTATTATGTTAGATCCACTATGAACTGAACTCTCACACTATTAAGTTAGATCCACTATGGACTGGACGCTCACACTATTATGTTAGATCCACTATGGACTGGACTCTCACACTATTATATTAGATCCACTATGGACTGGACTCTCACACTATTATGTCAGATCCACTATGGACTGGACCCTCACACTATTATGTCAGATCCACTATGGACTGCACTCTCACACTATTATATTAGATCCACTATGGACTGGACTCTCACTATTATGTTAGATCCACAATGGACTGGACTCTCACTATTATGTTAGATCCACTATGGACTGGACTCTCACACTATTATGTTAGATCCACTATGGACTGGACTCTCACTATTATGTTAGATCCACTATGGACTGGACTCTCACACTATTATGTTAGATCCACTATGGACTGGACTCTCACTATTATGTTAGATCCACTATGGACTGGACTCTCTCACATTATGTTGGATCCACTATGGACTGGACTCTCTCACATTATGTTGGATCCACTATGGACTGGACTCTCACTATTATGTTAGATCCACTATGAACTGAAATCTCACACTATTATGTTAGATCCACTATGGACTGGACTCTCACTATTATGTTAGATTGACTATGGACTGGACTTTCACACTATTATGTTAGATCCACTATGGACTGGACTCTCACACTGTTATGTCAGATCCACTATGGACTGGACTCTCACTATTGTGTTCCATCCACTATGGACTGGACTCTCACACTATTATGTCAGATCCACTATGGACTGGACTCTCACACTATTATATTAGATCCACTATGGACTGGACTCTCACTATTATGTTAGATCCACTATGGACTGGACTCTTACAGCATTATGTTAGATCCATTATGGACTAGACTCTCACTATTATGTTAGATCCACTATGAACTGAACTCTCACACTATTAAGTTAGATCCACTATGGACTGGACGCTCACACTATTATGTTAGATCCACTATGGACTGGACTCTCACACTATTATATTAGATCCACTATGGACTGGACTCTCACACTATTATGTCAGATCCACTATGGACTGGACCCTCACACTATTATGTCAGATCCACTATGGACTGCACTCTCACACTATTATATTAGATCCACTATGGACTGGACTCTCACTATTATGTTAGATCCACAATGGACTGGACTCTCACGCTATTATATTAGATCCACTATGGACTAGACTCTCACTATTATGTTAGATCCACTATAGACTGGACTCTCACTATTATGTTAGATCCACTATGGACTGGAGTCTCACACTATTATGTTAGATCCACTATGGACTGGACTCTCACTATTATGTTAGATCCACTATGGACTGGACTCTCTCACATTATGTTGGATCCACTATGGACTGGACTCTCTCACATTATGTTGGATCCACTATGGACTGGACTCTCACTATTATGTTAGATCCACTATGAACTGAAATCTCACACTATTATGTTAGATCCACTATGAACTGAACTCTCACACTATTATGTTAGATCCACTATGGACTGGACTCTCACTATTATGTTAGATTGACTATGGACTGGACTTTCACACTATTATGTTAGATCCACTATGGACTGGACTCTCACTATTGTGTTAGATCCACTATGGACTGGACTCTCACTATTATGTTGGATCCACTATGGACTGGACTCTCATCATTATGTTAGATCCACTATGGAATGGACTCTCACAATTATGTTAGATCCACTATAGACTGGACTCTCACTATTATGTTAGATCCACTATGGACTAGACTCTCACATGTATATACATACATATACAGTATATACACATACTTTTATATACAGTATATAGATACACATACATACATATATGTTTCTTAAAAGGACGAGGAATAGCTAAACATGCTTCACTACACACCGTAGGAGGATACAATAGCTCACCTGGCGTCACAATGTAAACAAACGCCATGGGTGGATCTACACCTGACATCAACTTTATTGATACCAAGTACAGGAGCGTATCTAGTCGATACTACTATGAGTACATCGATATTTTTATCATCACATTTTTTTTCTTTTAAATTAAAAAAAAAAAAAAATACATTCATAAAGACACACTAGGACTTTGAATATGACCAATGTATTATCCTGTAACTACTTGGTATCGGATGGACACCTAAATGTGTGGTATCATCCGTAACTAATGTAAAGTATCAAATAAGAGAAGAACAAGTGATTATTACATTTTAACAGAAGTGTAGATAGAACATGTTGAAACAGAAAATAAGCAGATATTAACAGTCAACGAACAAGTGGATTAATATTTTTTTTTACAGTTTCTCCTTGACAAAATAACAGGTAGATAAATGACACAATATGTTGCTGCATAGACTAATTAGGAGTCTTTGTTTGTTCACTTACTACCAAGTTGTCTACTATGTTCACTATTTTATTATGTGAATAGCTCGTTTGGTAGAGTGGCCGTGCCAGCAACTTGAGGGTTGCAGGTTCGATCCCCGCTTCCGCCATCCTAGTCACTGCCGTTGTGTCCTTGGGCAAGACACTTTACCCTACCTGCTCCCAGTGCCACCCACACTGGTTTAAATGTAACTTAGATATTGGGTTTCACTATGAAAAGCGCTTTGAGTCACTAGAGAAAAAGCGCTATATAAATATAATTCACTTCACTTCACTTAAGGACTAAATTGTAAAAATAAACATATGTTTCATGTTCCCTAAGATCTTTTTGTTAAAACCCGTGGTCCCCTTTATTTAGAAAAGTATCAAAAAGTATACATATTGGTATCGGGACCACCTTAGTCCGCACGGGTGCCAGCACTCACCTGAAGTCCTTCCCTGACAGCCTCCAGCAGGTAGGGCACCAGCGAGTAGTTCCACAGGTCCGTGAACCAGACCCGGGATCCTTCCACCTCCATGGGACAGGACAGGAAGAGCCGGGGACCTGCAGGGGCCACAACGCCAGTCATCCGACATCCATGGGGGGAGGTGCTGAGGACGACCTTGACCTCACCTATCGTGACGTCGGAGGAGCTGTGCGCCTCCAGGAAGCCGTTGAGGTAATGCCAGGTCTTGGGGATCCAGTCTATGGTCTTGATCAGCTCGTTGCTGCGCATGTTCTTGGCCAGCTCCGTCTCGATCAGCTTCCTCCGGAGGAAGCGGCCCAGGAAGCCTTTGACAGGCTCCGTGTGGTTGGTACACAGCACCCACCTGCAAGACCCGGACAGGTGTGGACAAGAAGACACCACTTTTGCAACCCCCTCCCCCCGTGATTGATGTCTTTTGGCCATTTTTAACACCACGCTCGGTTTCCATGGTGACCCACCTGAAGTTGTGATGCAGCTCCAGGTTGGGGGAGGAGGAGACGCCCTGGTTCATGGTCCCAATCACATAGGGGCTAAAGCAGGACATATTTACACTTGAGCTCACCAAATCCTCACATTCCCCCCAAAATTGTGACAAAACCCAAAACCTGTAAATCAGTTCCCAGTGTCTTATTTTATTTTTCAGAATTTTACCCATCATGGAATATCCCGAAAAAAGGCCTGATTTTCGCTATCTGGAAATCCACCGTCCATTTTTCCTGTGATGTCATTTAGTGATGCCAACATGGCGGATAGCACAGCAAGATATGGCGACATTAGCTCGGATTTGGACTCGGGTTTCAGCGGCTTAAGCGATTCAACAGATTACGCATGTATTGAAACGGATTGTTGGAGCGTGGAGGCAGAGAGCGAAAACGAAATTGAAGAAGAAACTGAAGCTATTCGGGGATTGCCTTCTGACCAACGATTGGAGCAACTTAAATCCATCGATTGGTAAGTGTTTGTTTGGCATTAAATGTGGGTGGAGGGAAAGGCTGGATGCAAATATAGCTACAAATGTACATACAGCTAGCCTAAATAGCATGTTAGCATCGATTAGCTGGCAGTCATGCCGCGACCAAATATGTCTGATTGGCACATAAGTCAATAACATCAACAAAACTCCCCTTTGTGATTTCGTTGACTTTATGGTTGGAAATGCATCTGCTTTGAGTGTCGCAGGGTATCCATACATCTCTGTGCCATGTCTGTCGTAGAATCGCCGGTAAAATGTGCAGGAGCAACTTAAATTCTCGATTGGTAAGTGTTTGTTTGGCATTAAATGGGAGTGGAGGAAAAGGCTGGATGCAAATATAGCTGCAAATGTACATACGGCTAGCCTAAATAGCATGTTAGCATCGATTAGCTGGCAGTCATGCCGCGACCAAATATGTCTGATTGGCACATAAGTCAATAACATCAACAAAACTCCCCTTTGTGATTTTGTTGACTTCATCGTTGGAAATGCATCTGCTTTGAGTGTCGCAGGGTATCCATACATCTCTGTGCTATGTCTGTCGTAGCATCACCGGTAAAATGTGCAGGAGCAACTTAAATTCGTCGATTGGTAATTGTTTGTTTGGCTTTAAATGTGGGTGGAGGGAAAGGCTGGATGCAAATATAGCTACAAATGTACATACAGCTAGCCTAAATAGCATGTTAGCATCGATTAGCTGGCAGTCATGCCGCGACCAAACATGTCTGATTAGCACATAAGTCAATAACAACAACAAAACTCTCCTTTGTGATTTCGTTGACTTTATCGTTGGAAATGTATCTGCTTTGAGTGTCGCAGGGTATCCATACATCTCTGTGCCATGTCTGTCGTAGCATCGCCGGTAAAATGTGCAGCCCAAACGAGGGACTTTCGGATCTTTTCACAACTGGTGCACCTTGAATCCGTCGATTGGTAAGTGTTTGTTTGGCATTAAATGTGGGTGGAGGGAAAGGCTGGATGCAAGTATAGCTACAAATGAGGCATAACGATGCAATATGTATATACAGCTAGCCTAAATAGAATGTTAGCATCGATTAGCATGCCGTGCTAATCGATGCACACTCCACGTAATACACAACTCACAAAATGGTTTTTCTGCTATGACTATGACTATGTCAGAGTTAGACATGCGTTCTACTGAGGTGGCAAATTATGATGCGTTCAGTTTATCGCAGCGCCAAGTAGACAATCTGAAAATTCCCGTCATATCAATTCCTAGATACGGTCGTAATTATTTTAAGTACACTGCGCATAATAAACGCAACATTATTAATATTGCTACTACGGATAATTTGATCAACAACTCCTTAAAACAGCCCACTACCTATAATATGGGCTTTCTAAACATCAGATCTTTGTCTCCCAAAACGTTATTAGTTAATGAGGTCATTAGAGACAACAACCTTAACGTCATCGGTCTTAGCGAAACCTGGCTTAAACCAGACGACTTTTTTGCGATAAATGAGGCATCCCCTCCTAACTATACGAATGCGCATATTGCCCGTCCCCTTAAAAGGGGAGGGGGGGTCGCACTAATATACAACGAAAACTTTAACTTTAGTCCTAACTTAAATAATAAATATAAATCTTTTGAGGTGCTTTCTATGAAGTCTGCCACACCTCTGCCTCTGTGTCTGGCCGTTATCTACCGCCCCCAGGGCCATATTCGGACTTTATTAGTGAATTCTCAGAGTTTGTTGCTGATCTAGTGACGCACGCCGATAATATAATTATAATGGGGGGCTTTAATATCCATATGAATACCCCATCGGACCCACCGTGCGTGGCGCTCCAGACTATAATTGATAGCTGTGGTCTTACACAAATAATAAATGAACCGATGCATCGCAGCGGCAATACGATAGACCTAGTGCTTGTCAGAGGTATCACCGTTTCCAAAGTTATGATACTCCCGTGTACTAAAGTAATGTCCGATCATTACCTTATAAAATTCGAAGTTCAGACTCATGTTCGGCAAGCTAATAATAATAAAAACTGCTATAGCAGCCGCAACATTAATGCTGCCACAACGACGACTCTTGCTGACCTACTGCCCTCGGTAATGGCACCGTTCCCAAAGTATGTGAGCTCTATTGATAACCTCACTAACAACTTTAATAACGCCCTGCGCGAAACCATTGATAGTATAGCACCGCTGAAGTTAAAAAAGGCTCCAAAAAGGCGTACGCCATGGTTTACTGAAGAAACTAGAGCTCAGAAATTATTATGTAGAAAGCTGGAACGCAAATGGCGCACGACTAAACTTGAGGTGCACCATCAAGCATGGAGTGATAGTTTAATAACTTATAAACGCATGCTTACCTTAGCTAAAACTAATTATTACTCAAATCTCATCCGCATGAATAAAAACGATCCAAAATTTTTGTTTAGTACAGTAGCATCGCTAACCCAACAAGGCACTCCTTCCAGTAGCTCCACCCATTCGGCAGATGACTTTATGAAGTTCTTTAATAAGAAAATTGAACTTATTATAAAGGAGAATAAAGACAATGCGTCCCAGCTACAACTGGGTTATAGTAACACAGATATGACTGTATATACGGCGGATACTGCAAATATCCAAAATAGTTTCTCTCGTTTTGATGAAATAACATTAGAAGAATTGTTACAACGTGTAAATGGAATAAAACAAACAACATGTTTACTTGACTCACTTCCTGGGAAACTTATCAAGGAGCTTTTTGTATTATTAGGTCCATCAGTGCTAAATATTATAAACTTATCACTTTCCTCGGGCACTGTTCCCCTAGCATTCAAAAAAGCGGTTATTCATCCTCTCCTTAAAAGACCTAACCTCGATCCTGACCTCATGGTAAACTACCGACCGGTGTCTCACCTTCCCTTTATTTCGAAAATCCTCGAAAAAATTGTTGCAGGGCAGCTAAATGAACACTTAGCATTTAACAATTTATGTGAAACCTTTCAATCCGGTTTCAGGGCAAATCACTCGACTGAGACAGCCCTCGCAAAATTGACTAATGATCTATTGCTAACGATGGACTCTGATGCGTCATCTATGTTGCTGCTCCTCGATCTTAGCGCTGCTTTCGATACCGTCGATCATAATATTTTATTAGAGCGTATCAAAACACGAATTGGTATGTCAGACTCAGCCCTGTCTTGGTTTAACTCTTATCTTACTGATAGGATGCAGTGCGTCTCCCATAACAATGTGACCTCGGACTATGTTAAGGTAACGTGTGGAGTTCCCCAGGGTTCGGTCCTTGGCCCTGTACTCTTCAGCATCTACATGCTGCCGCTAGGTGACGTCATACGCAAATACGGTATTAGCTTTCACTGTTATGCTGATGACACCCAACTCTACATGCCCCTAAAGCTGACCAACACGCCGGACTGTAGTCAGTTGGAAGCGTGTCTTAATGAAATTAAACAATGGATGTCCGCTAACTTTTTGCAACTTAACGCCAAAAAAACGGAAATGCTGATTATCGGTCCTGCTAGACACCGACCTCTATTTAATAATACAACTTTAACATTTGACAACCAAATAATAAAACAAGGTGACTCGGTAAAAAATCTGGGTATTATTTTCGACCCAACTCTCTCCTTTGAGGCACACATTAAAAGCGTTACTAAAACGGCCTTCTTTCATCTCCGTAATATCGCTAAAATTCGCTCCATTTTGTCCACTAAAGACGCCGAGATCATTATCCATGCGTTTGTTACGTCTCGTCTCGATTACTGTAACGTATTATTTTCGGGTCTCCCCATGTCTAGCATTAAAATATTACAGTTGGTACAAAATGCGGCTGCTAGACTTTTGACAAGAACAAGAAAGTTTGATCACATTACGCCTGTACTGGCTCACCTGCACTGGCTTCCTGTGCACTTAAGATGTGACTTTAAGGTTTTACTACTTACGTATAAAATACTACACGGTCTAGCTCCAGCCTATCTTGCCGATTGTATTGTACCATATATCCCGGCAAGAAATCTGCGTTCAAAAGACTCCGGCTTATTAGTGATTCCTAGAGCCCAAAAAAAGTCTGCGGGCTATAGAGCGTTTTCCGTTCGGGCTCCAGTACTCTGGAATGCCCTCCCGGTAACAGTTCGAGATGCTACCTCAGTAGAAGCATTTAAGTCTCATCTGTATACTCTAGCCTTTAAATAGACCTCCTTTTTAGACCAGTTGATCTGCAGCTTCTTTTCTTTCTCCTATGTCCCCACCTCCCTTGTGGAGGGGGTCCGGTCCGATAACCATGGATAAAGTACGGGCTGTCCAGAGTCGAGACCCAGGATGGACCGCTCGTCGGGACCCAGGATGGACCGCTCGCCTGTATCGATTGGGGACATCTCTACGCTGCTGACCCGCCTCCGCTTGAGATGGTCTCCTGTGGACGGGACTCTCGCTGCTGTTTTGGATCCGCTTGAACTGAACTCTCGCGGCTGTGTTGGAGCCACTATGGATTGAACTTTCACAGTATCATGTTGGACCCGCTCGACATCCATTGCTTTCGGTCCCCTAGAGGGGGGGGGGTTGCCCACATTCGAGGTCCTCTCCAAGGTTTCTCATAGTCAGCATTGTCACTGGCGTCCCACTGGATGTGAATTCTCCCTGCCCACTGGGTGTGAGTTTTCCTTGCCCTTTTGTGGGTTCTTCCGAGGATGTTGTAGTCGTAATGATTTGTGCAGTCCTTTGAGACATTTGTGATTTGGGGCTATATAAATAAACATTGATTGATTGATTGAACTTGAATCCGTCCCTGATTGTGCTGTTACAACCCCCGACAACACACCGATGAGGCATGATGTCTCCAAGGTTACAGAAAACAGTCAAAAAAACAGAAAATAACAGAGCTGATATGACTCGGTGTTTGTAATGTGTTTGAGAAAATGGCGGATTGACAACCTAGGTGACGTCAGAGCGAATAATAGAAAGGCGTTTAATTCGCCAAAATTCACCCATTTAGAGTTCGGAAATCGGTTAAAAAAATATATTACCTTTTTTCTGCAACATCAAGGTATATATTGATGCTTACATAGGTCTGGTGATAATGTTCCCCTTTTAAGCTTCATAATTTGCCAAAAATGTTCAATGGGAGACAGGTGTGGACTACAGGCAGGCCAGTCTAGGACCCGCACTCTTTTACTACAAAATTGACTTGGCATCGTCTTGCTGAAATAAGCAGGGGCGTCCATGATAACGTTTCTTGGATGTCGCTCCAAAACCTGTATGTACCTTTCGGCATTAATGGTGCCTTCACAGATGTGTAAGTTACCCAAGTCTTTGGGCACTAATACACCCCCCATACCATCAAAGCTTTTACACTTGGCGCCATAGAACAGTCCGGATGGTTCTGTTCCTCTTTGTTCCGGAGGACACAACGTCCACAGTTTCCAAAAAACAATTTAAAATGTGGACTCGTCTGACCGCAGAACACTTTTTCATTTTGCATCAGTGCATCTTAGATGAGCTCAGGCCCAGCGAAGCCGGCGGCGTTTCTGGGTGTTGTTGATAAATGGCGATTGCTTTGCACAGTAGAGTTTTAACTTGCACTTACAGACAAACTGTAGTTACTGACAGTTGTTTTATGAAGTGTTCCTGAGCCCATGCGGTGATATCTTTTACACAATGATGTCGGTTTTTGATGCAGTACCGCCTGAGGGATCAAAGGTCCGTAATATCATCGCTTACGTGCAGTGATTTCTACAGATTCTCTGAACCTTTTGATGATTTTACGGACCGTGGATGGTAAAATACCTAAATTCCTTGCAATAGCTCGTTGAGAAATGTTGTTCGAAAACTGTTCGACAATTTGCTTACAAATTGGTGACCCTCGCCCCATCCGTGTTTGTGAATTATTTAGCATTTCATGGAAGCTGCTTTTACACCCAATCATGGCACCCACCTGTTCCCAATTAGCCTGCACACCTGACTTTTTAACTTGCACTTACAGATGTCGCGACCGACTGTATTTACTGACAGTGGTTTTCTGAGGTGTTCCTGAGCCCATGTCGTGATATCCTTCACACACTCATGCAGTACCGCCTGAGGGATATCATCGCTTATGTGCAGTGATTTCTCCACATTCTCTGAACCGTTTGATGATATTACGGACCATAGATGCTGAAATCCCTAAATTCCTTGCAATAGCCGGTTGAGAAATGTTGTTCTTAAACAATTTGCTCACACATTTCTTGACAAAGTGGTGACCCTCGCCCCGTCCTCGTTTTGTGAATGACCGAGCATTTCACCAAACTGCTTTTATACCCAATCATGGCACCCACCTGTTCCCAATTAGCCTGCTCACCTGTGGGATGTTCCCAATAAGTGTTTGATGAGCATTCCTCAACTTTCTCAGTCTTTTTTGCCAATTGTGCCAGCTTTATGGAAACATGTTCGCAGACGTCAAACTCAAATATCTTGTCTTTGCAGTCTATTCAATTGAATATAGGTTGAAAATGATTTGCAAATCATTGTATTCTGTTTTCATTTACCATTTACACAACGTGACAACTTCACTGGTTTTGGGTTTTTGTACTTTGTATTGGTTTTGACAAGGAAAAATATCAATTTTTTATTCTTCAGTAGCGACTCACCATTTATGATACTTGCAGTTGAGGAAGCCGTTAAATATGTCGCTGAGTGAGCCAACATGATGGAGGTTGTCCAGAATGACCACGCTGGGAAGTTTTGTGTCCTTCCCCGAGGAGTTGCAGCGCTCCGCCAGGTTGGACAGGTACTGATGGAGGTCCTGGCGGAGGAGCAAATACCAGGTAAGGACTCAGATATCTAACTGGCTCTTGTGAACGCTGAAAATAAGTCTGATAATACCTATAGTCATGTATTTATTGTACTATTATATATATATATATATAAATATATATATAACCTACCTTAAGTTATAATTAATTAAATACACAATTAAAATATAGAAAAATGTTTTTAAATATATAATATATAAATATATAGGAACAATATATATAATAAATACAATGTTGAACATGAGTGTTTTGCCTATTTATAAAATGAACAAAAAAAGAAATATATAAATACAACTTACATTATATAAATTGCCTTTAAATACAATTGATTAAATATACAATTAAAGTATAAAAAAATTGTTTTATTGATATATATATATATATATTTTTTTTTACTTGTTTTTCATTTCTTTGATAAGTAGGCGTTAAACGATGTAATTTATCTATTTATTCTTTAGGTCAGGAAACAATACAGAGGCTATTTCGTCCCTACAAGCCTGTTTCGCAGGTTTCCCCGCTCTTCAGGGGATTTTATTGAATAAAATCCATCCATCCATCCATTTTCTACCGCCTATTCCCTTTCGGGGTTGCGGGGGGCGCTGGCGCCTATCTCAGCTACAATCGGGCGGAAGGCGGGGTACACCCTGGACAAGTCGCCACCTCATTGCAGTGAATAACATCCTTATGACATTTTAGTGGAAAAAAAAGTTTTAAAAATATATACATTTTCTGTCATTTACAATACTCTCTTACCACTATATATTTCTGTCATTCATGTGATTTTAATTGATTAATTTTATTGAATAAAGTCCCCTGAAGAGCAGGGAAACCTGCTAAATATGCTTGTATGGATGAAATAGCCTCTGCGTTTTCTCCTGACCTAATGAATAAATAGATAAAATGTTTTGCCTACTTATTGAATAAATGAAAATGAGTACAAAATAAATATAAATAAAACATGTCAAAATAAATACATCAACATTTTTATGTAAAACATCAATGGTGTGCCTAACTTTATTATTGTAGCAATTTGGCTTTGAAAGTTTAGGATTATTGTGATTTTTGATCGTTTGTAATTGCACCAAAGGGACATCTGCGTGTGTGTTGGCAGAGCAGCGTTTTGTTTTTTGTTTAGTAATAAATAAATAGATAAAATACATTGTTCAACATCAATGCTTTGCCTGCTTACTAAATAAATGAAAACTAGTAAAAAATAAATATAATTAAAACAAAATCGAAATAAATACATAAAACATTAATGGTATGCCTAACTTCTCCCATCAATGTTCTTCTGCCTGATGGAGAACGTAATAAATCAAACTTTTGTATTTGGGTAGTTCCAGATTTCTCTTGTTAAAATCGCCAATTGCCGTATTATTTTTTTAATTTATTTCTATTTAATCTTGGAATATTCCGCTTCTTTCTCATCAGCGCCTCCTTTTCCGATGTTAATGGAAGTGGATTTTACATTCTAAATATTATTATAGCAAATTTGGTTGTTAAAGTTGAGGATTTTTGGTGATTTCTGATCGTTTGTGAGGGCACCAAAGGGACTTGTGGGTGTTGGCAGAGCAGCGCATACAGTTCTGCTTGGTGTTGTCGGTAGTTTTGGTTTAGTAATAAATAAATAGATAAAATACATTGTTTAACAGCCATGCTTTGCCTACTTACAAATGTATAAATGAAAATTAGTAAAAAAATAAATATAAATAAAACAAAGTACATATATTTATCGAAATAAATACATAAAAATTGAAATGTAAAACAATGGTGTGCCTTACTTCTCCCATCAATGTTTTTCTAACTGATGGAGAACGTCATAAATCATACTTTTATATTTGGGTAGATTCTCTTGTTTTATAATCGCCAAGTGCGATATTTTTCTATTTTTTTTTCTGTTTGATCTTGGAATATTCCGCTCCTTTCTCATTACCTCCTCATTTTCTGATGTTAATGGAAGTGGATTTTACTCTTTAAATGTTTATTATAGCAATTTGGTTGTTAAAGTTAAGGATTTTTGTTATTTCTGATCGTTTGTGAGGGCACCAAAGGGACATCTGCGTGTGTGTATTGGCAGAGCAGTGCATACAGTTCAGCATGTTATAATTTTTTGTGGTTTAGTAATAAATAAATAGATAAAATACATTGTTCAACATCAATGCTTTGCCGACTTACTAAAATAAATGAAAACTAGTAAAAAATAATTATAAAAAAACAAAGTACATATATATATATATGTCAAAATAAATACATAAAAATTTAAATGGAAAACATCAATGGTGTGCCAAACTTCTCCCATCAATGTTCTTCTGCCTGACGGAGAACGTAATAAATCATACTTTTGTATTTGGGTAGTTCCAAGGGCCATAGTTTTCTATTTTTATTTCTTTATTATTTGATCTTGGAATATTACGCTCCTTTCTCATCAGCTCCTCCTTTGCTGATGTTAATATAAGTGGATTTTACATGTTAAATGTTTATTATCATAGCAATTTGACTGTGAAAGTTAAGGATTTTTGTGATTTCTGATCGTTTGTGAGGGCACCAAAGGGACTTGTGCGTGTTGGCAGAGCAGCGCATACAGTTCAGCTTGTTGTTGTCGGTTGTTTTGGTTTAGTAATAAATAAATAGATACATGCTTTGCCTACTTACTAACGAATAAATGAAAATGAGTAAAAAATAAATATGAATAAAACAAAGTACATATATATATGTCAAAATAAGTACATTAAAATGTTAAAAATATAAATAAAACAAAACAAAACACATATATATGTCAAAACAAATACATTAAAATTCAAATGTAAAACCTCATTTGTGTGCTTAACTTCTCCAATAAATGTTTATTATAGCAATTTTGCTGTGAAAGTTTTTTTGTGATTTCTGATCGTTTGTAAAGGCACCAAAGGGACTTGTGCGTGTTGGCAGATCAGCGCATACAGTTCAGCTTGTTGTCGGTAGTTTTGGTTTAGTAATAAATGAATAGATAAATGTTTTGCCTACTTACTAATGAATAAATGAAAATGAGTAAAAAATAAATATAAATAAAACAAAGTACATATATATATATATGTCAAAATAAGTACATTAAAATTTTAAAAATATAAGCAAAATAAAACACATATATATGTTAAAACAAATACATTAAAATTCAAATGTAAAACATCATTTGTGTGCTTAACTTCTCCAATAAATGTTTATTATAGCAATTTTGCTGTGAAAGTTTTTTTGTGATTTCTGATCGTTTGTAAAGGCACCAAAGGGACTTGTGCGTGTTGGCAGAGCAGCGCATACAATTCAGCTTGTTGTTGTCGGTAGTTTTGGTTTAGTAATAAATAAATAGATAAATGCTTTGCCTACTTACTAATAAATAAATGAAAATGAGTAAAAATAAATATAAATAAAACAAAGTACATATATATAAATGTCAAAATAAGTACATTATTTTTTCTAAAATATAAATAAAACACACATATATATGTCAGAATAAATACATTAAAATTCAAATGTAAAACCTCATTTGTGTGCTTAACTTCTCCCATAAATGTTTATTATTATAGCAATTCGGCTGTGAAAGTTAGGGTTTTTTGTGATTTCTGATCATTTGTGAGGGCACCAAAGGCACTTCTTTGGGTATCTCATGTTAAAATCACCAGGGGCGACATTAGAAAAAATGTTTTTTCCTATTTGATCTTGGTTTATTTTTGCTGGTTGATGTTCCACGCGGCACCGGTCCGACTCTCTACTTGGTCGACAAGGAAGGGTGGCGGTTCTGACCTTGCTGGAGTTCTGGTCCACGTTGAAGCGGGCCACGTTGTGCTCCGTCACCTCCTGGCCCAGCTGGGAAACCACGAACTCGGCCAGCTTGGCGGCCAGGAAGGACTTGCCGGTGCCGCTGGGCCCCGACAGGATGATGCGGCGGTGCTCCATCAGCAGGTTGAGGTACCGCTGGATGATGGGCTTGGGGATGAGCGTGTCGAACACCAGACTGTCAACACTGTTGTCTTTCACGCCTGGGGACAGAGGAGCAGAACCACAGTGACTTCTTCGCCTCGCCTCCCGTCACGGAGCGCCATCTTTCCTCTCCGCCGGACCTTTCAGGTGGATCTTGATGACGTTGTCGCCCACCAGGTAGCCGCAGGGCAGCAGCTCAGGCACTTCGAAGGAGTGGGCGCGGACCACCTCGCCCATCCTGTAGCAGACGATGCTGTCCGAGCTCAGACCGAGGCTGGTCACCGGGTCCACCCGGAACACGTACTCCTGCAAGACCACCGGTCATCTTTACGTTGCAAACAGAACCCCGACCTCAAGCTGCACTTTCTTTAGGCGATTTTGCCTACCATTCACGATCATTATGCATTCTAAATCGTAAAATATGGCAAGCACGAGGTGGCTAACAATGCAGCAGATGAGAGCACACAATTCTCTGTAAAAACATACAAAAAGTGACAACAATACTCAACAATTACATGTCGTGACCTGAATATTAACAAGTGTGGTGAGGGGAGCAGTGAGCACCAACGGTGGCCACGCCCCGGGATCATTTTTGGTGATTTAGCCCCCAATTCTATGTGTGACCATGTGTGTTGACTCTTTGTGTTAGTTGATTTATTTTTATTTTAAATTTTTACCCGGAACCATGACTAAGGAAGGTTGTTTGGATTGGGTCGTATAAGTAAATGCTGAGCAAAATTCAAAGTCACAATCCTGATTTAAGTTAAAGGTAAAGTACCAATGATTATCACACACACTAAATGTGGCGAAATTATTCTCTGCACCCTTGATCACCCCCCTGGGAGGTGAGGGGAGCAGTGAGCAGGAGCGGTGACCGCGCCCGGGAGTCATTTTTGGTGATTTAACCCCCAATTCCAACACCTTGATGCTGAGTGCCAAGCAGGGAGGTAATGGCTCCCATTTTTAGTCTTTAGTATGACTCAGCCGGGGTTTGAACTCACGACATACCGATCTCAGGGCGGACACTCTAACCACTAGGCCACTGAGTAAGTTATGCTGCTATATTGAGCTGCTGCATCGCCTCTGAGTTGGTGAAAGTTAATTGTAGCTTATAAATCATGCCTCTCACCTGGATAGTAGAAGGATGTGGACATAAACCCAAAAGTTGGTCAACTTTGACATCCAATTTAGACCCGGAGATGGCCCCCCTTTGTGAGGATTATGGTGAATTGTTCATGTAAAGCGGAATATATAAACATACCAGTGAGAGTTTTGACGTTTAGTGTTTGACTAAAGCTGCATCTGTTTAGCACACTAAAACTTGTCGATCATCCTCCTTATATTCAGGTTCAAAAATAGTCGTTTCTGGATCATCATTAGTTCCGAAGTCGTCTTTTTGTTGTCTCTCATCAAGTCCGTCATGATTAGTAGTCTTGTTGTTGTTGTTGAAGGGAAAGTAAATGGGAAATGGATTATACTTTTTTGGGTGAAGTGTCTTGCTCAAGGACACAACGGACGTGGCGACGTTGGAAGAAGGTGGGGATCGAACCAGGAACCCCTAAGGTTGCTGGCACGGCCACTCTCACAACTTTCCCACGCCGTCCCCAAAGTGGACGTTGGGATGCGTCTGTGCAATTAATATGTAACATACGTAAATATTACATGTTATTACGACTGTTACTAGATACTACATATATACTTACATCACATATATATTACATGTTATTATGAAT
Source organism: Nerophis ophidion (assembly GCF_033978795.1). Lineage (NCBI taxonomy): Eukaryota > Metazoa > Chordata > Actinopteri > Syngnathiformes > Syngnathidae > Nerophis > Nerophis ophidion. The sequence goes on along the minus strand of NC_084620.1, from coordinate 49,169,394 downwards.
GTTACTAGATATTACATATATACTTACATCACATATATATTACATGTTATTATGAATGTTACTAGATACTACATATATAATAAGATCATGTATGTATTACATGTTATGTTACTAGATACTACATATATACTTACATCATGTATATATTACATGTGTGTTATGAATGTTACTAGATACTACATATATATTAAGATCATTATATATTACAGTAGTTCTGCTTCACGGTGGCAGAGGGGTTAGTGCATCTGCCTCACAATACAAAGTTCCTGCAGTCCTGGGTTCAAATCCAGGCTCGAGATCTTTCTGTGTGGAGTTTGCATGTTCTCCCCGTGAATGCGTGGGTTCCCTCCGGGTACTCCGGCTTCCTCCCACTTCCAAAAACATGCACCTGGGGATAGGTTGATTGGCAACACTAAATGGTCCCTAGTGTGTGAATGTGAGTGTGAATGTTGTCTGTCTATCTGTGTTGGCCCTGCGATGAGGTGGCGACTTGTCCAGGGTGTACCCTGCCTTCCGCCCAATTGTAGCTGAGATAGGCGCCAAGGCCCCCCCGCGACCCCAAAAGGGAATAAGCGGTAGAAAATGGATGGATGGATGGATCATATATTACATGTTATGTTACTAGATACTACATATATACTAACATCATGTATATATTAAATGTTGTTATGAATGTTACTAGATACTACATATATATTTACATCATGTATGCATTACATGTTATTATGAATGTTACTAGATACTACATATACATTTAGATCATGTATATGTTACATGTTACTCAAATCATGTATATATTACATGTTATTATGAATGTTACTAGATACTACATATATACTTACATCATGTATATATTACATGTTATTGTGAATGTTACTAGATACTACATATATACTTACATCATGTACATATTACATGTTATTATGAATGTGACTAGATACTGCATATATACTTACATCATGTATACATTACATGTTATTAAGAATATTACTTGATACTACATACAGGTATATACTTACATTGTGTATATATTACATGTTATTATGAATGTTCCAAGATACTACGTATAAACTTGCATCATGTATATAATACATGTTATTATGAAGGTTACTAGATACTAAATATGTATATATTACATGTTTTTATGAATGTTACTAGATACTACATAAATACTTACATCATGTATATATTACATGTTATGAATGCTACAAGATACAACATAAATACTTACATCTTGTAAATATTACATGTTATTAAGAATGTTACCATATATACTACATATATACTTACATCATGAATATATTACATGTTATTATGAATGTTACTATATACTACATATATACTTACATCACATACATATTAAATGTTATTATGAATGTTACTAGATACTACATACATACTTACATCACATATATATTAAATGTTATTATGAATGTTACTAGACACTACATATATACTTACATCATGTATATATTACATGTTATTATGAATGTTACTAGATACTACATATATATATATTACATGTGATTATGAATGTTACTAGATACTACATATACACTTACATCATGTATATATTACATGTTATTCTGAATGTTACTAGATACTACATATATACTTACAGTGTGTATATAAAACCTTGATTAAGTTTTTGGAGGTTTTTTAGAGCACTTTATAGACGGAATACATCAACACCTATTAGCGTCATTGTTAGCTGGCTCTTGCTAGCGTTTATTTACTATTTATAATACATTAAAAAAAAAATAAAAAGATGTGTTCTTGTCTTACATAAGGAGTTTGAAAGATAGACAAAACAAATAAAAAAAAGCTGCAGTTCCCCTTTAAGACGTTTGAATGGCGCTACCTTAAAGAGGCGTCTAATGACGCCGTCCAAGACGTCCCACTTGGTCTTCCCGCTGACGCCGATTGAGCCAATCAGGTACTCCCGCATTTGCGTGCCCTGCATGTTGGACAAGAGCATGTGTAAGCAGCATCCGCCAGGAGAACGCACGACAAAATAGAAGAGCAGAACTGACCATGGTTCGACTTGGTCCGCTGTTGATGTGGACCACGATCCGCACGCTGCGACCTTCCTTGCGCAGGTTTCCCTCGTAGCTGTCGTCCAGCAGAATATCTAAATGAACACAAGTTTTTAGCCACCGAGCGAGTACACGTCACATAATTTAGGAACCAATTTTACAGGAACCGGTGTGCAGCACGGATCATTAACTTAACAGGCAGGCTAGACTAATACCCGCACTCTTAGTACGAAGCCACGCTGTTGTAACACATGGCTTGGCATCGTCTTGCTGAAATAAGCAGGGGCGTCCATGCTAACGTTGCTTAAATGGCACCACATATGTTGCTCCAAAACCTGTATTTACCTTTCAGCATTAATGGTGCCTTCACAGATGTGTAAGTTACCCATGCCTTGGGCACTAATACACCCCCATACCATCACAGATGCTGGCTTTTAAACTCTGACAATACGGATGGTTCTTTTCCTCTTTGTTCTGGAAGATACATCGTCCACAGTCTCCGATAACAACTTGAAAAGTGGACTCGTCAGACCACAAAACACTTTTCCACTTTGCATCAGTGCATCTTAGGTGAGCTCGGGCCCAGCGAAGCCGGTGGCGTTTCTGGGTGGTGTTGACAGATGGCTTTGGCTTTGCATAGTAGAGTTTTACCTTGCACTTACAGATGTAGCGACCAACTGTAGTTACTGGCAGTGGTTTTTCTGAAGTGTTCCTGAGCCCATGTGGTGATATCCTTTACACACTGATGTCGTTTTTTTGTTTTTTTTTAATGCAGTATCACCAGATTGATCGAAGGTCCGTATTATCATTGCTCACGTGCAGTGATTTCTCTAGATTCTCTGAACCTTTTGATGATATTACGGACGGTAGGTGGCGAAATCCCTAAATTCCTTGCAACAGCTGGTTGATAAATGTTGTTCTAAAACAATTTGCTCAGGCATTTCTTGACAAAGAGGTGACCCTCGCCCCGTCCTTGTTTGTGAATGACTCAGCATTTCGTGGAAGTAAATGGCTTATACTTGTATAGCGCTTTTCTACCTTCAAGGTACTCAAAGCGCTTTGACACTACTTCCACATTCACCCATTCACACACACATTCACACACTGATGGTGGGAGCTGCCATGCAAGGCACTCATCAGGACCCATCAGGAGCAAGGGTGAAGCGTCTTGCCCAAGGACACAACGGACGTGACTATGATGGTAGAAGGTGGGGATTGAACCGGCAACCCTCAGATTGCTGGCACAGCCACTCTACCAACTTCGCCACGCCATCCATCCCCAAGCTGCTTTTACACCCAATCGTGGCACCCACCTGTTCCCAATTAGCCTGTCTTTTTTGCCGCTTGTGCCTGCTTTATTGACACATGTTGCAAGGCATCAAATTCCAAATGAGCTAATATCTGCAAAAATAACATTTCTCAGTGTGAACATTAAATACTTTGACTTTGCAGTCTATTCAATTGAATATAAGTTGAAAAGGATTAGCAAATTATTGTATTTTGTTTTTATTTACCATTTACACAACGTGACAACTTCACTGCTTTTGTATATTTCGCTGCCATCTCTACTTTCTAGGGACGGCAAGTTAGTAAGGAAGGAACTTTTGTCGGGTTATGAACAGCAAAATCATATTTTTGACACATTTAATGACGATCCAGTATATAATCGACTTTGTGTTTCCACACAACAAAATGTGGGTTTGTTGCGTCTTAATTGGCATCTGAAGCATCTCTGAGTTGTTTCTTCCCGTTTTTTTTGTTCCTCCATCAAAGGTCAGCCCGAGCGACTTTCCCCCTCCTCTCACATGTCGGAAAGAAAATGTCAGCCTGCCAAAGTCGATTGCGACGCTCGCCGTGGTCTGACGCTCAACTGACCTGACATGATGGTGTCGGTGATGTTGAGGTTGTTGAGGGAGAGGCCCAAGGACTGACGCGAGGAGGACGAGGACGTGCTGGAGGTCTCGGAGGGCGGGCGGGCCGCCTTGATGGGCGTGGCCGTCGGCGTGGCGTTGCCGCTGGACTTGAGGCGGTCGTTCTCCGCTTTTAACGTCTCGATCTCGTTCTGGAATTGAAGACAAGGATGAAGTTGGATGGCAAAAAAAACTCACATTTTTCCGTTATTAGAGAAAACTAAAGTAGTCCAAATGAATAATAACAATAAGAACTGCAAAATGCCCGCGGACATTTTGATGGGCCTGTTTTCTGTGCAGTGGACCTCTGGTCGGGGGTCGCCGATATATACACACATATATATATATATATATATATATATATATATATATATATATATATATATATATATATATATATATATATATATATATATACTGTTGTAACAGACACCTTCATAACAATATGAAATATATACAATTTACACACTGCATATATATATATATATATATATATATATATATATATATAAATAATGTATAAACAGACACCTTCATAAAAATATGTAATATGTACAATATACACACTGCAAGTATATACATATATATATATATATATATATATATATATATATATATATATATAATGTAGTAACAGACACCTTCATAACAATATGAAATATATACAATGTACACACTGCATGTATATGTATATATATATATATATATATATATATATATATATATATATATATTATATATATATATGTAAAATGTAGTAACAGACACCTTTCAAACCAAATGTAATAGGTTTTATATACACACTGCAAGTATATATATAATTTAAAAACAAACACCTTCATAATAATATGTAAAATGTGCAATATTTACCCTGGGACTGATTTCTTCCGCGCATTGATTCCATTTCTATAGCAACACACTTCACACTTCTGAGAATATGTTCCAAACACGCCACACTTAGTAACAGACAACGAGGACGACTTTATTTTGGATAACACAGAATTCACAACCTTTTCTTTTTGAAGCGGAACATACTGAGGATGAATACTGCTTCTAGAAGCGAGCAGGGAGGAAGAGTGTGACGCTTGAGCAGAAGAAGACCGAGAGATTGAGGTCGGCTTGGCTCGAAGCTGCAAATGTAGAACTTGGAGCCCAGCTATTTGGACATAAATGGAGTGCTTATCCAAATAAACCGGAAAAAACGTCCGTGGCTGGCTGGACCAAACAAATTGCGTTAGTCATACACACGGCACGTCATGTGTGTTTTTACAACTACAGTACATACACTGTCTGGCTAGCTGTGTACTAACACAACATGAAATAATACTTTACAGATACTATAATATGATTATATTTTATAGTGATTGTCGGGAAAAAAGGTGCAATTTCAGTATAAGTTATGTCATATTTGTGCAAATTCTGCATGAGAGTGATATTAAAATTGTATTTTAGTAGCACTACAGAAGATTGCATATACAATCCCGTTTAAAAGTTGACATACACTTGTAAAAAACATAATATCATGGCTGTCTTGAGTTTCCAATCATTTCTACAACTCTTATTTTTTGTTATAGAGTGATTGGAGCACATGCTGACCACAGAACGTTCCTTCAGAAGGTCTTATCTTTGTCAATGTGGTGTAAAATGAAACAAAAATGTAGCTGTTTGGCCACAATACCCAGCAATATGTTTGGAGGAGGCCTTTAATCCTCAGGAACACCACACCTATCGTTAAGCATGTTGGTGGTAGTATTATGCTCTGGGCCTGTTTTGCTGCCTATGAAACTGGTGCTTTACAGAGAGTAAATGGGACAATGAAAAAGGAGGATTACCTCCAAATTCTTCAGCTAAATGTGATGGTTTTCTGAGATAGACTTGTTTCTTCAGCATTGTCGACGCGCTTAAGCCAGAACTTTGGGAAGGCCATTCTAAAACCTTCATTCTAGCCTGATTTAGCCACTCCTTTACCACTTTTTGACGCGTGTTGCGGTCGTTGTCCTGTTGGAACACTCAACTGCGCCCAAGACCCAACTTCCGGGCTGATGATTTTAGCTTGTCCTGAAGAACTTGGAGGTAATCCTTCTTTTTCATTGTCCGATTTAAAGCACCAGTTCTATTGGCAGCAAAACAGGACCAGAGCATAATATTATCACCACCATGCTTGAAGGTAGGAATGGTGTTCCTGGGATTAAAGGCCTTACCTTTTCTCTTCCAAACATATTGCTGGGTATTGTGGCCAAACAGCTTCATTTTTGTTTCATCCATCCACAGAACTTTCCTCCAAAAGGTCCTATTTTTGTCTATGTGATGTCAGATGAAACAAAAAAAAATTGCCTTTTGGCCACAATACCCAGCGATATGTTTGGAAGAGAAAAGGTGAGGCCTTTAATCCCAGGAACACCACACCTACCGTTAAGCATGGTGGTGGTGGTATTATTCTAGAGGCCTGTTTTGCTGCCAATGGAACTGGTGCTTTACAGAGAGTAAATGGGACAATGAAAAAAGAGGATTTCCTCCAAATTCTTCAGGACAAGCTGAAATCATCAACCCAGAGGTTGGCTCTGGGGCGCAGTTGGGTGTTCCAACAGGACGATGACCCTAAAGTGGTAAAGGAATGGCTAAATCAGGCTAGAATTAAGGTTTTAGAATTGCCTTCCCAAAGTAGTGCCATGTTCTGGACTTTTTCTTGCTCGAGTCAACAATCAAACAACATTCAAAGAGCTGGCTTACTTAGTTTGTACTCCAACTTTTCAAAGAGCCAACATCACTTTGTAGCATTTAAGCCATACCGGATGTTGTTGTTGCTAGATCAGAGTGGTGGATTTACGGGCCGTGAGCGACGTTTTTGTGATCATCAAGGGCGAGTAAGCCTGACTTTGTAGGTCGAGTTTCCGATAAGACGCCTTACAAGATCAGAGGGAAGATTATTTATTGGGCTTCTACAAAGGAGGCAGTGTGAAGATTTGGCCTCGCGATATGATTTGACTCAGCATCTGTGCAATCATAATAATACTGCATCATCTTGTACTGTATCAGTACTATTATCACACAAAACGACTGGAATAAACATCCTTTTCTTGCAAAATATTGGTTATTGAGTAACATTGACTGTACTTGTATCTTGTTATGACATACAATCTATAACCCATGTTGTCTAATAATTAAATATTGTAGTAGTTTTTTTACTTGCATACCTTTAAAGTGTTTTACTATAGCTTTTAAATGTATGCATTTTTTTTAATATGAATTATAGGTTTACAGAATGGGTGTCGAAACTTTTTGACATGGGGGCCACACTGAGTTACAAAATTATGTATATACATAAATCCGTATATATATATATATATATATATATATATATATATATATATATATATATATATATATATATTTATGTAAGTATATATATACTGTATATATATATATATATATATACATACATATATATATAGACAGCCATACATATATATACATACATATATATGTACATATATACACACATATATATATACATACATACACATATATATATATATATATATACACATATATGTACATATTTATACATATACATAGGTTTACAGAATGGGTGTCGAAACTTTTTGACATGGGGGCCACACTGAGTTACAAAATGATGTATATACATAAATCCGTATATATATATATATATATATATATATATATATATATATATATATATATATATATTATGTAAGTGTATATATACTGTATATATATATATATATATATATACATACATATATATATATAGACAGCCATACATATATATACATACATATATATGTATATATATACACACATATATATATACATACATACACATATATATATATATACACATATATGTACATATTTATACATATACATACATATGTGTGTATGTAAATATATATAAACACACACATACTGTATATATATATATATATATATATATATATATATATATATATATATACAGTATATACACATCTATATATACATATACAAACCCCTTTTCCATATGAGTTGGGAAATTGTGTTAGATGTAAATATAAACGGAATACAATGATTTGTGAAACCTTTTCAACCCATATTCAGTTGAATGCACTACAAAGACAAGATATTTGATGTTTGTTCAAACTCATAAACTTAATTTTTTTGGGCAAATGATAATTAACTTAGAATTTCATGGCTGCAACACGTGCCAAAGTAGTTGGGAAAGGGCATGTTCACCACTGTGTTACATCACCTTTTCTTTTAACAACACTCACTAAACGTTTGGGAACTGAGGAAACTAATTGCTGAAGCTTTAAAAGTGGAATTCTTTGTCATTCTTGTTTTATGTAGAGCTTCAGTCGTTCAACAGTCCGAGGTCTCCACTGTCGTATTTTACGCTTCATAATGCGCCACACATTTTCCATGGGAGATAGGTCTGGACTGCAGGCAGGCCAGGAAAGTACTCGCACTCTTTTACTACAAAACCACGCTGTTGTAACACATGGCTTGGCATTGTCTTGCTGAAATAAGCAGGGGCGTCCACCATAACGTTGCTTGGATGACAACATATGTTACTCCAAAACCTGTATGGACCATTCAGCATTAATGGTGCCTTCACAGATGTGTAAGTTACCTATGCCTTGGGCACTAATACACCCCCATACCATCACGAATGCTGACTTTTGAACTTTGTGCCTATAACAATCCGGATGGTTATTTTCTTCTTTGTTCCGGAGGACACCACGTCCACAGTTTCCAAATATAATTTGAAATGTGGACTCGTCAGATCACAGAACACTTTTCCACTTTGCATCAGTCCATCTTAAATGAGCACGGGCCCAGCGAAGCCTTCGGCGTTCCTGGGAGTTGTTGTGAAATGGCTTTCGCTTTGCATAGTAGAGTTTTAACTTGCACTTACAGATGTAGCGACCAACTATAGTTACTGACAGTGGTTTTACGAAGTGTTCCTGAGCCCATGTGGTGATATCCTTTACACACTGATGTCGGTTTTTGATGCAGTACCACCTGAGGGATCGAAGGTCTGTAATATAATCACTTACGTGCAGTGATTTCTCCGGATTTTCTGATCCTTTTGATGATTTTACGGACCGTAGATGGTAAAGTTCCTAAATTTCTTGCAATAGCTTGTTGAGAAATGTTGTTCTAAAACTGTTCCGACAATTTGCTTACAAATCGCCCCATCCTTGTTTGTGAATTACTTAGCATTTCATGGAAGCTGCTTTTATACCCAATCATGGCACCCACCTGTTCCCAATTAGCCTGCACACCTGTGGGATGTTCCAAATAAGTGCTTGATGAGCATTCCTCATCTTTATAAGTATTTATTGCCACCTTTCCCAACTTCTTTGTCACGTGTTGCTGGCATCAAATTCTAAAGTTAATGATTATTTGCAAAAAAAATAAATGTTTATCAGTTTTAACACCTTAAATATGTTGTCTTTGTAGCATCTTCAACTAAATATGGGTTGAAAATTATTTGCAAAGCATTGTATTCCGTTTATATGTACATCTAACACAATTTCCCAACTAATATGGAAACGGGGTTTGTATATGTACAAACCTCGTTTCCATTTGGGTTTGTATACAACCATCCATTTTTCTACCGCTTGTCCCTTTTGTAGTCACGGGGGGTCGCTGGAGCCTATGCGTATTATACATATATATGTGCACACATTATACATACATACATATATACATATATATATGTAAATATATTGTACATATACATACATACATACAGATGCATAAACATACACATATATACATACATACATATTTATATATACATATACATATATATATATATACATACATAAATATGTACACATATACGTATATATATACCCGCACACATGCACACACACACACACACACACACATGTACATATATACACGTATTTACATTTATTTAAAGGGACAAGCGGTAAAAAATGGATGGATGGAGATATATATATATATATATATATATATATATATATAAATAATCAATATAATTAGATGTTAAGAGCATGTGAAAGTTTTGTAATCAATCAGAAATATCAAGCAGCTAAAATGTGCCAAGATGGATAAGTGTGGAGAGATTGTCTTTTTTTCCCCCATCATGCTTTGCAGGGGATTTAAGTGTGTGTCGTTTTTAATTATATGTTGTCCCAGGACATATTTTTTTTACAATATCCACAATGTTTAGTGAGCAGGTTGTTTTATGTGCGACGGTGTGTGTTGACTTTTTGTGTTTATTCGCACCATGACTGGGAAAGGGTGTGTGAATTGGGTAATATTAGTAAATGCTTTGCTACAACCACTTCAATGTGTAACTCATAGTCGGTAACCTGAATTACTGTTGTCTTCCTAACAATAAATGCAATCTTGCTGCAATTATACTGTCAGTGCTGCTCTTTTTAATATATTTAAACGACGCTACCTTCTCTTCCTACGCTTGGTACTCTGCAGCTTACAAAACGGTGCGGCTAATTTAAGTATTTTTCTTCACTGACGGCCATAAAGCAAATGGTTGTTTTTTTAAGGACTCTTAAATGGTGTGTTATTGTTTGTACTATGGTGTAATTTTTTTAGACGAGTTGGCTCACTGTCAAGTTTGTAAGTTTTACATTAAAACTAAAACAATTCCTACTCACTGAACCATCCCATGCGTGACGTCTGTTGGAATTCTTTCATGCATATGTGTACGTGATATCGTAGTGTAATGGTGCCAGCGTCTTCATCGTTCGCTATTATGCTAACACGTTCACGAGTGTCTTTGCTAGTTTTAGTAACTTACATTAGCATTCTTTTTGTATTTTTTCAGTTTCACAAACCCACCAAAACGTCACCGTGGAGTTATTGAGTCTGTTCAGCTGATTGGAGAGCTCTGTTTTGTTTGACCAACCGTTTTACTGCCGAATTATAGACACAATTTTGAAACAATTAAGGTATGTAAATAAACATTTACAGAATATTTTTGTGTAAATAATTAATTTCACGCGGAAAATATTTGTTTTCTTGTAAACAAATTAAGTTTGCCGCTCTATAGTCCGGGAAATATGGTATTTATCTAGACATAAAATGGTAAATGGGTTATACTTGTGTAGCGCTTTTCTACCTTCAAGGTACTTAAAGCGCTTGGACACTATTTCCACATTCACACACTGATGGCCCTAACCAGAACCCATCAGGAGCAAGGGTGAAGTGTCTTGCTCAAGGACCCAACGGACGTGAAGAGGTTGGTAGAAGCTGGGGATCGAACCAGGAACGATTGATTTTCGTGAAATAAATCAATAAAACCTAGGCTTAGGTCAGGCTGATTGGAAAAAACAAGTATTTATGAGTCTGATGAACCTCACCTGCATGCGATTCATCGCCTCCCGGATCTGGTCCAAGTGGTGGGCGGAGCTTAGCGCCTCCAGGCGGATGTCCGTCAGCTTGAGCTCCTTCTCCCTCAGCTCGTTCTTCAGCTGGAGGATGATTTCCGCCTCGGCTTCCGTGCACTCGCACAGCCTGCAGCCGGGACGGGTGGAGGGGCCACTTAGAGTGTTACTCACACCAAACACAAACACAAAAATACATAACTTTTTTTTAAGGGTGGGGGTGTGGAGTCAGGGGGGAAAACTGGCAAAGGGAGCATTAAAGGTCATGTGGAGCTGAATCTTCCCATGTTCAGTAGGAAAAGTGTCAAAAAAGACCGGAAACACACTTGCATGCGTTAAATGGATATTTGTGGTGTCAGCTGCAGTGATCGTCTACTTGATGTTGATGGTAGTCAGGGTAATGCACGGCAAAGTCATACCCACACTGCACACACACTTACACACATTTATGTATTTCGTACCTTCTTGCGACCTCCCAAAAATGCCTACCTCTTGAGGACCAACCTTTACTAGATATATAAAGATTTGTATTTACAACATTAATAATATATACAAACTATGCAAGATACAAAAAAGGTCAACTTTTACCTAATTTTTTAAATTTTTTTATGTTTTGTTTGTAATTGTGTGAATGCTCCAAAACATTCACACACAGTTTTCTACACCAAAATTCATCTAATTATCAACTTCAGTTACTTCTCCAGATTTTGTCTACTTGATGTTGATGGTAGTCATGGTGATGCACAGCAAAGTCCCCCACACAAACACTTACACACATTTACGTATTTCCGACCTTCTTGAGACCTCCCAAAAATGCCTACCTCTTGAGGACCACCCTTTTTATATATATAAATATTTAAGTATTTACAACATTAATAATACAAACAAACTATGCAAATACAAAAAAGGTCAACTTTTAGTTGATTTTTTTATGTTTTGTTTGTAATTGTGTGAATGCTCCAAAACATTCACACACATTTTTCTACACCAAAATCCATCTACTTATCAACTTCAGTTACTTCTCCAGATTTTGTCTACTTGATGTTGATGGTAGTCATGGTGATGCACGGCAAAGTCCCCCACACAAACACTTACACACATTTACGTATTTCCGACCTTCTTGAGACCTCCCAAAAATGCCTACCTCTTGAAGACCAACCTTTTTATATGTATAAATATTTTTGTATTCACAACATTAATAATACAAACAAACTATGCAAATACAAAAAAGGTCAATTTTAGTTGATTTTTTAATTTGTTTATGTTTTGTTTGTAATTGTGTGAATGCGCCAAAACATTCACACATATGGTTTTCTACACCAAAATTGATCTATATATCAACTTCATTTACTTCTCCAGATTTTGTCTACTTGATGTTGATGGTAGTCATGGTGATGCATGGCAAAGTCCCACACACACACACTTACACACATTTACGTATTTCCGACCTTCTTGAGATCTCCCAAAAATGCCTACCTCTTGAGGACCAACCTTTTTATATATAGAAATATTTAAGTATTTACAACATTGATAATACAAACAAACTATGCAAATACAAAAAAGGTCAACTTTTAGTTGAGTTTTTTATGTTTTGTTTGTAATTGTGTGAATGCTCCAAAACATTCACACACAGTTTTCTACACCAAAATTAATCTACTTATCAACTTCAGTTACTTTTCCAGATTTTGTCTACTTGATGTTGATGGTAGTCATGGTGATGCATGGCAAAGTCCCACACACACACACACACACACACACACACACACACACACACACACACACACACACACACACACACACACACACACACACACACACACACACACACACACACACACACATTTACGTATTTCCGACCTTCTTGAGACCTCCCAAAAATGCCTACCTCTTGAGGACCAACCTTTTTATATATATAAATATTTTTGTATTCACAACATTAATAATACAAACAAATTATGCAAATACAAAAAAGATAAACTTTTAGTTGATTTTTAATTTTTTTTATGTTTTGTTTGTAATTGTATGAATGCTCCAAAACATTCACACACAGTTTTCTACACCAAAATTAATCTATTTATCAACTTCAGTTACTTTTCCAGATTTTGTCTACTTGATGTTGATGGTAGTCATGGTGATGCATGGCAAAGTCCCACACACACACACTTACACACATTTACGTATTTCCGACCTTCTTGAGACCTCCCAAAAATGCCTACCTCTTGAGGACCACCCTTTTTATATATATAAATATTTTTGTATTCACAACATTAATAATACAAACAAACTATGCAAATACAAAAAAAGATCAACGTTTAGTTGATTTTAAAAATTTTTTATGTTTTGTTTGTAATTGTGTGAATGTGCCAAAACATTCACACATATGGTTTTCTACACCAAAATTGATCTATAAATCAACTTCATTTACTTCTGCAGATTTTGTCTACTTGATGTTGATGGTAGTCATGGTGATGCACGGCAAAGTCCCACACACACACTAACACACTTTTACGTATTTCCGACCTTCTTGAGACCTCCCAAAAATGCCTACCTCTTGAGGACCACCCTTTTTATATATATACATATTTTTGTATTTACAACATTAATAATACAAACAAACTATGCAAATACAAAAAAGATCAACTTTTAGTTGATTTTTAAATTTTTTTATGTTTTGTTTGTAATTGTGTGAATGCGCCAAAACATTCACACATATGGTTTTCTACACCAAAATTGATCTATAAATCAACTTCATTTACTTCTGCAGATTTTGTGTACTTGATGTTGATGGTAGTCATGGTGATGCACGGCAAAGTCCCACACACACACTTACACACATTTACGTATTTCCGACCTTCTTGAGACCTCCCAAAAATGCCTACCTCTTGAGGACCACCCTTTTTATATATATAAATATTTAAGTATTTACAACATTAATAATACAAACAAACTATGCAAATACAAAAAAGGTCAACTTTTAGTTGATTTTTTAATGTTTTGTTTGTAATTGTGTGAATGCTCCAAAACATTCACACACAGTTTTCTACACCAAAATTAATCTACTTATCAACTTCAGTTACTTCTCTAGATTTTGTCTACTTGATGTTGATGGTAGTCATGGTGATGCATGGCAAAGTCCCACACACACACACACACACTTACACACATTTACGTATTTCCGACCTTCTTGAGACCTCCCAAAAATGCCTACCTCTTGAAGGCCAACCTTTTTATATGTATAAATATTTTTGTATTCACAACGTTAATAATACAAACAAACTATGCAAGTACAAAAAAGGTCAATTTTAGTTGATTTTTTAATTTGTTTATGTTTTGTTTGTAATTGTGTGAATGCGCCAAAACATTCACACATATGGTTTTCTACACCAAAATTGATCTATATATCAACTTCATTTACTTCTCCAGATTTTGTCTACTTGATGTTGATGGTAGTCATGGTGATGCATGGCAAAGTCCCACACACACACACTTACACACATTTACATATTTCCAACCTTCTTGAGACCTCCCAAAAATGCCTACCTCTTGAGGACCACCCTTTTTATATATATAAATATTTAAGTATTTACAACATTAATAATACAAATAAACTATGCAAATACAAAAAAGGTCAACTCTTAGTTGATTTTTTAATGTTTTGTTTGTAATTGTGTGAATGCTCCAAAACATTCACACACAGTTTTCTACACCAAAATTAATCTACTTATCAACTTCAGTTACTTCTCCAGATTTTGTCTACTTGATGTTGATGGTAGTTATGGTGATGCATGGCAAAGTCCCACACACACACACACATTTACGTATTTCCGACCTTCTTGAGACCTCCCAAAAATGCCTACCTCTTGAAGACCAACCTTTTTATATGTATAAATATTTTTGTATTCACAACATTAATAATACAAACAAACTATGCAAATACAAAAAAGGTCAATTTTAGTAGATTTTTTAATTTGTCTATGTTTTGTTTGTAATTGTGTGAATGCGCCAAAACATTCACACATATGGTTTTCTACACCAAAATTGATCTATATATCAACTTCATTTACTTCTCCAGATTTTGTCTACTTGATGTTGATGGTAGTCATGGTGATGCATGGCAAAGTCCCACACACACACACTTACACACATTTACATATTTCCAACCTTCTTGAGACCTTCCAAAAATCCCTACCTCTTGAGGACCAAACTTTACTAGATATATAATGATTTGTATTTACAACATTAATAATACAGTGGGTACGGAAAGTATTCAGACCCCCTTAAATTTGTTACTCTTTGTTAAATTGCAGCCATGTGCTAAAATAATTTAAGTTAATTTTTTTTTCCTTTTAATGTACACACAGCACCCCATATTGACAGAAAAACATAGAATTGTAGACATTTTTACAGATTTATTAAAAAAGAAAAACTGAAATATCACATGGACATAAGTATTCAGACCCTTTGCTGTGACACTTGTATATTTACCTCAGGTACTGTCCATTTCTTCTGATCATCCATGAGATGGTTCTACACCTTCATTGGAGTCCAGCTGTGTTTAATTCTAATGATTGGACTTGATAAGGAAGCCACACACCTGTCTATATAAGACCTTACAGTCTATATAAGACCTTACAGCTCACAGTGCTTGTCAGAGCAGATGAGAATCATGAGGTCGAAGGAACTGCCTGAAGAGCTCAGAGACAGAATTGTGGCAAGGCACAGATCTGGCCATGGATACAAAAAAATGTCTGCTGCACTTAAAGTTCCCAAGAGCACAGTGGCCTCCATAATCCTTAAATGGAAGACGTATGGGATGACAAGAACTCTTCCAAGAGCTGGCCGTCCAACCAAACTGAGCAATCGGGGGAGAAGAGCCTTGGTGAGAGAGGTAAAGAAGAACCCAATGATCACAGTGGCTGAACTCCAGAGATGCAGTGAGGAGATGGGAGAAAGTTCAAGAAAGTCAACCATCACTGCAGCCCTCCACCAGTCAGGGCTTTATGGCAGAGTGGCCCGATGGAAGCCTCTCCTCAGAGAAAGACACATGAAAGCCAGCATAGAATTTGCCAAAAAAACACATGAAGGACTCCCAGACTATGATAAATAAGTATCTCTGGTCTGATGAGACAAAGATAGAACTTGGCCTTAATTCTAAGCAGTATGTGTGGAGAAAACCAGGCACCGCTCATCCCCTGCCCAACACCATCCCTACAGTCAAGTGTGGTGGTGGGAGCATCATGCTGTGGGGGTGTTTTGCAGCTGCAGGGACAGGACGACTGCTAGCAATTGAAGGAAAGATGAATGCGGCCAAGTACAGAGATATCCTGTAAGAAAACCTTTTCCAGAGTGCTATGGACCTCAGATTGGGCCGACAGTTCACCTTCCAACAAGACAATGACCCTAAGCACACAGCTAAAATGAGGAAGGAGTGGCTTCGGAACAACTCTGTGACTGTTCTTGAACGGCCCAGTCAGAGCCCTGACTTGAACCCAATTGAGCATCTCTGGAGGGACCTCAAAATGGCTGTCCACCAATGTTCACCATCCAACCTGACAGAGCTGGAGAGGATCTGCAAGGAGGAATGGCAGAGGATCCCCAAATCCAGGTGTGAAAAACTAGTTGCATCATTCCCAAGAAGACTCACGGCTGTATTAGCTCAAAAGGGTGCTTCCACTCAATACTGAGCAAAGGGTCTGAATACTTATGTCCATGTGATATTTAAGTCATTCTTTTTTAATAAATTTGTAAAAATGTCTACAATTCTGTGTTTTTATGTCAATATGGGGTGCTGTGTGTACATTAATGAGGAAAAAATGAACTTAAATGATTTTAGCACATGGCTGCGATTTAACAAATAGTAAAACATTTAAGGGGGTCTGAATACTTTCTGTACACACTGTATATGCAAACTATGCAAAATACAAAATATGTCAACTTTAAGTTAATTTTTTTATTGATTTTATGTTTTGTTTTTAATTGTGTGAATGCTCCAAAACATTCACACATGATTTTCTACACCAAAACACACACACACACACACACACACACACACACACACACACACACACACACACACACACGCACACACACACACACACACACACACACACACACTTGTATTTGTCGCTTTCTTGAGACCTCCAAAAAATTCCTACCTCTAGTATTGTGATAAAAGTCGGAATTTTTACTCAACAGCGGTCAAAATTTTACAAGAAAAACTGAACATTAGTGCAATGTTATGATAAAAGTTGGAATTTTATTCAATAAAAGTCGCAATTTTACAGGAAAACTATAAAATTTGGAGCAATATCATAATAAGAATCAGGATTTTACTTCTTACTTTTGTATGCACATTAAAATCAACAACAAAAAAAAAATCCTGACTTTGGAGCAATGTTCACGGACTCTAGTATTTGGCTCTCTATTAGATGCAATGGTTTTCCGTATTGGGACCATGATTTATGTCCTAACTTGTTCACACCTCCTCATATGGAAGCTACTTTTCCTTGTTGATGTCTCAAGAAGGGTAGAAATACGAGAACACACACACACACAAACGCCCTTTTGGGGAAACTTTCCAATCGGTTACCGGGATCTGTGCTTGTAGACCACATGACCGTTTTGCTTTTTCTTTGGCGTCCAAAGGGGGGAGGATTTGCTATCACAAAGGCACTTGCTACACGATGTGGCGTGGTGGTGGTGGGGGAGGGGTTAGAAAGAAAAGGATGGAAAAGGTGAAGTTGGAGGAGAAATAAAGAGGTGAAAGAAAAATGAACATTTGAAGAACAAAAAACGAGACATCCACTAAAATGTACATTTTGTGTGTTTAAACCCGAGTATAAGACGCTCATTTTTCCAACTGTAGACATTTGTGCATGCACACCAGCGAGTGGCACCAAACAACTTTAGAGATGTTTTCCCTGGGCTCTCTCACACAAGCTTTGAACCGGAAGTAGAAGTGGCATTCTGTACTCTAGCCGTCCATAGCGTTTCTACTCATATGGATTCTCCATTCATCACTCCAAGCAACGTTTGGAAGTTTTATAATAGAACTAAAACAATTCTTATTTACTAAACCGCGTGTAAGAATAAAAACTCTTTGTTCGAAAAGCGACCGTCGACAAAACCTAGTTGAGACTTTTGGAGTCCCAGTTGAAAGTACGTACTGCTCTTCTCAATGAGGACGGGGTGCAACCTTATGCGACAATTTAAATACCTTCGAATTTGGTAGTAGCAACTACAACTGAGATGCACGTTACAATCATTAAAGTGGCGTGGGAAAAGTACAACACTTTTAATATTAACACTTTTTGGGCGCAACACAAAACAAAAAAACTAAATAAACTTAACACTACTGCAGAAGTGTACAAACTTTTCGATTTGGGGGGCTGCATTGGCCTAAAAACATTTGGTTGGGGGCCGAAAACATGTTAAGTAACTTAAAAATGTTTTTAAAATAAAAATAAATGTATATACTGTATATATATATATATATATATATATATGAAAAAGGACAGAGTGTATTCAGTGTGTAACGGCACAATGTGTGTGGAACAACACAAAGTGTGTGTTCGTGTACAGTGTGTAACAACACAAAGTGTGTGTTCAGTGGGTAACGGCGAAAAGTGTGTGTTCAGTGTGTAACGGAACAAATAGTGTGTTTAGTGTTTAACAGCACAACTTGTGTGTTCAGTGTGTAACGGCACAAAGTGTGTGTTCGGTGTGTAACGGCACAAGTGTGTGTTCGGTGTGTAAAGGCACAAAGTGTGTGTTCGGTGTGTAAAGGCACAAAGTGTGTGTTCAGTGTGTAACGGCGCAAAGTGTGAGTTCAGTGTCTACCAACACAAAGTGTATAGTCAGTAACGGCACAATGTGTGTGTTCAGTGTGTAACCGCACAAAGTGTATGTTCAGTGTGTAACAACACAAAGTGTATAGTCAGTAACGGCACAATGTGTGTGTTCGGTGTGTAACGGCAAAAAGTGTGTGTTCAGAGTGTACCAACACAAAGTGTATAGTCAGTAACGGCACAATGTGTGTGGTCAGTGTGTAACAGCACAATGTGTGTGTTCAGCGTGTAACAACACAATGTGTGTGTTCAGTGTGTAACGGCACAAAGCGTGTGTTCAGTGTGTAACGGTGCAAAGTGTGTGTTCAGTGTGTAGTGACGCAAAGTGTGTGTTCAGTGTGTAACGGCGTAAAGTGTGTGTTCAGTGTGTAACGGCCATAGTGTGTGTTCAGTGTGTAACGGCACAAAGTGTGTGTTTTGTGTATAACAACACAAAGTGTATAGTCAGTAACAATACAATGTGTGTGTTCATTGTGTAAAGGCACAAAGTGTGTGTTCAGTGGTAACGGTGCAAAGTGTGTGTTCACTGTGTAATGACGCAAAGTGTTTGTTCAGTGTGTAACGGTGCAAAGTGTGTGTTCAGTGTGTAATGACGCAAAATGTGTGTTCAGTGTGTAACGGCGCAAAGTGTGTGTTCAGTGTGTAACGGCCATAGTGTGTGTTCAGTGTGTAACGGCACAAAGTGTGTGTTTTGTGTATAACAACACAAAGAGTATAGTCAGTAACAACGCAATGTGTGTGTTCATTGTGTAAAGGCACAACGTGTGTCTTCAGTGGTAACGGTGCAAAGTGTGTGTTCAGTGTGTAATGATGCAAAGTGTGTGTTCAGTGTGTAACAACACAAAGTGTGTGTTCAGTGGGCAACGGCGCAAAGTGTGTGTTCAGTGTGTAACGGAACAAATAGTGTGTTTAGTGTTTAACAGCACAACGTGTGTGTTCAGTGTGTAACGGCACAAAGTGTGTGTTCGGTGTGTAACGGCACAAGTGTGTGTTCGGTGTGTAAAGGCACAAAGTGTGTGTTCAGTGTGTAACGGCACAATGTGTGTTTTCAGTGTGTAACTGCAAAAAGTGTATGTTCAGTGTGTAACAACACAAAGTGTATAGTCAGTAACGGCACAATGTGTGTGTTCGGTGTGTAACGGCAAAAAGTGTGTGTTCAGAGTGTACCAACACAAAGTGTATAGACAGTAACGGCACAATGTGTGTGGTCAGTGTGTAACAGCACAATGTGTGTGTTCAGTGTGTAACGGCACAAAGCGTGTGTTCAGTGTGCAAAGGCCATAGTGTGTGTTCAGTGTGTAACGGCACAAAGTGTGTGTTTTGTGTATAACAACACAAAGTGTATAGTCAGTAACAACACAATGTGTGTGTTCATTGTGTAAAGGCACAAAGTGTGTGTTCAGTGGTAACGGTGCAAAGTGTGTGTTCAGTGTGTAATGACGCAAAGTGTTTGTTCAGTGTGCAACGGTGCAAAGTGTGTGTTCAGTGTGTAATGACGCAAAGTGTGTGTTCAGTGTGTAACGGCGCAAAGTGTGTGTTGAGTGTGTAACAGCCATAGTGTGTGTTCAGTGTGTAACGGCACAACGTGTGTGTTTTGTGTATAACAACACAAAGTGTATAGTCAGTAAAAACACAATGAGTGTGTGTTCATTGTGTAAAGGCACAAAGTGTGTGTTCAGTGGTAACGGTGCAAAGTGTGTGTTCAGTGTGTAATAACGCAAAGTGTGTGTTCAGTGTGTAACAGTGCAAAGTGTGTGTTCAGTGTGTAACAACACAAAGTGTATAGTCAGTAACCGCACAAAGTGTATGTTCAGTGTGTAACAACACAAAGTGTATAGTCAGTAACGGTACAATGTGTGTGTTCGATGTGTAACGGCACAAAGTGTGTGTTCAGTGTGTAACGGCAAAAAGTGTGTGTTCAGTGTGTACCAACACAAAGTGTATAGTCAGTAACGGCACAATGTGTGTGGTCAGTGTGTAACAGCACAATGTGTGTGTTCAGCTCGTAACAGCACAATGTGTGTGTTCAGTGCGTAACGGCAAAAAGCGTGTGTTCAGTGTGTAACGGTGCAAAGTGTGTGTTCAGTGTGTAATGACGCAAAGTGTGTTCAGTGTGTAACGGCACAAAGCGTGTGTTCAGTGTGTAACGGTGCAATGTGTGTGTTCAGTGTGTAACAACACAAAGTGTGTATTGAGTGTGTAACGGCGCAAAGTGTGTGTTGAGTGTGTAATGGCACAACGTGTGTGTAACAGCTCACTCTGTGGCGGAGGGCGAGGAGTGCAGCGTGGCGATGCTACCCTGCCTGTTGTTGTGCTGCAGTTTGGGCGAGGACGGCACGGCGTCTGCCATCTCTTCCATCTCGTCGACAGCCGACTGAGACTTGGTCTTCTTCTTGCTGAAGGCGTGCTTGAAGGAGCTGCGCAGCTGAAGGCAGAGAGGAGGATAGCACGGAGGTCAATGGCGCGGCCTCTTAAAGCAAGATGGCGGCGTGCGTGCGTGATCTCTGCCGGCGGAGGTAAGAGGAAGGTCAATATCAAGGCCGCAAGTGAAGATGGAAAAGGGTTTAATGTTGGCCAGGCAGCCGTGTCCATGCTGACAAGAGGACGGGAAGAGGGAACCCGGAAAGGAAGGAAGGTACTCGGGAAGGAAGGAAGGAACTCGGGAGGGAAAGAATGAACTCAGGAAGGAACTCAGGAAGGAAGGAAGGAACTTGGGAAGGAAGGAAGGAACTTAGGAAGGAAGAAAGGAACTCAGGAAGGAACTGAGGAAGGAAAGAACTCAGGAAGGAAAGAAGGAACTCGGGAAGGAAGGAAGGAACTCGGGAAGGAAGGAAGGAACTCGGGAAGGAAGGAAGGAACTCAAGAAAGAAGGAAGGAACTCGAGAAGGAAGGAAGGAACTCAGGAAGGAAGGAAATCGGGAAGGAAGGAACAAACTCGGGAGGGAAAGAAGGAACTCAGGAAGGAAAGAAGGAACTCGGGAAGGAAGAAAGGAACTCGGGAAGGAAGAAAGGAACTCAGGAAGGAACTCAAAAAGGAAGGAAGGAAAGCACTCGGGAAAGAAGGAAGGAACCCAGGAAGGAAAGAAGGAACTTGGGAAGGAAGGAAGGAACTCGGGAACTCAGGAAGGAACTCAGGAAGGAAAGAATGAACTGCGGAAGGAAGGAAGGAACTCGGAAAGGAAGGAAGGAACTCAGGAAGGAAGAAAGGAACTCAGGAAAGAAGGAACTCAGGAAGGAACTCGGAAAGGAATGAAGGAACTCAGGAAGGAAGGAACTCAGGAAGGAACTCAGGAAGGAAAGAACTCGGGAAGGAAGGAAGTAAGGAACTCAGGAAGGAAAGAAGGAACTCTGGAAGGAAGGAAGGAACTCAGGAAGGACGGAAGGAAATCAGAAAGGAAGGAGGGAACTCAAGAAAGAAGGAAGGAACTCGAGAAGGAAAAAAGGAACTCAGGAAGGAACTCAAAAAGGAAGGAAGGAAAGCACTCGGGAAAGAAGGAAGGAACCCAGGAAGGAAAGAAGGAACTTGGGAAGGAAGGAAGGAACTCGGGAACTCAGGAAGGAACTCAGGAAGGAAAGAATGAACTGCGGAAGGAAGGAAGGAACTCGGAAAGGAAGGAAGGAACTCAGGAAGGAAGAAAGGAACTCAGGAAAGAAGGAACTCAGGAAGGAACTCGGAAAGGAATGAAGGAACTCAGGAAGGAAGGAACTCAGGAAGGAACTCAGGAAGGAAAGAACTCGGGAAGGAAGGAAGTAAGGAACTCAGGAAGGAAAGAAGGAACTCTGGAAGGAAGGAAGGAACTCAGGAAGGATGGAAGGAAATCAGAAAGGAAGGAGGGAACTCAAGAAAGAAGGAAGGAACTCGAGAAGGAAGGAAGGAACTCAGGAAGGAAAGAATTCGGGAAGGAAGGAAGGAAGGAACACAGGAAGGAAGGAACGAACTCGGGAGGGAAAGAAGGAACTCAGGAAGGAAGGAAGGAACTCAGGAAGGAAGGAAGGAACTCAGGAAGGAACTCAGAAAGGAAGGAAGGAAAGCACTCGGGAAGGAAGGAAGGAACTCAGGAAGGAAAGAAGGAACTTGGGAAGGAAGGAAGGAACTCGGGAAGGAAGGAAAGAACTCAGGAAGGAAAGAATGAACTGCGGAAGGAAGGAAGGAACTCGGAAAGGAAGGAAGGAACTCGGGAAGGAAGAAAGGAACTCAGGAAAGAAGGAACTCAGGAAGGAAAGAATAAACTGCGGAAGGAAGGAAGGAACTCGGAAAGGAAT
Organism: Nerophis ophidion; assembly: GCF_033978795.1. Classification (NCBI taxonomy): domain Eukaryota; kingdom Metazoa; phylum Chordata; class Actinopteri; order Syngnathiformes; family Syngnathidae; genus Nerophis; species Nerophis ophidion. Next base: position 49,145,956 of record NC_084620.1, on the reverse strand, counting down.
GAAGGAACTCAGGAAGGAAGGAACTCAAGAAGGAAAGAATGAAGAAACGGAGGAACTCAGGAAGGAACTCAGGAAATCAGGAAGGAAGGAACTCAGGTAGGAACTCAGGAAGGAAGAAACTCAAGAAAGAAGGAAGGAACTCGGGAAGGAAGGAAGGAACTTGGAGGACAGGAAGGAAGGGAGTAACTCTGGCAGGAAGGAAGGAAGGAAGAAAGGAACTCAGGAAGGAAGGAACTCAGGAAAGCCCTCAGGAAACCAGGAAGAAAGGAATAAGCTCAGGAAAGAAGGAAGGAAGAAACGAACTCAGGAACAAAGGAACTCGGGAAGGAACTCAAGAAGGAACCTAGGAACTCAGGAAGGAAGGAAGGAAGGAAGAAAGGAAGGAAGGAAGGAAGAAAGGAAGGAAAAAAGAAAGAACTCAGGAAGGAAAGAGGGTCAGGAACTCAGGAAGCTGAGATGATGGTCAAAGCCACTGCACACATTCAAGAAGGCACTGCAGGGCTCCACTGACCTGAGCTGGGATGGAATCAGCCACCTGAAGATGGAGAAGACACTTAGTGTTGAGCGCACACGCACGCACGCACGCACGCACGCACGCACGCACGCACACACACACACGCACACACACACACACACACTTCCACCCATTTGGGCTTTTTCAGGGCCGATACTGATTATTATTAGTCAAGGAGGCCAATACTTGGAGCTGATATTCATTTGCAGTAAAAGATGAATAATATATGTCAGTAAACATTTGGACAAGACTTTACGTTGTTTTTGAACATTATTTTGTAGGAAAGGTGGGACCAGTAGTGACATCATGTTTGATGTGTTACATTTATCATCAAAAACATCTTTATTACGTGTGTCTAAGAAGAAAGTCAACATTTTTTTCAAAATATGGAAAAATATCCTGTGAAAATTGGTCAACATATAAAATTTTGACCATCATGTACTCCATTTTATAACACTTTATGGATTAAATACATTGTAAGGTCTCTGAAATATTGTCAACATTTACATTAAAAACAGTTCTGGGCTCCTTCACGTAGATTATAGTTGAGACATTTCAAGTATGAGAATGTGTGAGCTGCTGCCTGATCTTCTCTACCTATACATTCATCTCACGTTTGTCAACATATTCATATTCATGTCCGTCCATCTCTGTCCCGTTATTTAATAGAATGACGGAACATGAAACTTGTGGCGCTCCTTTCAATGAGCCCAAACTCCGCAAGTTGTGGGCCGAGTCTTGCCGAGCGACTCCATTTCTGCGGTAGGCAAAACAAACAAAACGGGGACCGAGACAACGCTAGTCTACTTTATAAGACCAGCGTCGTCACGGTCCCCGTTTTGTTTGTTTTGGCTAAACAAACAAACGGGGACCGATTTGTTGGTTTTGGAGTTATGTTTATAAAATGTTCATATTGAGTAAAAAAAAAAATGTTTTTGTGTTTGCAAACCTTACAAAAGCTAATGTTTCAAATAAATCTCACAAAGATACATCATTACAGGCATTATTAGACATGTTGCATGTTTAGTTTTGGAGTTACGTTTGTATAATTTTCATATTTAAAATGACAGTCACACTGTCATATTGAGTAAAAAGAAGTTTTTGTGTTTGCAAACCTTCCAAAAGCTCATGTTTCTAGTAAAACTCACAACGATTTATTATTCCTGGCATTATTAGACCTTTTGCATGTGATGTTTAGGAGTTACGTATGTTGGAATACATTTTTATTGCTTTTTCCGCGTTATCTCAGGATTCTAAGAACATTACTGTCACATTGAGTAAAAAACTAATTTTTGTGTTTGCAAACCTTACAAAAACACCAGATTCTAGTAGAACTCACATAGATAAATTATTACAAACATTATTAGACATATTGCATGTTTAGTTTTAGAGTTATGTTTATATAATTGTTATATTTAGAATGACAGTTACATTGTCATATTGAGTAAAAAAATAGTCTTTGTGTTTGCGAACCTTACAAAAGCTTGTGTCTATAGTAAAATTCACAAAGGTACATTATTTAAGGCATTATTAGACATTTTGCATATTTGGTTTAGAGGTTATGTTTGAATGATTTTTTTATTGCTTTTTTTGCATCATCTCAGGATTCTAAGAACTTTACTGTCATATCGAGTAAAAAACTAATTTTTGTGTTTGCAAACCTTACAAAAGCACTTGTTTCTAGTAAAACTCACATAGATACATTATTACAGAGATTATTAGACATATTGCATGTTTGGTTTTGGAGTTATGTTTATATAATTGTCATATTTAGAATGACAGTTTTACTATCATATTGAGTAAAAAAAAGTTTTTGTGTTTGCAAACCTTACAAAAGCTCATGTTTCTAGTAAAACTCACAACGATGTATTATTACAGGCATTATTAGATATTTTGCATGTTTGGTTTAGGAGTTATGTTTGAATACATTTTTATTGTTTTTTTTGCATTATCTCAGGAGTCTAAGAACATTACTGTCATATTGAGTAAAACAAAACTAAAGATTGTGTTTGCAAACCTTAAAAAAGCACATGTTTCTAGTAAAACTCACAACGATACATTATTCCAGGCAATATTAGACATTTTGCATGTTTGGTTTTGGAGTTGTGTTCACATAATTGTCATATTTAGAATGACAGTTACACTGTCATATTGATAAAAAATATATTTATTGTGTTTGCAAACCTTACAAAAGCTCAGGTTTCTAGTAAATTCACAAAGGTACATTATTCCAGGAATTATTAGACATTTTGCACGTTTGGTTTAGGAGTAATGTTTGAATAATTTTTTATTGCTTTTTTTGCATTATCTCAGGATTCTAAAAACATTACTGTCATATTGAGTAAAAAACAACAACACATTTTCGTGTTTGCAAACCTTGTAAAATAATTTGTTTCTAGTAAAACTCAAATAGATACATTATTACAGACATTATTAGACATTTTGCATGTTTAGTTTAGGAGTTATTTTAGAATAAATTTGTATTGCTTTTTTCACATCATCTCAGGATTCTAAGAACAATACTGTCATATCAAGGAAAAAACAAATTTTTGTCTTTGCAAACCTTACAAAAGCACCGGATTCTAGTAGAACTCACATTAATACATTATTACAGACATTATTAGACGTATTTCATGATTGGTTTAGTTTTTTAGTTTGCAAACCTTACAAAAGCTCATGTTTCTAGTAAAACTCACAAAGGTACATTATTTCAGGCATTATTAGACATTTTGCATGTTTAGTTTAAAAGTTATTTTTAAAAAACTGTCATATTTTGTGTGACAGTTATACTATCATATTGACAAAAAAACTATTATTTTTCTGTCTTTGCAAACCTTATGAAAAATATTTTTTCTATTAAAACTCACAACGATTCATTATTCCAGGCATTATTAGACATTTCGCATGTTTGGTTTTTGCATTATCTCAGGATTCTAAGAACATTACTGTCATATTGAGTAAAAAAACAAATTTTTGTGTTTGCAAACATTACAAAAGCACCGGATTCTAGTAGAACTCACATTAATACATTATTACAGACATTATTAGACATATTTCATGTTTGGTTTAGTTTTTTAGTTTGCAAACCTTACAAAAGCTCATGTTTCTAATAAAAATCACAAAAGTATATTATTTCAGGCATTATTAGACATTTTGCATGTTTGGTTTAGGAGTTATGTTTAAATAACTGTCATATTTTGTATGGCAGTTATACTATCATATTGACGAAAAAAATTTATTTTTCTGTCTTTGCAAACCTTATGAAAAATATTTTTCTATTAAAACTCACAACGATTCATTATTCCGGGGATTATTAGACATTTCGCATGTTTGGTTTTCGCATTATCTCAGGATTCTAAGAACATTACTGTCATATTGAGTAAAAAAAAACACATTTTTGTGTTTGCAAACCTTACAAAAGCATTTGTTTCTAGTAGAACCCACATTGATACATTATTACAGACATTATTAGATGTATTGCATGTTTAGTTTTGGAGTTATGTTTATATAACTGTCATTATTAGAATGACAGTTACGCTGTCATATTGAGAAAAAAAATAGTTTTTGTGTTTGCAAACCTTACAAAAGCTCATGTTTCTAGGAAATCTCACAGAGATACATTATTACAGGCATTATTAGACATTTTGCATGTTTAGTTTTGGAGTTATGTTTGTATAATTTTCATATTTAGAATGACAGTTACACTGTCATATTGAGTAAAAAAATAGTCTTTGTGTTTGCAAACCTGACAAAAGCTCGTGTTTATAGTAAAATTCACAAAGGTACATTATTTAAGACATTATTAAACATTTTGCATATTTATGTTTGAATGATTTTTATTGCTTTTTTTGCATTATCTCAGGATTCTAAGAACATTACTGTCATATCGAGTAATAAACACATGTTTGTGTTTGCAAACCTTACAAAAGCACTTGTTTCTAGTAGAACCCACATAGATACATTAATACAATTACACTGTCATATTGAGTAAAAAAAGTTTTTGTGTTTGCAAACCTTACAAAAGCTCATGTTTCTAGTAAAACTCAAGATTTATTATGACAGGCATTATTAGATATTTTGCATGTTTGGTTTAGGAGTGATGTTTGAATACATTTTCATTGCTTTTTTTTGCATTATCTCAGGATTCTAAGAACATTACTGTCATATCGAGTAAAAAACAAATTTTTGTCTTTGCAAACCTTACAAAAGCACCGGATTCTAGTAGAACTCACATTAATACATTATTACAGACATTATTAGACGTATTTCATGATTGGTTTAGTTTTTTAGTTTGCAAACATTACAAAAGCTCATGTTTCTAGTAAAACTCACAAAGGTACATTATTTCAGGCATTATTAGACATTTTGCAAGTTTAGTTTAAGAGTTATGTTTAAATAACTGTCATATTTTGTATGACAGTTATACTATCATATTGACAAAAAAAAAACTATTATTTTTCTGTCTTTGCAAACCTTATGAAAAATATTTTTTCTATTAAAACTCACAACGATTCATTATTCCAGGCATTATTAGACATTTCGCATGTTTGGTTTTCACATTATCTCAGGATTCCAAGAACATTACTGTCATATTGAGTAAAAAAACACATTTTTGTGTTTGCAAACATTACAAAAGCACCGGATTCTAGTAGAACTCACATTAATACATTATTACAGACATTATTAGACATATTTCATGTTTGGTTTAGTTTTTTAGTTTGCAAACCTTACAAAAGCTCGTGTTTCTAGTAAAAATCACAAAAGTATATTATTTCAGGCATTATTAGACATTTTGCATGTTTGGTTTAGGAGTTATGTCTAAATAACTGTCATATTTTGTATGGCAGTTATACTATATTGACAAAAAAAATATTTTCTGTCTTTGCAAACCTTATCAAAAATATTTTTCTATTAAAATCACAACGATTCATTATTCCAGGCATTATTAGACATTTCGCATGTTTGGTTTACTGTCATATTGAGTAAAAAAAAACACATTTTTGTGTTTGCAAACCTTACAAAAGCATTTGTTTGTAGTAGAACCCACATAGATACATTATTACAGACATTATTAGATGTATTGCATGTTTGGTTTTGGAGTTATGTTTATATAACTGTCATTATTAGAATGACAATTACACTGTCATATTGAGAAAAAAAAAATAGTTTTTGTGTTTGCAAACCTTACAAAAGCTCATGTTTCTAGGAAATCTCACAGAGATACATTATTACAGGCATTATTAGACATATTGCATGTTTAGTTTTGGAGTTACATTTGTATAAGTTCCATATTTAGAATGACAGTCACACTGTCATATTGAGTAAAAAAAGTTTTTGTGTTTGCACACCTTCCAAAAGCTCATGTTTCTGGTAAAACTTGCGATTTATTATTCCTGGCATTATTAGACCTTTCGCATGTTTGGTTTAGGAGTATATATGTTGGAATACATTTTTATTGCTTTTTCCACGTAATCTCAGGATTCTAAGAACATTACTGTCATATTGAGTAAAAAACGAATTTTTGTGTTTGCAAACCTTACAAAAACACCAGATTCTAGTAGAACTCACATAGATACATTATTACAGACATTATTAGATATTTTGCATGTTTGGTTTAGGAGTGATGTTTGAATACATTTTCATTGCTTTTTTTTGCATTATCTCAGGATTCTAAGAACATTACTGTCATATCGAGTAAAACAAAACTAAACATTGTGTTTGCAAACCTTAAAAAAGCACATGTTTCTAGTAAAACTCACAAATATACATTATTCCAGGCATTATGAGACATTTTGCATGTTTGGTTTAGGGCAGTGGTTCTTAACCTGGGTTCAATCGAACCCTAGGGGTTCGGTGAGTCGGCCTCAGAGGTTCGGCGGAGTCTCCGCCGCGGAGGTGAACACAAACCCGACTTATCGTGTAAATAAAAACTTCTCCCTATCGGCGTATTATGTATACGACCCAAACAATGTTTCCTCTAATGTTCCATCGGATTTGCAGGTGTGTAATTAGTTGTGAGTTCATGCACTGTGTTGGTTTTGTTCTTTGAACAAGCTGATGTTCATGCACGGTTCATTTGGTGCACCCGTAAAAAAAACCATATAACTTTGTCTTGAATTTGAAAAAAAGAAAACGATTTTTCACAAAAGAAGGGTTCGGTGAATGCTCATATGAAACTGGTGGGGTTCGGTACCTCCAACAAGTTTAAGAAACACTGGTTTAGGAGTTATGTTGGAATATCTTTTATTGCTTTTTTTTTGCATTATCTCAGAATTCAAAGAACATTATTGTCATATTGAGTAAAAAAAACTAATTATTGTGTTTTCAAACCTTAAAAAAAGCACGTTTCCATTAAAACTCACAAAGATACATTATTCCATCCAATATTAGACATTTTGCATTTTTGGTTTTAGAGTTATGTTTATATAATTGTCATATTTAGAATGACAGTTCCACTGTCGTATTGAGTAAAAAAATAGTTTTTGTGTTTGCAAACCTTACAAAAGCTCATGTTTCTATTACAACTCATAATGATTTATTATTCCAGGCATTATTAGACATTTTGCATGTTTGTTTTAATAGTTATGTTTAAATAACTGTCATATTTGGCAAACACATTTTTGTCTTTGCAAACCTTATGAAAGATATTTTTTTTAAATTAAAACTCACAACCATTCATTATTCAAGGCATTATTAGACATTTTGCATGTTTGATTTAGGAGTTATGTTGAAATATTTTTCATTGCTTTTTTTGCATTATCTCAGGATTCTAAGAACATTACTGTCATATCGAGTAAAACAAAACTAAATATTGTGTTTACAAACCTTAAAAAAGCACATGTTTCTAGTAAAACTCAAAAATATACATTATTCCAGGCATTATGAGACATTTTGCATGTTTGGTTTAGGGCAGTGGTTCTTAACCTGGGTTCAATCGAACCCTAGGGGTTCGGTGAGTCGGCCTCAGAGGTTCGGCGGAGTCACCGCCGCGGAGGTGAACACAAACCCGACTTATCGTGTAAATAAAAACTTCTCCCTATCGGCGTATTATGTATACGACCCAAACAATGTTTCCTCTAATGTTCCATCGGATTTGCAGGTGTGTAATTAGTTGTGAGTTCATGCACTGTGTTGGTTTTGTTCTTTGAACAAGCTGATGTTCATGCACGGTTCATTTTGTGCACCAGTAAAAAAAACCATATAACTTTGTCTTGAATTTGAAAAAAAGAAAACGATTTTTCACGAAAGAAGGGTTCGGTGAATGCTCATATGAAACTGGTGGGGTTCGGTACTTCCAACAAGATTAAGAAACACTGGTTTAGGAGTTATGTTGGAATATCTTTTATTGCTTTTTTTTGTATTATCTCAGAATTCTAAGAACATTATTGTCATATTGAGTAAAACAAAACTAATTATTGTGTTTTCAAACCTTAAAAAAAGCATGTGTTTCCATTAAAACTCACAAAGATACATTATTCCAGGCAATATTAGGCATTTTGCATGTTTGGTTTTAGAGTTATGTTTATATAATTGTCATATTTAGAATGACAGTTCCACTGTCGGATTGAGTAAAAAAAATAGTTTTTGTGTTTGCAAACCTTACAAAAGCTCGTGTTTCTATTACAACTCACAATGATTTATTATTCCAGGCATTATTAGACATTTTGCATGTTTGTTTTAATAGTTATATTTAAATAACTGTCATATTTTGTATGACAGTTTTACTGTCATAATGACAAAAAAAGCAAACACATTTTTGTCTTTGCAAACCTTATGAAAGATTTTTTTTTTAATTAAAACTCACAACCATTCATTATTCCAGGCATTATTAGACATTTTGCATGTTTGGTTTAGGAGTTATGTTGAAATATTTTTCATTGCTTTTTTTGCATTATCTCAGGATTCTAAGAACACTACTGTCAGTCATATTGAGTAAAGAAAAAATATTTTTTGTGTTTGCAAACCTTATAAAAGCACATGTTTTTAGTAAATCTCACAGAGATATATTATTCCAGGCATTATTAGACATTTTGCATTTTTGGTTTAGGAGTTATGTTTGAATAATTTTTGTATTGCTTTTTTCGCATTATCTCAGGATTCTAAGAACATTACAGTCATATTGAGTAAAAAAACAATTGTTTGTGTTTACAAACCTTACAAAAGCATTGGTTTCTTGTAGAACTCACATAGATACAATATTACAGGCATTATTAGACATTTTGCATGTTTGGTTTAAGAGTTATGTTTGAATAACTTTCATATTGAGTGGGACAGTTATACGGTCATATTGAGTAATACAACTATTGTTGTATTTGCAAACCTTACAAAAGCACCGGATTCTAGTAGAACTCGCATAGATATATTATTACAGACATTATTAGACATATGGTTTATTTGGTTTTGGAGTTATTATGATATAATTGTCATATTTAGAATGTGCTTTATAAATAAAGTTGATTTGATTTGATATTTAGAATGCACTGTCATATTGAGAAAAAAATTGTTTGTGTGTTTTCAAACCTTACAAAAGCTCATGTTTTTAGTCAAATTCACAAATGTACATTATTTCAGGCATTATTAGACATTTTGAATATTTGGTTTAGGAGATATGTTTGAATATATTTTTATTGTTTTTTTTTCGCATTATCTCAGGATTCTAAGAACATTACTGTCATATTAAGTAAAAAAAATAATTTTTGTGTTTTCAAACCTTACAAAAGCTCATGTTTTTAGTCAAATTCACAAATGTACATTATTTCAGGGATTATTAGACATTTTGCATATTTGGTTTAGGAGATATGTTTGAATATATTTTTATTGTTTTTTTTCGCATTATCTCAGGATTCTAAGAACATTACTGTCATATTAAGAAAAAAAAAGAATTTTTGTGTTTGCAAACCTTACAAAAGTACTTGTTTCTAGTAGAACTCCCTTAGATACATTATTTCCGGCATTATTAGACATTTTGAAGGTTTGGTTTAGGAGTTAAGTATGTCATGTTTTGTATGACAGTTATACTGTCATATTGACAAAAACAACCAATTTTTGTGTTTGCAAACCTTATGAAAGATAATTATTCTATTAAAACTCACAACGATTCATTATTCCGGGCATTGTGAGACATTTTGCATGTTTGGTTTAGTAGTTATGTTGGAATAATTTTTATTGCGTTTTTTGCATTATCTCAGGATTCTAAGAACATTACTGTCATATTGAGTAAAAAACTAATTTTTGTGTTTGCAAACCTAACAAAAGCATTTGTTTCGAGTAAAACTCACAAAGTTACATAATCTCAGGCATTATTAGACATATTGCATATTTGGTTTTGGGGTTATGTTTATGGCCCTGTGATGAGGTGGCGACTTGTCCAGGGTGAACACCGCCTTCCGCCCGATTGTAGCTGAGATAGGCGCCAGCGCCCCCCGCCACCCCAAAGGAAAATAAGCGGTAGGAAATGGATGGATGGGTTATGTTTATATACTTGAAATATTTAGAATGACAGTTACACTTTCATATTGAGTAAAAAAAAATAGTTTTTGTGTTTGCAAACCTGACAAAAGCATTTGTTTCTAGTAAAACCCACATAGATACATTATTACAAGCATATGTTTCATGTACCCTAAGATTTCAGTTCTTTGCATATTTGCCAACCTTGAGACCTCCGATTTCGGGAGATGGGGGGTGGGGGGGCGTTGTTGGGGCAATCTCCGCATCCGGGAACATATCCTTCACGGATTTGTTGCAGACATCCGCAAATGAGAACGGGATGTTGCTTCCAGCTATCAGCATAGCCATTTTTGTCTCAGCATAAGATACACCATCGGGTCTCCATTTTGCGAGGTGGCCCATAATACTGGGTTTTGAACGATGCTGCGCTGCGGACGCTTTGTGCTTCGCTGACCGTTCATGGCTGAGTATATCCGTTCGTCCAAAATTTCTGCAAAATTTACAGGCAACATAACCCTTTCCCTTTCGAACTCTCCTGGATAAACTGAAATTCTTGTTTCCAATCGTTCTGGAACTTGCAAGCGTATTTCTTCATTTTGCTCGTCGACGGTGTAATATATTGGGTTGGAGTCAATAACCAGGCGACTTGATAAAGTTACGTCTCTTTAATGTGGGCTTCAGAACAGACTCCTTAATACATGTTCCTTGACTGAACTTAAATGTAGAATATATTTATACTATTCATATATTATATATATATTATATATATTAGAGATGCGGGGGTTTGCGGTCTCATCCGTGGACGAAAAAAATTGATTTTAATTAGATTTGGGGCGGGTGGCGGTTGAACCATCCGGAAATATTTGATATACATGGTTCTGGGATCGGTATTCCTTGTCATTCAAAGAGCCATTTAAGACCCGTGTCACAAAGCGAAGAAGACAATAGGAGACGCTAATATTCTCTAGAATGACTGCCGGCAGTCACCCAGATATTAAGTATTAGGGCGTGCTATGAAGTCATTGACTTTGTCGCCCTCTACAGCATGTACGATATGCTTGTCAGTCCAGCATCATGTTGTGTGTGGCTTCCGCGGCAACACGCACACGACTGCAAGGCATACTGGGTGACACAGAGTACACTAATGGTTGTGATATAAACAATTTTAACACTCTTAGTAATATGCGCCACGCTGTGAAGCCACACCAAACAAGATTGACAAACACATTTCGGGTGGACATCCTCCCAGTAACACAACATAAACGCAACACAACAAATACCCAGAATCTTTTGTATCCATGACACTACCTGACTATTTTATACACCCCGCCACCCCCCACGCTGTAAAATATATTCAGGAAATCTCACGGATACAAAGGATTCTGGGTATTTGTTGTGTTGCGTTTATGTTGTGTTACTGTGAGGATGTTCTCCCGAAATGTGTTTGTCAATCTTGTTTGGTGTGGCTTCACAGCGTGGCGCATATTAGTAAGTGTTAAAGTTTTTTATATAACAACCATGTACTCTGTGTCACCCAGGATGCCTTTCAATCTTGTACGTGCGTTTGCGGAAGCTGCACACAACATGTTGCCGGACTAACAATCGGTGTGTACATGTTGTTGAAGGTGTCTAAGGCAATGACTTCACAGCATACCCATATCTTTGTCATCAGGATGAACACCAGTTGGATAATCGCGAGAACGTTAGCGGCTCCAATTGTCTTCGTTACTCTGTAAAACGGGTATAGATAGCTCTGTGAGTGGTAAAGGTGGCCAAGCTCTCATGTAATACAGCGGGCGGGTGGCGGGCGGTTGCGTTTCTGATCAAATGTTGGTTCGGGTGGACGGGGGGTGGATGACGACTTTGGTGATGCGGTTGCGGATGATATAATTGCCTAGCCGCGCATCTCTATAACATATTATATTATTTATTATTATTATTGTTTATTGTGAGCGGAGCGGACTATGGTGCTGAATATCCCCCAGGGATCAATAAAGTACATTCTATTCTATTCTATGTACAGTAGATGGCAGTATTGTCCTGTTTAAAAGGGTCACAACATTGCTTTGTCAGGTTCTCATGAAGCTGGCGGGGGTGTGGCCTCCGGCTCCGCCTGAATTTCGGGAGATTTTCGGGAGAAAATTTGTCCCGGAAGGTTTTCGGGAGAGGCGCTGAATTTCGGGACTCTCCTGGAAAATCCGTGAGGGTTGGCAAGTATGCTTGTTTGTGCAAATGAAGCATGAATTAATCCCTTCATCAAGCTGCACCCAGTAGATTGCTAAGGATGCAGACGCGTTTTTAAAAAAGCAAGCAAAGGAAGACACGCGAGTCATTTTTCCAGAGATAAGTACGTGTGAGGGGATTTCGGGCCGTTCTTTTGAGTCCGTGCCTGGGATTAAAAGCCTTTTTAAAAAAGCACTTTGACAGCGAATGGAGAGTGTTTGCTACTTCCAGCCCCCCGGAGTCAAGAAGCACTCGTCTAACACTTTCACTTGCAGACGTCAGCCCCGCCGTTTTTTTTTTTGCAGCATGAACTCACCCAGTTCTTCTTCTTCTTCTTGTTCTTGTCCTCGCCGTCCTTGCCCAGGCTGCCCATGCTGGAGTGGCTGGCCGCGCTGTTGATGCTGGACATGCTCTCTGACGAGTGCTGCCGTCTGATGCGCAGATCTGTCAGACGCAGCGGGATTTGTTATCGTTCCGCGTGAGCGTCCCCGTATCACTGGCCCGGGGCTACCTTTGTGCTGGTGGTCCGGGCCGTTGAGCGCCACCTGTATGGCCGTCTGGGCGTCGGTGTTCTGGGTCTTCAGCGACTCTATGGTCTCCCTCAGCTCGACCAATTCGGACTCCTGAGGGAAAAGAAGGACACTGTTCATTGTGAGCATGTACAAAACCCAAAATCAATGAAGTTGTCATGTTATGTAGATCAGTGGTCCCGTGGCTCGATTGGTACCGGGCCGCAGAAGAATTTTTTATTAATTTTTCTTTAAAAAATATAAATAATAATAATAAAAAAAAAAAAATGTATATAAATATTTTTTATAATTAAATCAACATAAAAAACACAATATACACTTACAATTAGTGCACCAACCACAAAAACCCCCCTTTTTCATGACAAAAACTTCCCTTTTTCATGACAAATTATTAAGCGTTAACCGGTCCGCGGATACAAAAAGGTTGGGGACCACTGATGTAGATGGTAAATAAAAACAGAATACAACTTCCAAACCCTGTTTCCATATGAGTTGGGAAATTGTGTTAGATGTAAATATAAACGGAATACAACGATTTGCAAATCATTTTCAACCCATATTCAATTTAATATGCTACAAAGACAACATATTTGATGTTCAAACTGATAAACATTTTTTTGTTGTTGCAAATAATCATTGACTTTCAATGACAAAGAAGTTGGGAAAGGTGGCAATAAATACTGATAAAGTTGAGGAATGCTCATCGAACACTTATTTGGAACATCCCACAGGTGTGCAGGCTAATTGGGAACAGGTGGGTGCCATGATTGGGTATAAAAACAGCTTCCCAAAAAAGTGCTCGGTCTTTCACAAGAAAGGATGGGGCGAGGTACACCCCTTTGTCCACAACTGCGTGAGCAAATAGTCAAACAGTTTAAGAACAACGTTTCTCAAAGTGCAGTTGCAAGAAATTTAGGGATTTCAACATCTACGGTCCATAATATCTTCAAAGCCTTTAGAGAATCTGGAGAAATCACTCCACGTAAGCGGCATGGCCGGAAACCAATATTGAATGACCGTGACTTTCGATCCTTCAGACGGCACAGTATCAAAAACCGACATCAATCTCTAAAGGATATCACCACATGGGCTCAGGAACACTTCAGAAAAACATTGTCACTAAATACAGTTTGTCGCTGCATCTGTAAGTGCAAGTTAAAGCTCTACTATGCAAAGCGAAAGCCATTTATCAACAACATCCAGAAACGCCGCCGGCTTCTCTGGGCCCGAGATCATCTAAAATGGACTGATGCAAAGTGGAAAAGTCTTCTGTGGTCTGACAAGTCCACATTTCAAATTGTCTTTGGAAATATTCGACATCGTGTCATCCGGACCAATGGGGAAGCGAACCATCCAGACTGTTATCGACGCAAAGTTCAAAAGCCAGCATTTGTGATGGTATGGGAGTGCATTAGTGCCCAAGGCATGGGTAACTTACACATTTGTGAAGGCACCATTTATGCTGAAAGGTACATACAGGTTTTGGAATAACATATGTTGCCATCTAAGCGCCGTCTTTTTCATGGACGCCCCTGCTTATTTCAGCAAGACAATGCCAAGCCACATTCAGCACGTGTTACAACAGCGTGGCTTCGTAAAAAAAGAGTGTGGGTACTTTCCTGCAGTCCAGACCTGTCTCCCATCAAAAATGTGTGGCGCATTATGAAGCGTAAAATACGACAGCGGAGACCCCGGACTATTGAACGACTGAAGCTCTACATAAAACAAGAATGGGAAAGAAATCCACTTTCAAAGCTTCAACAATTAGTTTCCTCAGTTCCCAAACGTTTATTGAGTGTTGTTAAAAGGTGATGTAACACAGTGATGAACATGTCCTTTCCCAACTACTTTGGCACGTGTTGCAGCCATGAAATTCTAATTTAATTATTATTTGCAAAAAAAATAAAATAAAGTTTATGAGTTTGAACATCAAATATCTTGTCTTTGTAGTGCATTCAACTGAATATGGGTTAAAAAAGGATTTGCAAATCATTGTATTCCATTTATATTTACATCCAACACTATTTCCCAACTCATATGGAAACGGGGTTTGTACATCAAAAATATGAATGACCACATGTGGAGTCATGTACTTAACAAAAAAAAAGGTGAAATAACTCACAAACATGTTTTATATTCTAGTCTTTTCAAAATAACCGCCCTTTGCTCTGATCACTGCTCTGCACACTCTTGGCATTCTCTCCATGAGCTTCAAGCGTACCTGTGAAGTGGAAAAACCATTTCACCTCTTGAAGCTAACGGAGAGAATGCCGAGAGTTTGCGAAAAAGCAAATATCCCGTGTACCTAATGTTCCAGCCATTCGGGTCACGCACCTTCTGCTCGGCGGTCATGGTGAGGCTCTGCAGGCGGCACGTCATGTTGCTCAGGCTCTTCTCGAAGGCGGCCACCAGGTGCGCCTGCAGGGCCAGAGAGAGAGAGAGAGAGAGAGAGAGAGAGAGAGAGAAAGAGAGAGAGAGAGAGAGAGAGAGAGGGCGAATTTTGAGAAAAGACAATATTTGATCATGAAGATGAAGCAAACATGGTTATCTCGCACATGCAGCTGACACTAAGTAGTGGGATCAAACAGGTGGCGCCATATAAAGATTTCAGGGCCGATGCCGATTATTAGTAGTTAGTGTTCTACGGTATACCGGTACTAGTATAGTATCCCAGTACTAATGAATCAAATACGATACTATACTGTGTTTGAAAAAGTATCAGTTTCCGGGTATGATGGCGCGTCGTCTTGTCGTAACATTGCTGGGTTTACGAGCAGAGGAGCATGTTCGGCAGGGCACACACACAGAGTACTTACAAGCAGACACCGTGTGTAGACAGAAAAGGGAGAACGGACACATTTTGGCTGAAAAACTAAAGATAAAGGTGAAGGTATGACACTGAAACACCCTCAGGGAGAGGTGCTTTAAGACATGGCAGTGTTGCAGCTACTTCTGAATCACTAATCCTCGCCTCCATGGCGACAAATAAAGTAAGTTTCTTGCAAGTAGCATTATCACTGGAGGACGAGGATTAGCTAAACATGCTTCGCTACACAGCGTAGGAGGATCCAATAGCTCACCTGGCGTCACAATGTAAACAAAGTGTGTGTATTTATGTGCATCTATATGTGTGTATTTATGTGCATCTATGTTTGTGTAAGTGTGTATTTTAGTGCATCTGTATGTGTGTATTTGTGTGCATCTATATGTGTGTATTTTTGTGCATATATATTTGTGTATTCATGTGCATCTATGTTTGTGTAAGTGTGTATTTTTGTGCATCTATATGTGTGTATTATGTGCATCTATATGTGTGTATTATGTGCATCTATATGTGTGTATTATGTGCATCTATATGTGTGTATTCATGTGCATCTATTGTGGATCAATGTGTGTGTGTATATTTGTGCATCTATATGTGTGAATTACGTGCATATATATGTGTGTATTTATGTTCATCTATGTGTGTGTAAGCGTGTATTTATGTGCATCTATATGTGTGTATTTGTGTGCAACTATGTTTGTGTAAGTGTGCATTTATGTGCATGTATATGTGTGTATTCGTGTGCATCTATGTTTGTGTAAGTGTGTATTTTTGTGCATCTATATGTGTGTATTTGTGTGCAACTATGTTTGTGTAAGTGTGCATTTATGTGCATGTATATATGTGTATTCGTGTGTGTATTTATGTGTGTATTAATGTGCTTCTATATTTCGTTTGTGTATTTGTGTGTAATTATGTGCATCTATGTGTGTGTATTTATGTGCATCTATATGTGTGTGTGTATTAATGTGCTTCTATATTTGTGTGTGTATTTGTGTGTATAATATGTGCGTCTATGTGTGTGAATTTATGTGCATTTACAGTATATGTGTGTATTTATGTGTAGGTGAGTATTAATGTGCATCTATATGGTTGTTAGTGTGTATTGATGTGCATCTATGTGAGTGTGTATTGATGTGCCTCTGTATGTGTGTATTTCTGTGCATCTGTATGTGTGTATTTATGTGCATCTATGTGTGTGTATAATGTACACTATGTGTGTATTTATGTGCATCTATGTGTGTATTAACATGCATCAATATGTGTGTAAAAGTGTATTATGTACATCTAAATGTGTGTAATAATGTGCGTCTATATGTGTGTCAATATGCGCATCTATGTGTGTGTAAGTATGTAAATAATGTGCATCTATATGTGTGCATTAAAGTGCACCTGTATATGTGTATTTGTGTACATCTATCTGTGTATTCATGTGCATCCATGCGTGTGTGTAAGTGTGTATTTATGTGCATCATATGTGTGTAAGGCTGTGTATATGTGCATCTATATGTGTGTAATAATGTGCATCTAAATGTGTCTAAGTGTGTATTAATGTGCAGCTATATATGTGTGTGAGTATTTATGTGCATCTACATGTGTGTAAGTGTGTATTTATGTGCATCCGTATGTGTGTGTGTGTATTAATGTGCATTTATATGTGTGTAAGTGTGTATTTATGTGCATCCGTATGTGTGTGTGTGTGTGTATTAATGTGCATTTATATGTGTATTTATGTGCTCCTAATTGTGTGCAAGTGTGTATTTAAGTGCATCTATATGTGTGTGTGTGTGTGTGTGTGTGTGTGTGTGTGTGTGTCCTGCTGGTTCCAGCCCAGACCCCGACAGTCCTGTCAGAGCGACCGTGACAGCCGAACGTCAAAGAAAGACAGGAAGTTGCTTCTGGCCGTCGCGAGGCTAAAATAAATCTGGTCCACCAAGCGGAGAACGCCGATAGCAACAGATGCTGCGCGTTACCGTTGGCAACCGGATGCCGAGCGATGGCCGACACCCCATCCCGTCAAGGCCGTGTAGATTTTAAATAAGAATATTCTAAAATTTAGATTTATGTAGGAATGAATGTGTTGAAATGTAGATTAAATATAGGATTGTTCTAAAATGTAGATTTAATGTAAGAAAGTCTTAAAATGTAGATTTAATGAAGGAATGTGTTAAAATGTAGATTAAATTAAGTAATGTGTTCAAATGTAGATTTAATGTACGATTGTGTTGAAATGTAGTTTTAATGCTGAAATGTGATTAAATGTCAATTTTATGTAGAAATATGTTGAAATATAGATTTAATGTAGGAATGTATTAAAATGTAGATTACATTAAGGAATGTGCTAAAATGTAGATTTAATGTAGGATTGTGTAGAAATGTAGATTTAATGAAGGAATGTGTTAAAATGCAATGTGTTAAAATGTAGATTTGATGTAAGAAAGTCTTAAAATGTAGATTTAATGAAGGAATGTGTTAAAATGTAGATTAAATTAAGTAATGTGTTCAAATGTAGATTTAATGTAGGATTGTGTTGAAATGTAGTTTTAATGCTGAAATGTGCTTAAATGTAAATTTTAGGTAGAAATATGTTGAAATATAGATTTAATGTAGGAATGTATTAAAATGTAGATTACATTAAGGAATGTGCTAAGATGTAGATTTAATGTAGGATTGTGTAGAAATTTAGATTTAATGAAGGAATGCGTTAAAATGCAATGTGTTAAAATGTAGATTTGATGTAGCATTGTGTTAAAATGTAGATTTAATGTAGGAATGTGTAAAATGCAGATTTAATGAAGGATTGCGTAAAATGTATATTTAATGTAGGAATGTGTTAAAATGTAGATTTGATGTCGGCTTGTGTTGAAATTTAGCTCAATATAGGAATACGTTAAAACGTACAATTAATGTAGGAATGTGTTGAAATGTGATGAATTACAATGTAGATTTAATGAAGGAATGTTTAAAAAGTAGTTTTAATGTAGGAATGTGTTAAAATTTGAAATTAATGTAGGAATGTGTTAAAATGTAGATTTAATGAAGGATTAATGTAGATTCAATTAAGGAATGTGTTAAAGTGTAGATTTAATGTAGAAATGTGTTAAAATTTGAAATTAATGTAGGAATGTGTTAAAATGTAGATTTGATGTCGGCTTGTGTTGAAATTTAGCTCAATATAGGAATACGTTAAAACGTACAATTAATGTAGGTATGTGTTGAAATGTGATGTGTTACAATGTAGATTTAATGAAGGAATGTTTAAAAAGTAGTTTTAATGTAGGAATGTGTTAAAATTTGAAATTAATGTAGGAATGTGTTAAAATGTAGATTTAATGAAGGATTAATGTAGATTCAATTAAGGAATGTGTTAAAGTGTAGATTTAATGTAGAAATGTGTTTAAACGTACATTTAATGTACAAATATGTTAAAATGTAGATTTAATGAAGGAATGTCTAAAATGTATTTTTAATGTAAGAATGTGTTAAAATGTAGATTTAATGAAGGAATGTGTTAAAATGTAGATTTAATAAAGGAATGTGTTAAAAATGTAGATTTAATGAAGGAATGTCTAAAATGTAGATTTAATGTACGAATCTGTTAAAATGTAGATTTAATGTAGGAATATGTTAAAATGTAGATTTAATGAAGGATTAACGTAGATTCAATTAAGGAATGTGTTAAAGTGTAGAAAAAATGAAGGATTAATGTAGATTCAATTAAGGAATGTGTTAAAGTGTAGATTTAATGTAGAAATGTGTTTAAACGTACATTTAATGTAGAAATATGTTAAAATGTAGATTTAATGAAGGAATGTCTAAAATGTATTTTTAATGTACAAATCTGTTAAAATGTAGATTTAATGAAGGAATGTGTTAAAATGTAGATTTAATAAAGGAATGTGTTAAAATGTAGATTTAATAAAGTAATGTGTTAAAATGTAGATTTAATGTAGGAATGTGTAAGATGTGGATTTAGTGAGGAATGAGTTAAAATGTAGATTTAATGTCAGAATTTGATGAAATGTAAATTTAATGTACACATTTTAGGTTATTTTTTTATGTAATCTAAATAATGCAAACAAATAATCACCGTTCCCCGTTTATTTTTGATAGTTTTAGTGATCCATGAGTGACAGAAAAGGGAAAGTGTTCGGCTGAGTCACGTCGTCGATCCGTGAAGGAATGACAGCCTGGAGTGGTTTATCCTCCTCTCCCGGCCGCAGGCCTCGGAGAGCGCCCGAGACCAGCAGTCGGCATGCGTTACACAAAGCCAGCGAGGAAAGCGTCTTATCTCCACGCACAAAAAAGCCACACGCAGCAGCAAACACGGAGGGAAAAGAATGCATGCAAACATTTTTCAAAGGGCTTTTGTGGAGGTCTTAACGGTTTCTGGGCGGGCGCTGCGGTGCATGTGTGGATGGCGGGGGTAAGCACACTCACGTTGGCAGACAGCTGGGACGTCAGGGTCGCTACCTTCTCCTGGGACGCGTCCAGCTCCCGGCGAAGCTTTCTGATTTGCTAATTCCGGGAGGAAGGAAAAAAAACAAAACAAAACAAATTAATCGTCAGGAAAAATAGGCAGGAATTTGTGTTTGAGTTGAAGCTTCCATTCTGAGAGCGAGGATGCACAAACTGCATGCCGACAATGTGTGTGTGGATTGTGGAAAGGCAACCAAAAAACCAAAAAAAACCAAGAGTGAACGTAAAGTGTGGGGGATTACCGTGGAGTTTTGGACTGTTTGGCCCTTGATTGAAAAGAGAAAAAGTCAAAATTAACACTATGTTGCACAGCATGTTATAACATGTAATAACAGGGTTATTACAGCTCACGTGGTTCACTCCTTCATAGTCAAACAGCACTGAGATAGCTCACTTCTTCAGACATCCAGAGATTCTACTCAGATATTCTCATGTTTTTATTTTTTAATGCATTCTAACTCGTAAATAAACACTAGCAAGAGTCAGCTAACAATGGAGCCAACGGAAGTTGCTCTACTCCGCCTATAAAGTGCTCTAAAAAACATCCAAACACCTCCATCAAAGTTGTATATACACACTGTAAGTATAGATATTGTATCTAGTAACATTCATATTAACATGTAATATTTGCCTATAAAGTGCTCTCAAAAAACATCCAAACACCTCCATCAAAGTTGTATATACACACTGTAAGTATAGATGTAGTATCTAGTAACATTCATAACAACATGTAATATTTGCCTATAAAGTGCTCTCAAAAAACATCCAAACACCTCCATCAAAGTTGTATATACACACTGTAAGTATAGATGTTGTATCTAGTAACATTCATAATAACATGTAATATTTGCCTATAAAGTGCTCTCAAAAAACATCCAAACACCTCCATCAAAGTTGTATATACACACTGTAAGTATAGATGTAGTATCTAGTAACATTCATAATAACATGTAATATTTGCCCATAAAGTGCTCTCCAAAAACATCCAAACACCTCCATCAAAGTTGTATGTACACACTGTAAGTATAGATGTAGTATCTAGTAACATTCATAATAACATGTAGTATTTGCCTATAAAGTGCTCTCCAAAAACATCCAAACACCTCCATCAAAGTTGCATACACACACTGTAAGTATAGATGTAGTATCTAGTAACATTCATAATAACATGTAAGATTTATATATTTTGATCATTTTGATCACAGACTTATCACAACGTTCACTTTCCCTTCAACAACAACAACAACAAGACTACTAATGAATGAATTGATTAACGTGGACCCCGGCTTAAACAAGTTGAAAGACTTAATCGGATGTTACCATTTAGTGGTCAATTGTACGGAATATGTACTGTACTGTTGCAATCTACTAATAAAAGTTTCAATCAATCAATCAATCATGGCAGACTTGATGAGAAACAACAAAGACCACTTTCGGACAAATGATGACCCAGAAACGTGTATTTTTTGAGGCTGAAAATAAGGAGGATGACCTACATGTTAAACACTAGCAAGAGTCAGCTAACAATGGAGCTGATGGAAGTTACTCTACTCTGCCTATAAAATACTCTAATAAACATCCAAATGACTCCATCAAAGTTATATATACACACTGTAAGTATATTTGTAGTATCTAGTAACATTCATAACAACATGTAATATTTACATATTTGGATCATTTTAAGCATATTGATGTCACAAACGCATCACAACGTTCCCTTCAACAACAACAACAAGACTACTAATGAATGAATTGTTTAACGTGGACCCCGGCTTAAACAAGTTGAAAGACTTATTGGGTTGTTACCATTTAGTGGTCAATTGTACGGAATATGTACCGTACTGTTTCAATCTACTAATAAATGTTTCAATTAATCAATCAATCAATCAATCGATCAATCAATCAATGAATCAATCATGGCAGACTTGATGAGAAACAACAAAGACTACTTTTGGACCAATGATGACCCAGAAACGTGTATTTTTTGAGGCTGAAAATAAGGAGGATGACCTACATGTTAAACACTAGCAAGAGTCAGCTAACAATGGAGCTGATGGAAGTTACTCTACTCTGCCTATAAAATACTCTAATTAACATCCAAATGACTCCATCAAAGTTTTATATACACACTGTAAGTATATTTGTAGTATCTAGTAACATTCATAACAACATGTAATATTTACATATTTGGATCATTTTAAGCATATTGATGTCACAAACGCATCACAACGTTCCCTTCAACAACAACAACAAGACTACTAATGAATGAATTGTTTAACGTGGACCCCGGCTTAAACAAGTTGAAAGACTTATTGGGTTGTTACCATTTAGTGGTCAATTGTACGGAATATGTACCGTACTGTTTCAATCTACTAATAAATGTTTCAATTAATCAATCAATCAATCAATCAATCAATCAATCAATCAATCAATCAATCAATCAATCAATCAATCAATCAATCAATCAATCAATCAATCAATCAATCAATCAATCAATCAATGAATCAATCATGGCAGACTTGATGAGAAACAACAAAGACTACTTTTGGACAAATGATGACCCAGAAACGTGTATTTTTTGAGGCTGAATATAAGGAGGATGACCTACATGTTAAACACTAGCAAGAGTCAGCTAACAATGGAGCCAATGGAAGTTGCTCTACTCCGCCTATAAAATGCTCTAATAAACATCCAAACGACTCCATCAAAGATTTATATACACACTGTAAGTATATATGTAGTATCTAGTAACATTCATAATAACATGTACTATTTACATATTTGGATCATTTTAAGCATATTAATGTCACAGACGCATCACAATGTTCCCTTCAACAACAACAACAAGACTACAAATGAAAGAATTGATTAACGTGGACCACGGCTTAAACAAGTTGAAATACTTATTTGGATGTTACCATTTAGTGGTCAATTGTACGGAATATGTACTGTACTGTTGCAATCTACTAATAAATGTTTCAATCAATCAATCAATCAATTAATCAATCAATCAATCAATCAATCAATCAATCAATCAATCATGGCAGACTTGATGAGAAACAACAAAGACTACTTTCGGACAAATGATGACCCAGAAATGTCTATTTTTTGAGGCTGAATATAAGGAGGATGACCTACATGTTAAACAGTAGCAAGAGTCAGCTAACAATGGAGCCAATGGAAGTTGCTCTACTCCGCCTATAAAATGCTCTAATAAACATCCAAACGACTCCATCAAAGTTTTATATACACACTGTAAGTATAGATGTAGTATCTAGTAACATTCATAATAACATGTAATATTTACATATTTGGATCATTTTAAGCATGTTAATGTCACAGACGCATCACAACGTTCCCTTCAACAACAACAACAAGACTACTAATGAATGAATTGATTAACGTGGACCCCGACAGAAACAAGTTGAAAGACTTATTGGGCTGTTACCATTTAGTGGTCAATTGTACGAAATATGTACTGTACTGTTGCAATCTACTAATAAAAGTTTCAATCAATCAGTCAATCAATCATGGCAGACTTGATGAGAAACAAGAAAAACTACTTTCGGACAAATGATGACCCAGAAACGTGTATTTTTTGAGGCTGAATATAAGGAGGATGACCTACATGTTAAACAGTAGCAAGTGTCAGCGAACAATGGAGCCAATGGAAGTTGCTCGACTCCACCTATAAAGTGCTCTAACAAAACATCCAAACACCTCCATCAAAGTTGTATACAAACACTGTCAGTATAGATCTAGTAACATTCATAATAACATGTAATATCTACATATTTGGATCAATTTAAGTATATTAATGTCACAGACGGATCACAACGTTCACTTTCCCTTCAACAACAACAACAACAACAACAACAAGACTACTAATGAATGAATTGATTAACATGGACCCCGACTTAAACAAGTTGAAAGATTTATTCAGGTGTTACCATTTAGTGGTCAATTGTACGGAATAAGTACTGAACTGTTGCAATCTACTTATAAAAGTTTAAATCAATCAATCAGTCAATCACGACAGACCTGATGAGAGACAACCAAGACTACTTTCGCACAAATGATGACGCAGAAACGTCTATTTTTTGAGGCTGAACATAGGGAGGACGACCTACAAGTTCTAGAAGCTCTGTGCTAAACTGATGCAGCTTTAGTCAAGTGCTAAATAAGATATACAAACATAATAAAACAATCCCTTACTGTACAATATCAGCTCTCACTGGGATAAAGACTGATGGGATGTTTATCACATGAACAATTATGTTTTATGTGTATTTCTGGCCATGTCCGGGTCTAAGTTGGATGTCAAAGTTGACCAACTTGTGGGTTTATGTCCACAAGCTTCTACTATCCAGGTGAGAAGCACAATTTAACAAGACAATGAGACAACAAAGACTACTTTGAGACAAACGACAATCCAGAAAACTTCTATTTTTGAGGCTTAACATAAGGAGGATGACCTACACAGATGCAACTTCAAAACACTAAGCATCATGTAGCGGTATTGCTAAGTGCCAAACAAGATATGCAAACATAATAAAACAATCCTTTACTGTACAATGTCTGCTCTCACTGGGATAAAGACTGCTGGCATGTTTATATCTTCCAACAATTCATCATAATCCTCACAAAGGGTTAAAAAGAAGGTTTTTTTTGTATCTTTCTGGCCATTTCCGGGTCTGAGTCGGATGTCAAAGTTCACCAACTTGCTAGTTTATGTCCACAACCTTCTACTATACGGGCGAGAGGCATGATTTATAATCAAAAATGAACTTTCACCAACTCGGAGGGGATGCAGCGGCTCAATATGTCAATATAGCAGCATGTGCTTGTCTTACTTAAAAGCATTTAGAATGATAGGCAACAACCCAAAAAACAGTGCAGTTCCTCTTTTAAAGTTTAATGAACAAATTCCAGTTCTCCTGTGCAAACTACTGCTGTGCAAACACTCTCCTGGACATCCATCCATTTTCTACCGCTCGTCCCTACATTATTTACACGCTCTAATAGCACCTATCTTTGCCGCTTTTGTGGATTGGCGTGAATAAATAAGCTACCGTGATGAGGTCACCGGTGAGGGCTGCGCAATTACAGATTCTGCCGATTTCCAAATCAACCCGGGGGTCGACTTGGAAAAGGCTTAGCTGTTAATTGGCTCGTTGAGAAAATAAATCAAAAAAAGCAACTGAAAATGGAGAGGGATGCAAAAAGCACAGAAAAACTGAGTGGTAAACAAATAAAAGCTGCATTAAATATAGGAAATGTGAGTTTTTTCAAAAGTTATTAACATATAATTTGGAGGGAATGACAAGGATGTGTGATTTATGATCCAGATGGAAGTTGAGCAAAAAGGTTACTGGAAGATAAAATCAATGCAAAAGAGAAATAAACTACTTGATCGATCCTTCATCTTTCATCCTGATTACTTGGATGAAGCATAAATAGTCCAACTACTTTGAGTGTCTACGCGTACTTTACCTGAAAAAGCACAGATTAAATCCACAGGAGACAGAAAACACATACAAATGTAGTTCCTATAGAACTGTGCGGCCATTTCAGCCTATCAGGAACCTAAAGAAAGTAATTTATGGAAAAAGGACAACAACTAAAAAATGCCAAATTAAGAAGAAGGTGTGGAGGGTAATGTCATTTATGCTTTTGACATTTTCTCTGTACGTGTAAACTCAGCCTGTGCTGACCCAAATGTCTCTGTTTTGCTGAATGAGGTCACCTGAACATGCATTTTACTTTGAAAAGTTGTGACACTGATGACAAAAGTACTGTTTTTGGAACAGGAAAACATAATTGCAATCCCATATGCAAACGATGTTAAATGGCTGACATCACCGTGAAAGTTCTGAAGGAAATTGTATGAGAGGTTGTGTGTGAATGCTGAAAAGGTGAAGCAGGACTTAAACTGAAATGTGTTAAAATGTAGGAATGTGTTGAAATGTATATTTAATGTAGGAATGTGTTGAAATGTAGATTTAATGTAGGAATGTGTTAAAATGTATATTTAGTGTAGGAATGTGTTGAAATGTAGATTTAATGTAGGAATGTGTTAAAATGTAGGAATGTGTTGAAATGTACATTTAATGAAAGAATGTGTTAAAATGTAGATTTAATGTAGGAATGTATTAAAATTTAGATTTTATGCAGGAATGCGTTGATGTGTAGATTTAATGTAGGAATCTGTTAAAATATTGATTTAATGTGGGAATCGTTTAAAATGTAGATTCAATGTAGGAATGCGTGGATGTGTAGATTTAATGTAGGAATGTGTTGAAATGTAGATTTAATGTAGGAATGTCTTGAAATTTAGATTTAATGTAGGAATGCGTTGATGTGTAGATTTAAAGTAAGAATCTGTCAAAATATAGATTGAATTAAGGAATGTGTTAAAATGTAGATTTAATGAAGGGATGTGTTAAAATGTAGATTTAATGTAGGAATGTGTTAAAATGTAGATTTATTGTAGGAATGTATTGAAATATAGATTTAATGTAGGAATGCGTTGATGTGTAGATTTAATGTAGGTATGTGTTGAAATGTAGAATTAATGTGGGAATGTTTTTAAATGTAGATTTAATGAAGGAATGTGTTAAAATGTAGATTTAATGTGGGAATGTGTTGAAATGTAGATTTAATGAAGGAATGTGTTAAAATGTAGATTTAATGTGGGAATGTGTTGAAATGTAGATTTAATGTAGGAATGCATTGATGTGTAGATTTAATGTAGGAATGTGTTGAAATGTAGATTTAATGTAGGAATGTGTTAAAATGTAGATTCAATGAAGGAATGTGTTGAAATATAGATTTAATGTAGGAATGCGTTGATGTGTAGATTTAATGTAGGTATGTGTTGAAATGTAGATTTAATGTGGGAATGTGTTTAAATGTAGATTTAATGAAGGAATGTGTTAAAATGTAGATTTAATGTGGGAATGTGTTGAAATGTAGATTTAATGAAGGAATGTGTTAAAATGTAGATTTAATGTGAGAATGTGTTGAAATGTAGATTTAATGAAGGGATGTGTTAAAATGTAGATTTAATGAAGGGATGTGTTAAAATGTAGATTTAATGTAGGTATGTGTTGAAATGTAGATGTAATGTAGGAATGCGTTGATGTATGGATTTAATGTAAAAATGTGTTGAAATATTGATTTGATGTGGGAATCGTTTAAAATGTAGATTTAATGTAGGAATGTGTTAAAATTTACATTTAATGAAGGCATTTGTTAAAATGTAGATTTAATGTAGGAATGTGTTAAAATGTAGATTTAATGTAGGAATGTGTTGAAATGTAGATTTAAAGTAGGAATGTGTCAAAATATAGATTTAATTAAGGAATGTGTTAAAATGTACATCTAATGAAGGGATGTGTTAAAATGTAGATTTAATGAAGGGATGTGTTCAAATGTAGATTTAATGTAGGAATGTGTTGAAATGTAGATTTAATGTAGGAATGCGTTGATGTGTAGATTTAATGTAGGAATATGTTGAAATATAGATTTAATGTAGGAATGCGTTGTGTATATTTAATGTAGGAATGTGTTGAAATGTGGATTTAATGAAGGAATGTGTTAAAATGTAGATTTAAATAAATGATAAATGGGTTGTACTTGTATAGCGCTTTTCTACCTTCAAGGTACTCATAGCGCTTTGACACTACTTCCACATTTACCCATTCACACACCAATGAAGGAATGTGTTAAAATGTAGATTTATTGTAGGAATGTATTGAAATATAGATTTAATGTAGGAATGCGTTGATGTGTAGATTTAATGCAGGTATGTGTTGAAATGTAGATTTAATGTGGGAATGTGTTTAAATGTAGATTTAATGTAGGAATGTGTTAAAATATAGATTTAATTAAGGTATGTGTTAAAATATAGATTTAATGAAGGAATATGTGTTAAAAGTAAGATTTAATGAAGGAATGTGTTAAAATGTAGATTTAATGAAGGAATGTGTTAAAATGTAGATTTATTGTAGGAATGTGTAAACATGTAGATTTTATGTAGGAATGTATTAAAATGTAGATTTAATAAAGGAATGTGTTAAAATGTAGATTTAATGAAGGAATGTGTTAACATGTAGAATTAATGAAGGAATGTGTTGAATTGTAGATTTGATGTAGGAATGTGTTGAGATACAGAATTAATGAAACAATGTACAGCAATGTAGAATGAGTGCAGGAATGTGTTAAAATGTAGATTTAATGTAGAAATGTGTTAACATGTAGATTAAATGTAGGAATGTGTTACAATGTAGATTTAATGTAGGATTGTGTTGAAATGTAGATTTTTGTAGGAACGTGTTGAAATGTCGATTTAATGTAGGATTGTGTTGAAATGTAGATTTATCTAGGAATGTGTTGAAATGTAGATTTAATGTAGGAATGTCTTAACATGTAAATGTAATATAGGAATGTGTTAAATTTGATGTAGGAATGTTTTAAAATGTAGATTACATGTAGGAATGTGTTAAAATGTAGACTTAATGTAAGAATGTGTTGAAATGTAAATTTACTGAAGGAATGTGTTGAAATGTAGATTTAATATAGGACTGTGTTAAATTTGATGTATGAATATGTTAAAATGTAGATTTAATGAAGGAATGTGTTAAAATATAGAGTTATTGAAGGAATGTGTTAAAAGTTTGCTTTAATGTAGGAATGTGTTAACATTTTAAATGAATGTAGGAATGTGTTAAATGTAGATTGAATGTAGGAATGTGTTAAAATGTAGATTGAATGTAAGAATGTGTTGAAATGTAGATGCAATGTAGGAATGCGTTGAAACGTGGATTCAATGTAGGAATGTCTGAAAATGCAGAATTAATATACAAACCCCAAAAGCAGTGAAGTTGTCATATTGTGTAAATGGTCAATTTTGCAAAGAATTTTGGGATTTCACCATCTACGGTCTTTAATATCATCAAAAAGGTTCAGAGAATCTGGAAAAATCACTGCATGTAAGCGGCTAAGCCCGTGACCTTCGATCCCTCAGGTGGTACTGCATCAGAAAGCGACATCAGTGTGTAAAAGATATCACCACATGGGCTCAGGAACACTTCAGAAAACCACTGTCAGTAACTACAGTTGGTCACTACATCTGTAAGTGCAAGTTAAAACTGGACTTTGCAAAGCCACAGCAATTTATCAACATCACCCAGAAATGCTTCGCTGGTTTCGCTGGGCCCGAGCTCATCTAAGATGAACTGATGTAAAGTGGGAAAGTTTTCTGTGGTCCGACCAGTCCACATTTCAAATTGTTTTTCGGATACTCTGGACCAAAGAGGAAAGGAACCATCCGGATTGTTCTAAGCGCCAAGTTGAAAAGCCAGCATCTGTCTATTCAATTGAATCTAAATTGAGAAGGATATGCAAATCATTGTATTTTCTTTTTATTTACCATTTACACGACGTGACAACTTTCACGGGTTTTGTAAGAATGCGTAGAAATGTAGGATGACCTTGTCGAGTGCATGCATTCTCCAATATGAAAAATGTGAAAGAATTGTGACAACACAACTTCGACATGCTAACAAGCTCACACACGACATTCTCCCGCTCACCTCGGAGTGGGCCTTCTCCTCCGTCTGTAAGAGAAACAGAAAAAAAAAAACGTGAGCAAACTGCAAAAATAAGACGTCCAGCATCAAGTCTAATATTGATTTAAAGTGGAGAAGCGTCAAATCAGGCTTGAAAGTCAAACGGCGTCGTTTCAATCGATCCTGGCGAAACCGAATCGATACTTTCTCTTGAACCCTTGCTCGAGGAAGCTGTCGTTAACCGTACGCTAAACTTCCTGTTTCCGTGGCGACGCGGGAGCTTAGGGAAGAAGGCGTTACTCACTGCGGAGTAGAGTGACGAAGTGCTGGAGACCAAAGACAAGGAAGAGCCGTGGACTGTAAGAAAAGAGGTGAATTCCTCAATCAAATAGTGCTTGTTAGCGCCACCAGTCTAATAACAACAAAGGGCATTGAAAAACTACACATGAATTATTAACATTAAAACTCACAGTTTTTTTTTTTTACCTCCCACCCCCTGCAACTCCCAGGAGGCAGCCGAAAGGCGGTCAGTTTAAAATTTATCGCTCAACGACCAAAGGGCCACCTTTGTTGCATCGGAATGTGGTGGACCGCTCCAACGCTCAGATTAGAGGGGGGGTCAGGAACCCGCGGCTCTTTGGTGCCGCTCTAGTTTTTTTTTAAAAAGGATAAAAAATGGAACAAAGATGAGGGAAAATACAAACTGTTTGTTTACATGTGAAATCGTCCACTCGTTCTCTCTCTCATTTGACCACCAAACCTTTTATACTGTGCGTGAATAGACAAAGGTGCACTTTGTTAACTTGTTGGAGTGCTAATCGGGCCTATCAAGCTAATCCATGCTAGCATGCTAGTTACGCTAGCTGCATGCACATATTGCCTCATCATGCCTCGTTTGTAGCAATATTTAAACTCGTTTAATTTCCTTTACTTTGCGTATAATTTAGTTTTGCATGCCTCATGACACACTGTCTGTTTGTAATATTGGCCGCGTTTCTGATAGGTGTTTGTGCGCCATGTTGTTCCAGACCACAGCAAACATTACCACGTTGTTCCAGACCACAGCAAACGTTACCTCGCCTGCCAAAGATTGTAATCAATTGCATCTATACCGCATCTATGCCTTTGGCCATTCTAAACCATATACACACATATATATATATATATATATATATATATATATATATATATATATATATATATATATATATATATATATATATATATGTATATATATATATATATATATATATAAAAAAAAATATATATATATATATATATATATATATATATATATATATACCTCTACACCAGGGGTCACCAACGCGGTGCCCGCGGGCACCAGGTAGCCCTTAAGGACCAGATGAGTCGCCCGCTGGCCTGTTCTAAAAAATAGCTCAAATAGCAGCACTTACCAGTGAGCTGCCTCTATTTTTTACATTTGATTTATTTACTAGCTAGCTGGTCTCGTTTTGCTCAACATTTCTAATTCTAAGAGAGACAAAACTAAAATAGAATTTGAAAATCAAAGAAAATATTTTAAAGACTCGGTCTTCACTTGTTTAAATAAATTCATTTATTTTTTTACTTTGGTTATTATAACTTTCAGAAAGACAATTTTAGAGAAAAAATACAACCTTAAAAATTATTTTAGGATTTTTAAATACATATACCTTTGTACCTTTTAAATTCTTTCCTCTTCTTTCCTGACAATTTAAGTATTTTTTATTTATTTATTGTAAAGAATGATAAATACATTTTAATTTAATTCTTCATCTTAGCTTGTTTTTTAGACGAAGATTATTTGTGAAATATTTCTTCAAACTTATTATGATTCAAATTAAAAAAAAATATTCTGGCAAATCTAGAAAATCTGTAGAATCAAATGTAAATCTTATTTCAAAGTCTTTTGAATTTCTTTTAACATTTTTGTTCTGGAAAATCTAGAAGAGATAATAATTTGTCTTTGTTAGAAATATAGCTTGGTCCAATTTGTTATATATTCTAACAAATTGCAGATTGGATTTTAACCTATTTAAAACATGTCATCAACATTCTAAAATTAATCTTAATTTAGAATTTTAAAGAGTCAAAATTGAAGATAAACTATGTTTCAAAATACAATTTTCATTTTTTTCTTGTTTTCTCCTCTTTTAAACCGTTCAATTAAGTGTTTTTTTCATCACTTATTCTCTACAAAAAAACTTCCGTAAAAGAAAAAAATGTAAGACGGAATGACAGACAGAAATACCTATATTAAAATATTTATACACAATTATTGTTAAATATTTTTTCCCATTACTGAAACATTTAAAACATAATATTTTTTTCACACTATAATTGACTTCAATCATGTAAAATAGACATTTTTCTTATAATAAAAAGTTATCTTAAAATATTTCTACAAAATTTCTTGTAAAATAACTTTTTTTGCTTTTTTGCAACTTTCAAAATCAAAATCAAAAAATGATAAGTTCTATCTTAAAATATTTCACACAATTATTGGAAAATAATTGTTTTCTCAAAATATTGCAACTTAAAAAAAAAATAAAAAAATTTTTTCCCAATATATTTTTCACATTTTTACAACTTTAAAAATTAAAATTAAAACTAAAAATGTTCTATCTTAAAATATTTCACACATTTATTGTAAAATAATTATTTTCTCAAAATATTGCAACTTAAAAAAATATATATATATTTTCCCCCCAATATATATTTCACATTTTTGCAACTTTAAAAATTTAAATAATAAAAAAGAAATGTTCTATCTCAAAATATTTCACACAATTATTGGAAAATGATAGTTTTCTCAAAATAAAGCAACTTTAAAAAAAAAAATTGAAAAAATATTTTCCCCCCAATATATTTTTCACATTTTTGCAACATTAAAAATAAAAAATGAAATGTTCTATCTTATAATATTTCACCCAATTATTGGAAAATAATAGATTTCTCAAAATATTGCAACTTCAAAAAATGAAATAAAACAAATATTTTTTCCCCAATATATTTTTCACATTTTTGCAACTTTAAAAAGTAAAATTAAAAAAAGAAATGTTCTATCTTAAAATATTTCACATAATTAATGGAAAATAATAGTTTTCTCAAAATATTGCAACTTAAAAAAATAAATACAACATTTATTTTTCCCCCCAATATATTTGACTTTATCATGTAAATTAGCATAATTTCTCAAGGAAAATTTCAACTTTTTTTCCTCAAAATATTCCGAAATAATTATTGTACAATGACAAGTTTTTTCTCTCACAATGTTGCGACTTAAAAAAAAAAGTGCCTTCTGTAGAGACACCAGAACAAACTGTAAATATTAACTAAGCTAATTAAGCCATTTGGCTGCATTTTGGGAGTTGCAGGTAGAACAAAGCCAAATGGCTGCATTTTGGCTGTTGTAGTGTTGAAAATCTGACTTATTGTGTGTGTCTGTGTGTGTGTGTGTGGGTGTGCACACCTTCATCCGTGCTGTCCCTAAAAGAGTTGGAGCGACTGATGGCCCGCGGGCGGTCCTCCAGGGAGGTGGCGCTGCCCCCCAGGGGGTGGCCCTCCCCGTAGAGGTCAAAGGAGTCGTGAGCGGGGATGCTGTTGGAGCGACTCATGTTGCTGCTGCCAGGCGGGAGGTTGTAGTGCAGGACGTTGGTGGGGCTGACTGCAGGAAGTCCAACACACAATTACTACCGTTTCTATTTGGACTATCATGATGGTGACCCCAAAAGGGACAAGCGGTAGGAAATGGATGGCTGATGTTAAAAGCATTGTTGATGGCCGGGAGCGTCATGGGCTCATTAAATATGGATCCAATGCAGTTTTTCCTAGTAGGAGGGCGACAGCTATTCATTATTGCAGTAGATTAGTTTGTTGGATTGATTGAGTAATGGGATAAAACACACTAAACTGTGTAGCCTTATTGCATATTTTAGGAAAAATAGTTGAAATAAATATTTTTTTACTTGCCATAACCTACATTACCTTTTATATGCCATCTTTGACCTTCTGTTTTCCTCCTTTACCTTTTACTTACCGAATTTTACTTTCTTTTTAACTTGTTTGACCCTCTTTTACCTTCAAATTTCCCTTTTTAACTTTTATTTAGCTTCTTGTACTCTTGCACACCTGTTTACCTTCTTGTACCTTCTATTCAACTGATTTCACCTTCTATTTGATTTATTTGACTTTTTATTTACCTTTTCTTACCCTTTTTTAACCTTATTATATCTTCTTTTGAACTTATTTGACCATATTTTACCTTCTATATTTTGTTTTACCTTTTATTTACCTTCTACTTAAATTATTTGAACATTTTTTAAACCTCATTTTACCTTCTATTTAACTTATTTGACCATATTTCACTTTGTTTTACCTCCTATATTCTGTTTGACCTTTTATTTACCTTCTATTTAAGTGATTTGACAATTTCTGCCCTTATTTTACCTTATATTTAACTTATTTGACCATCTTTTACCTAGTTTTACCATCAAGACTGTGTTGTATCCATTGTGGATTGAACTTTCACAGTATCATGTTAGATCCGCTCGACATCCATTGCTTTCCTCCTCTCTAAGGTTCTCATAGTCATTATTGTCACCAATGTCCCACTGGGTGTGAGTTTTCCTTGCCCTTATGTGGGCCTACCGAGGATGTCGTGGTGGTTTGTGCAGCCCTTTGAGACACTAGTGATTTAGGGCTATATAAGTAAACATTGATTGATTGATTGATTGATTGAATTTACCTTCTATTTAAATTATTTGACCATTCGTTTAAACCTTGTTTTACCTTCTATTTAACCTAATTGACCGTATTTTACTTTGTTTTACCTTCTATATTTTGTTTGACCTTTTATTTACCTTATATGTAAATTATTTGACAATATCTTCCCTTGTTTTACCTTATATTTAACTTATTTGACCATCTTTTACCTAGTTTTACCTTCTATATTCTGTTTTACATTTATTTACTCTCTTGTACACTTCTTTGACCTATTATTTACCTTCTATTTAAATTATATAACCATTTTTTAAACCTTATTTACCCTCTATTTAATCTATTTGACCATATTTCACTTTGTTTTACCTTCTATATTTTGTTTGACCTTTTAATTACCTTCTATTTAAATGATTTCACATTTTTTCCCCTTGTTTTACCTTATATATTCTGTTTTATACATTTTATTTACCTTCTTCCACGCTTCTTTTACCTTTTATTTACTTTCTATTTAAAATATTTGACCATTTTTTAACCGTATTTTACTTTCTATTCAACCTATTTGACCATATTTTAGCTCCTATATTTTGTTCGACCTTTTATTTACCTTCTATTTAAATGATTTGACAATTTCTGTCAACTTATTTGACCATCTTTTACCTTGTTTACCTCTTACATTCTATTTTACCTGTTGTTTACTTTCTATTTAAATGATTTGACAAATTTTTTTACTTGTTTTACCTTATATATTCTGTTTTACCTTTTGTTTACCTTCTTGTACACTTCTTTTACCTTTTATTTACTTTCTATTTAACTTATTTGACCATTTTATAAACCTTATTTTACCTTACATGTAACTTATTTGACCATCTTTTACCTAGTTTTACCTTCTATATTCTGTTTTACATTTATGTCCCTTCTTGTACACTTCTTTTACCTATTATTTACCTTCTATTTAAATTATTTGACCATTTTTTAAATCTTATTTTACCTTCTATTTAACTTATTTGACCATATATCACTTTGTTTTACCCTCTATATTTTGTTTGACCTTTTATTTACCTTCTATTTAAATGATTTGACAATTGTTCCCCTTGTTTTACCTTATATATTCTGTTTTACCTTTTATTTACTTTCTTCCAAACTTCCTTTACCTTTTTATTTGCCTTCTATCTAAAATATTTGACATTTTTTAACCTTATTTTACCTTCTATTTAACCTATTTGACCATATTTTACTTTGTTTTACCTTCAATATTTTGTTAGACCTTTTATTTACCTTCTATTTAAATGATTTGATAATTTCTTCCCTTGTTTTACTTTATATTTGACCATCCTTTACCTTTTTTACCTTCTACATTCTATTTGACCTGTTATTTACCTTCTATTTAAATTACTTGACCATTTTTTAAACCTTATTTTACCTTCTGTTTAACTTATTTGCCCATATTTCACTTTGTTTTACCTTCTATATTTTGTTTGACCTTTTATTTACCTTCTATTTAAATGATTTGACTTTTTTTTCCTTGTTTTACCTTATATATTCTGTTTTACCTTTTGTTTACCTTCTTGTACACTTCTTTTACCTTTTATTTACCTTCTATTTAAATGATTTGACCATTTTTTAACCTTATTTTACTTTCTATTTAACCTATTTGACCATATTTTACTTTGT
This sequence comes from Nerophis ophidion, assembly GCF_033978795.1. NCBI lineage: Eukaryota > Metazoa > Chordata > Actinopteri > Syngnathiformes > Syngnathidae > Nerophis > Nerophis ophidion. The sequence continues at coordinate 49,109,974 of NC_084620.1, read as the reverse complement.
TTTACCTTCTATATTTTGTTCAACCTTTTATTTACCTTCTATTTAAGTGATTTGACAATTTCTTCCCTTGTTTTACTTTATATTTGACTTATTTGACCATCTTTTACCTTTTTTACCTTCTACATTCTATTTTACCTGTTATTTACCTTCTATTTAAATTACTTGACCATTTTTTAAACCTTATTTTACCTTCTGTTTAACTTATTTGCCCATATTTCACTTTGTTTTACCTTCTATATTTTGTTTGACCGTTTATTTACCTTCTATTTAAATGATTTGACAATTTTTTCCCCTGTGTTACCATGTATATTCTGTTTTACCTTTTGTTTACCTTCTTGTACACTTCTTTTATCTTTTATTTACCTTTTTGTACACTTCTTTTAGCTTTTATTTACCTTCTATTTAAAATATTTGACCATTTTTCAACCTTTTTTTACTTGCTATTTAACCGATTTGACCATATTTTACTTTGTTTTACCTTCTATATTTTGTTCAACCTTTTATTCACCTTCTATTTAAGTGATTTGACAATTTCTTCCCTTGTTTTACTTTATATTTGACTTATTTGACCATCTTTTACCTTTTTTACCTTCTACATTCTATTTTACCTGTTATTTACCTTCTATTTAAATTACTTGACCATTTTTTAAACCTTATTTTACCTTCTGTTTAACTTATATGCCCATATTTCACTTTGTTTTACCTTCTATATTTTGTTTGACCTTTTATTCACTTTCTATTTAAATGATTTGACAATTTTTTCCCTTGTTTTACCTTATATATTCTGTTTTACCTTTTGTTTACCTTCTTGTACACTTCGTTTACCTTTTTGTACACTTCTTTTACCTTTTATTTACCATCTATTTAAAATATTTGACCATTTCTTAACCTTATTTTACTTTCTATTTAACCGATTTGACCATATTTTACTTTGTTTCACCTTCCATATTTGTTCGACCTTTTATTTACCTTCTATTTAAGTGATTTGACAATTTCTTCCCTTGTTTTACTTTATATTTGACTTTTTTACCCATATGTTACCTTTTTTACCTTCTACATTCTATTTTACCTGTTATTTACCTTCTATTTGAATTACTTGACCATTTTTTAAATCTTATTCTACCTTCTGTTTAACCTATTTGCCCATATTTCACTTTGTTTTACCTTCTATATTTTGTTTGACCTTTTATTTAAATTATTTGACAATTTTTTTCCTTGTTTTACCTTATATATTCTGTTTTACCTTTTGTTTACCTTCTTGTACACTTCTTTTTCCTTTTATTTACCTTCTTGTACACTTCCTTTACCTTTTTTTGCGTTCTATTTAAAATATTTGACCAATTTTTAACCTTATTTTACTTTCTATTTAACAGATTTGACCATATTTCACTTTGTTTTACCTCCTACATTTTGTTCGACCGTTTATTTACCTTATATTTAAATTATTTGACAATTTCTGTCAACTTATTTGACCATCTTTTACCTTGTTTACCTCTTACATTCTATTTTACCTGTTGTTTACTTTCTATTTAAATGATTTGACAAATTTTTTTACTTGTTTTACCTTATATATTCTGTTTTACCTTTTGTTTACCTTCTTGTACACTTCTTTTACCTTTTATTTACTTTCTATTTAACTTATTTGACCATTTTATAAACCTTATTTTACCTTACATGTAACTTATTTGACCATCTTTTACCTAGTTTTACCTTCTATATTCTGTTTTACATTTATGTCCCTTCTTGTACACTTCTTTTACCTATTATTTACCTTCTATTTAAATTATTTGACCATTTTTTAAATCTTATTTTACCTTCTATTTAACTTATTTGACCATATATCACTTTGTTTTACCCTCTATATTTTGTTTGACCTTTTATTTACCTTCTATTTAAATGATTTGACAATTGTTCCCCTTGTTTTACCTTATATATTCTGTTTTACCTTTTATTTACTTTCTTCCAAACTTCCTTTACCTTTTTATTTGCCTTCTATCTAAAATATTTGACATTTTTTAACCTTATTTTACCTTCTATTTAACCTATTTGACCATATTTTACTTTGTTTTACCTTCAATATTTTGTTAGACCTTTTATTTACCTTCTATTTAAATGATTTGATAATTTCTTCCCTTGTTTTACTTTATATTTGACCATCCTTTACCTTTTTTACCTTCTACATTCTATTTGACCTGTTATTTACCTTCTATTTAAATTACTTGACCATTTTTTAAACCTTATTTTACCTTCTGTTTAACTTATTTGCCCATATTTCACTTTGTTTTACCTTCTATATTTTGTTTGACCTTTTATTTACCTTCTATTTAAATGATTTGACTTTTTTTTCCTTGTTTTACCTTATATATTCTGTTTTACCTTTTGTTTACCTTCTTGTACACTTCTTTTACCTTTTATTTACCTTCTATTTAAATGATTTGACCATTTTTTAACCTTATTTTACTTTCTATTTAACCTATTTGACCATATTTTACTTTGTTTTACCTTCTATATTTTGTTCAACCTTTTATTTACCTTCTATTTAAGTGATTTGACAATTTCTTCCCTTGTTTTACTTTATATTTGACTTATTTGACCATCTTTTACCTTTTTTACCTTCTACATTCTATTTTACCTGTTATTTACCTTCTATTTAAATTACTTGACCATTTTTTAAACCTTATTTTACCTTCTGTTTAACTTATTTGCCCATATTTCACTTTGTTTTACCTTCTATATTTTGTTTGACCGTTTATTTACCTTCTATTTAAATGATTTGACAATTTTTTCCCCTGTGTTACCATGTATATTCTGTTTTACCTTTTGTTTACCTTCTTGTACACTTCTTTTATCTTTTATTTACCTTTTTGTACACTTCTTTTAGCTTTTATTTACCTTCTATTTAAAATATTTGACCATTTTTCAACCTTTTTTTACTTGCTATTTAACCGATTTGACCATATTTTACTTTGTTTTACCTTCTATATTTTGTTCAACCTTTTATTCACCTTCTATTTAAGTGATTTGACAATTTCTTCCCTTGTTTTACTTTATATTTGACTTATTTGACCATCTTTTACCTTTTTTACCTTCTACATTCTATTTTACCTGTTATTTACCTTCTATTTAAATTACTTGACCATTTTTTAAACCTTATTTTACCTTCTGTTTAACTTATATGCCCATATTTCACTTTGTTTTACCTTCTATATTTTGTTTGACCTTTTATTCACTTTCTATTTAAATGATTTGACAATTTTTTCCCTTGTTTTACCTTATATATTCTGTTTTACCTTTTGTTTACCTTCTTGTACACTTCGTTTACCTTTTTGTACACTTCTTTTACCTTTTATTTACCATCTATTTAAAATATTTGACCATTTCTTAACCTTATTTTACTTTCTATTTAACCGATTTGACCATATTTTACTTTGTTTCACCTTCCATATTTGTTCGACCTTTTATTTACCTTCTATTTAAGTGATTTGACAATTTCTTCCCTTGTTTTACTTTATATTTGACTTTTTTACCCATATGTTACCTTTTTTACCTTCTACATTCTATTTTACCTGTTATTTACCTTCTATTTGAATTACTTGACCATTTTTTAAATCTTATTCTACCTTCTGTTTAACCTATTTGCCCATATTTCACTTTGTTTTACCTTCTATATTTTGTTTGACCTTTTATTTAAATTATTTGACAATTTTTTTCCTTGTTTTACCTTATATATTCTGTTTTACCTTTTGTTTACCTTCTTGTACACTTCTTTTTCCTTTTATTTACCTTCTTGTACACTTCCTTTACCTTTTTTTGCGTTCTATTTAAAATATTTGACCAATTTTTAACCTTATTTTACTTTCTATTTAACAGATTTGACCATATTTCACTTTGTTTTACCTCCTACATTTTGTTCGACCGTTTATTTACCTTATATTTAAATTATTTGACAATTTCTTCCCTTGTTCTACCTCATATTTAACTTATTTGACCATCTTTTACCATCTGTATTCAGTTTTACCTTTTATTTACCATCTTATGCACTTATTTTACTTTTCATTTACCTTTTTTACACTTATTCTACCTATTTTTTTAACCTTTTTTAAACCATCTTTTATGTGATATGCTGCATCATTTAATGTGGCTTGCTGTGTCATTTTATGTGATATGCTGCTCTAATATATGTGGCCCGCCATATCCATTTATGTGATATTCCACATCATTTTATGTTGTCCCGTCGACTATCTATGTGATACGCCTCTTCAATTTATGTGGCTCACTACATCATTTTACATCATTTAATGCTGGCCTCCAGAAAAAAAGGCTGTGCATAATAAATCACTTTCTGACTAAAAGTGTGTATTATGCTGTCAATGTTGACATAAAATGTACTGGCATATATTTATGTGATGTCATATTAATTCATGCTGCAACAAGCAAATATCCAACAATCAGTTGGTGAAAATATATTCATCCCAAAAAAATTCCTGTGCAACTAACGAGGTTATGACATATTTATAATGATTGATGTGACCCTGAGTGAGAAGAGGGGTGTGACACCCTCCTCGTGAATGATCCATCAATCCTAGATGTGTGCTCATGCTTCCTAGGACTTGATGGAAAGGTGCTGGGACTCACGCAGGTTGGAGTAGTGGTACTTCCCAGCGGCGGTGCAGGAGGTCCCGGGCGGGGACATGGGGCTGCCCGTGTCCTGAAGGCCCCCTGTGGAGTGGGAACGGAGCCACTCCATTCCGTCTTCGTGGGACGCCTGGCGAGACGAGGGAGGGTACCTGCAACCCAGAGAGACCGCGCTCAGGTGTGGCATTTCAGCAGCTTCCCTCCTTCCAAAGTCCTCATTACGCCGCTCGTCACATCTGACCTCCACAAGTCCACCATGCTGTGGACGCACAACTGTACCATGCTGTGGACGCACAACTGCACCATGCTGTGGAAGCACAAATCCACCAAGCTGTGGTAGCACAACTGCACCAAGCTGTGGAAGCACAACTGCACCATGCTGTGGGAGCACAACTGCACCAGGCTGTGGGTGCACAACCGCACCATGCTGTGGGAGCACAACTGCACCATGCTGTGGAAGCACAACCGCACCATGCTGTGGGAGCACAAGTCCACCATGCTGTGGAAGCACTGAATGCCACGCTGCTTGTTACCGTCTACATCGGAGGTGTCCAAAGTGCGGCCCACAGCGTATTCACACAACTAAAGTTTAATCTAAAACGTCCGCGACAAGCAGTGCGTTTGGTTGTTGTGGCCACT